>NC_047120.1:29859059-30164059 GCF_902500255.1 Thalassophryne amazonica | reverse complement strand
TGGTGTCCTATGGGCAGAAAGTCTTAATCTTGCCAAATGGCCTTCAAATTACTCAGTGCGCCTTATGCATGAACACCTGCCTGTTGGCCGCAGTTCTCCTGGTGGGTTTGTGGAAATACCAAAGAAATTAGAAATTAAATATTGAAGAGGGAGGCGCCCAATGTTTCACTCCAGCAAGAGGGAGAGAGAAGTCAGGCACGGGGAGAGGAGCAGCTGGTGCTGCTGGATCGAGACATGTAAACTGGTCTTTCCACTGGGACGAATGGATTCCTACCAATGGGTCAGTATGTCGAAGTAAAATGCCCCCTAAGGGTAATATGCCACAAGGGAAGGAGTGACACCAGGCAGTGCAACACGCCTTGCTTTCCATCAATCAGTCCTCAGATGCTGTGCCTCTTTGTTGCCACGACAAATAAATCCCCTGGCCTCCAAGCATGGTGCTGCTGAAATACACCGACACTAATGGCTTCTGACAACCAGCAATTATGAGGAATAACAGGCCCTGTCTCCCCCAGCCGTGCTAAGCAGATCCAAGAGGGGGTTGCGAGCTCTTTCACCTGGTGTGCCTGCAGTGAGTGGCCTTGATTCATAACTGCTTTAGATATATAAGAGACAAAGCAGGAAAAAGCAATTAGACAGCCACGAATGGTGGGTTGGTGAGATGGTGTTCGTTTGTCAAGGTTAATTTGGATTCGACCACAGCTGACATGGCATGATCATAAACAGTAAATGTAACACAAACACCAGCTTATGAATATACAAGTGATATTTTGGCCTAAAAGTATGATGGGAGGTCAAATGTGTGAGAGTCCAGGACACAGCTTTCACGATGCTGGCAGGTGTCACTTCAGTTTGAAAAACCAGGCTGCTTTTGTTTTCTGAAACTGCTCAAATTACCAGTTTCACAAGTGCAATTTGGTTTTCAGGCAAAAACAAGGAAAAATTATATGATAATGATGATGATGATGCACTTCCCTTGGAGCCGACGGATGAGTAGGCAAGAGGTTAATGGTTATGAGTGCTCATGTGAGAACAGAGGTCAATTCTTGATGCACAAGATTCCCCCGCAGATGTTGCACAGGAAGACGTCTCCGGAAGGTGCACCCTGCTTGCGCACGCTCGTTTGTTCTTCAAAGTTCGTATTCTCTTAAGTTCGAAAGCCTTGATGCCACTAGAGCACAGCTGATTTCAGTATGGGCGATCAAGGGCATGTACTACCCAAGTAGTAATGTCAATGCCATAGGCTTTTAGAGTCACCTTTAAGTTGTACTTGAATAGTATGCAGTGGCCATCTTTCAGCTGACTGTATAGCTGCATCTTGGGTATCCTGGAGTCATTTATGTGGACGGTGGCTCTTGACCATCACCCTCTCAAAGCTGGACAGTCCACACTCCAGGATCATGATTTTACTCAAGCATCTTTGCTGAAACTGCTCCAGCAGCTGGATGTGGCGATAGTAAGTTGTCCAGGATTCACAGCAGTAAAGGAGGGTGGTCAGGACAACGGCTCTGTAAGAGATTTTGGGCCTAAAGCCCCTTTCACACCGGGCCCACTTCAAGTTGTGTCGTGCGGTGTCATGACAATGCCACATGGAAGCAACCCAATGCCGAGGCGATGTAGCTCAACGTCACAACAGTGCAAGGGAAGCAAAGGATGAAGCAAATCGCACGACAAAAATGAAACATTTAAATTTTTTTTGCGTCCTGTGCTCGACGCAGAAATTAAGTGGTTTCAGCACAAGTCAGAGCAACATGATGGCACTCAATGTGACTGGAAGCCACACCCTCACAATACAACGTTACCCGATGCTAATTTATGATTCCTGCTGTGGTCCATTGTTGCAGCCCTGCACAAGAACAAATATAAACTGCACAGAGAAATCAGAAATCTGGGAACCTGCAGGCTGCATTCCCCCTCCTCTCTGCCCCCCTGATGCGCGCACCTGCGTCGTCATGACGCCACATGAAGCAACTCGAAGCAGCCCCGGTGTGAAAGGGGCGGTAAGCTTAATTCCCTTAACATTCTAGAGTCTCTTGATGAGTCTACATCAGCTTGGCTTGCTTTAGCGATGCGCCATGCCATTTCTGCATCTAGGTATCCCCAGCTGCAGATTGTGCTTCCCATGTAACAGAACTAGTCAACAAATTTTATCTCAGTGCCATCAACCTTGACAGCGATAAGGGATGGAGGGGCTGTAGTACCTGTGCGCTTCTTGGTACATCACCTCAGTTTTCCGGACACTGGATGTCAATCTGAACTGCTTGGAGGAGGCAGTAAATTTGTCCTGTTATGAGCTTTGTGTCCTTGTGTGTCTAGGAAGTGCACAGTCACAGGCAAAGAGTAACTCTGGTCAAAATACCTCAAACACCTTGGCCTGGAGCCACGTTAGGTTGAAGAGCTTACATATGCAAAACTGGATGTAAAGACCCCTGTCACAGTCCTTGAAGGCATCAATCAACATGGCAGCACAGAAGATTGAAAACAGGGTGGGTGCCCAGGCTTGCTTAACATTGTTTTTCACCAGACATGGATCTGAGATGTCAACATTTTCCTGCATGCCATCATGAAATGATGCGATGAGCTGAGAGAGCCTCTCTGGGCAGCTGAATTTGTGGAGAACATTAAACTAACCTTTCCTGTATACAGAGTTAAATGCTTTGGTCAGCTCTATAAAGACCAAGCGAAGCGCTTTGTTATCCCCCCGATATTCTTCTTGTGACTGACAAACAGCAAACACCATGTCACATGATCCCTTGCCTGAGCAGAAACTTCACTGAGCCTCTGCTATACAGAGCAGCAAGATTCCTTGTTGGTTGCTGCAGCATTGGTCTCCCTTGGTCTTGTAAATGTGGACAATTAATGTGTCCCAAAAGCCTTGGAGGATCTTATATCAATATAATTTTTCCAAAATAAGGAAAAATGACATAGTTATATCAAATACAGCTTGCAAGCTATAATGTAATGGGAAGCCACAACTTCAAGCATATAGTCAACAATATGGATACAAGTGGTATTGTGAGTCCAAATCACCTGTACATTACAGAATGACCAGGAATTCTGAAGAACTTAAGAAAAATATGTGCACTTGATTTTCTTATGATGTTATGGCATCTGCACAGTAGTTCAGCCATACAATAAGAATGTTTACACTTCATATGACTTATTAGATGACACTGGTGGTATAAGAATTACACTCATTGCTTCGTTTTTAAATCGGGAGTAAATTATGTATGGTATTACAGTGTTTCCCAATTAGGGAATGTCAGGGTTAAACCTGGTAAAAGAGTCAGCTCAAATTATTGCAGAGAATGACCACGCAAGAAACACTGGATTTCTTTCCTGATCAGGAGAGAGCCGGCAGGCATGACCATCGTCCCTGCTCGCCAGTCAGCTCTGAAGGGCCCGCCCACTCACTTCCTGAATTTATTGAAGCAAAGTTGCATACCGACATAGCAAGGGTGCATACCGACATATTACAGAAGACAATATGCAAAACATAGAGGCGTCTCCCAGTCTATTCTCACAATGATATGAATTATCAGAAAGGAAACATAACAGCGCCAACTGGCAGTTTATAAAAAAAACAAAACTATATGGATTTGATAGACATGCGATTACACCAATCATGCTTGAACCCTCGTGCGCATGCGTGAGTTTTTTCACGCGTGTCGGTGACGTCATTTCCCTGTGGGCAGGCCTTGAGTGAGATGTGGTTCAGCCCTCTCGGCTGAATTCCTTTGTTTCACACGCTGCTCCAGACGGCGCGCGTTGCTTTATCAAAAATTTTTCTGGATCTGTGAGGAATATCCGAGTGGATACTATTTGAGAAATTAAGCTGGTTTTCGGTGAAACGTTTAACGGCTGATGAGAGATTATGGGGTGTTTCTGTCGGTGTAAGGACTTCCCATGGACCGGGACGTCCTGCAGCGCTTCCAGGCGCCGTCGTCGGCCTGTTTCGACCTGAAAACATCCTAATTTAAGGCTTAATTCACCCAGGACGTCGTGAGAGAACAGAGAAGATTCAGAAGAGGCCGGCATGAGGACTTTATGCGGACATTCCACTGTTTAAGGACATTTTTTAATGAAAGACGTGCGCGCAAATTCGCCGAGTCGTTTCCGTGACGACTCGGCAAATCTGTGTGCGCCGCGACAGGAAAAACACCTCCGTGTTGAAAATCATTTGTAAAATTCAGGCGGCTTTTGATGGCTTTCAACAAGTGAGTAACTGAGAAATTGTTTAACAGCTTGGGCATGTTCCAACTTGCCCGTTAAGGTTTCCAACGGAGGTGTTTTTCCTGTCCCGACCCCCCGCGGTCGGGTCCGGCCCGACATGCGACTCTGCCCGCACGTTCTTTCATTACAAAATGTCCGTTAACAATGGAATGTCCGAATAAACTTCTCATGCCGACTTCTTCTGAAAGTTCTCTGACGACTTACTGGGTTAACAGAGCCTGAAATGTGGAAGTTTTCAACTTGAAAAGGCGAGACGCTGCCGCCTCGAAGCGCAGATCGCCGTCAGGCACCGTGGGCCGTCCTTAAAGCGACAGTTACTGACCAAAATCTCTCATCAGCCGTTAAAATTTTTACCGAAAACCAGCTGAATTTATCGAATGGTGTCCACTCAGTTGTGCCTTACAGTTTTGAAAAATTTTGATCAAACAAAGCAGCAGTCTCTGAGCCATTCCTAAACAATGAAAAAATCGACGAGAGGGTGGGCCACTCCTCACTCAAAGACTGCCCACAGGCGAATGACGTAACCGACAGGCGTGAAAAAACTCTTGCATGCCCACGAGAGTTCAAGCATGTCTGATGTAATCACACGTGATTCAAATCCATATGGTTTTTGAAAAAAATAATAAGGTCGGATACTTTTCTAATAGACCTCGTATATATATATATATATATATATATATATATATATATATAGGCGAGAAAGTGTACAAAGTCAACAATCAGGCGAGGAAGTGAAGAACTGTGGGGTTTAAATACATGTGGACTAATTGGTGACAGGTGGTGTAAACAAGGTGGGTGTGAGAGGAAGGATCCAGAAAGGAGGCGTGGCTCATGAACAAAGACACAATGTTGTGCAAGACAGTGAGGGAAGAGAGCACAAGGTGGAGAGAAGAAAAGACAAAGATGTGTGAACAGGAGTCAAGAGTGTGACTAAAGGGAGTGAGCACAGCGGTGTGATGTAATAGACAAAGACAATGGAACAGGTGCAAGAGCGTGAGTAAATGGAAACACAAAGCAGACATAAACAAGGTGGGAGACAAAGACAGTGTAGTGAAGTAACATAAATAACTGGGCATGAGGCGAGGAGCAAAGACTTGATGGGAGGTGCGGAGTGGAAACAAAAGGCAAAAGCAGAACAGAGCAAAAATGGGAATCGGGGCAGAATATAACACAATAGCAAACCAGACATGAACATGAGAACTGAAAGAAGACACAAAGATAAAACTAAACTGGACTGACTAAGAAATCAAAGTGGCTAAACAAATTACAAAATAAAACAGAGACTGAGATCAACAAAACCTGACACTAAAGCACAACAGATAATATAACAAATGAGAAGAACAAAATAAACAAGTGGTAAACAATGAAAACACAAACTGGCTAAAACAAAGATGGAACAGGACAACGGCTAAAGTATAAAAGTAGCAAAGAAACAAAGTGACAAAGCAAAATAGAACATAGCAGAAACACATGATGAAAATAATCCACAAATAAAACAAAGCAGGAGCCGAAGGGGATGTAAAGAAAGAAGGAATCAAAGCCTTGAACAGGGCCAAACCATGACAATTAACAATACTGAACACTCTGTATATGGAGGCAAGGTTCTTCTAGGGCTGGGAAATTAATCGCAAATGTGTCAATATTAATGGATTGTCTATTTTTAGTCATGTCGCTCAATCTCTATTGTAGTAAACAGCGCTCCTGATATGGTTGTTCTCACTTAAAGTTATCACATTAAAGTTAGACCAGAATGGATTCAATACTGGAATTAATACTTACAATAAAAAGTTCAATAAAATAGTAATAAATGATTAAAATGTGCAACTCTTAATTCTGAAACATATGCCAGCTATATCGGTCAGTGAACTATGATGGCACTGCAGAAAAAAAAAAAGAAAAAACAATATGACCTGGATCCAAGACAAGAAGCAGAAAATGAATGGAAAAAAAAACAAAACAATGGATGAATGATAAATAAATAAATAAATACAATAATTTCAAATCAAGGTAAACATGTTTTGCACAATCATGACAATGATTTGGAGTCATATCGCCTTATCATATTTTCTTTCCTCAGATAAAGTTAGCATTAAGAGTGAGGAGAAATATTAGTTTGCTTTAGGCATTAACAATAGGAAGAAGCTACACTCCCAAGTAAGAAGGAAATACTAATTAGTGCCAATACACGGAGGAGTGATGAGAAGAGACAGACCACTTCTGTGAAATGTCAAGAGAACAGAGTGCAGATCCTGCGCTGTAAGAACAAGTGAGGTTGTGACACTCATGTGATCAATGTCACTTAACCATTGTTGACTGCTGTCACCGACCCCAATCATTACAACTTAAGACCTGTGACAGCCTTGAATACAGATTTACAGTAAATTATTCCAGTAAACTCCCTGAGTAAGCTAAGCTTCAAACTGAACCAGCTGAAATAAGCCAAAAGAACTCTGTTCAGGAACCTGTTATAGCAGAACCAAGAAATGAATGCCAGCCCACATAACTTGTCTAATCAGAATTGTGTGGACAACCTTGTTAAAACTACTATTCACCAAATAAAGAACTTAAAAAATTTTTAAAAAATCATATCTTGGTAGTATCAGTCTTTCTTTTTTCTGTTCGTGGAAAGGAACTGTGCTGTTTCTCTACTTTATACAGCTGTATGCAAACATTTGAGCACCCCTGATAATTTGCATGATTTTCCTTCATAAATCATTGGTTGTCTGGATCAGAAATTTCAGTTAAATATATCACATAGCAGACAAACACACTGATATTTGAGAAGTGAAATGAAGTTTCTAGTATTTACAGAAAGTGTGCAATAATTATTTAAACAAAATTGGACAAGTACATAAATTTGGGCACCCTTGTCATTTTATTGATTTGAATACATTTAGCAATAATTATTGGAACACAAAATTGGTTTGGTAAACTCAATGACCCTTGACCTCTTTACACAGGTGAATCCAATCATGAGAAAGGGTATTTAACGTGGCCATTTGCAAATTTTTCCCCTCTTTGCATCTCTTCTAATGAGTGGCAACAGGGGATCCTCTAAACAACTCTCAAATGACCTGAAAACAAAGATTGTTCAACATCATGGTTTAGGGGAAGGATACAAAAAGCTATCTCAGAGATTTCAGCTGTCAGTTTCTATTGTGAGGAACATAGTGAGGAAATGGAAGACCACAGGCACAGTACTAGTTAAGGCCCGAAGTGGCAGGCCAAGAAAAATCTCAGATAAGCTGAAGCAAAGGATGGTGAGAACAGTCATAGTCAACCCACAGACCTGCTCCAAAAACCTACCACATGATCTTGCTGCAGATAGTGTCTCTGTGCATTGTTCAACTATACAGCACACTTTGCACAAAGAGATGCTGTATGATGCTGTAATGTAGAGGAAGCCTTTTCTGCATACACTGCACAAACACAGTCGCTTGAAGTATACTAAAGCACATTTGAACAAGCCAGCTTCATTTTGGAATAAGGTGCTGTGGACTGATGAAAGTAAAATTGAGTTATTTGGACACAACAAGGGGTGGCACGCATGGCTGAAAAACAACACAGCATTCCAAGAAAAACGCTTGCTATCTACAGTAAAATTTGGAGGTGGTTCCATCATGCTGTGGGGCTGTGTGGCCAGTGCAGTACTGGCAATCTTGTTAAAGTTGAGGGTCACATAGATTCCAGTCAATATCAGCAGATTCTTGAGAACACTGTTCATGAATCAGTGAAAGCTGAAGTTGCGCCAGGGCTGGACCTTTCAACAAGACAGTGACCCTAAACACTGCTCAAAATCTACTAAGGCATTCATGCAGAGGAACAAGTACAATGTTCTGGAATGGTCATCTCAGTCTCCCGACCTGAATATTATTGAAAATCTGAAAAGCGGGCTGTCCATGCTCGGAAACGAACAAACTTGAGATGTTTTGTAAAAAAGAATGGTCCAAAATACCTTCAACCAGAATCCAGACTCTCATCGGAAGCTATAGGAAGCGTTTAGAGGCTGTTATTTCTGCAAAAGGAGGATCTACTAAATATTGATGTATTTTTTCTGTTGGGGTGTTCAAATGTATGCACCTGCCTAATTTTGTTTAAAGAATAATTGCACACTTTCTGTAAATCCTATAAACTTCCTTTCACTCCTCAAATATCACTGTTTATTTGCTATATGATATATTTAACTGAAACTGCTGATCTAAACAACCAATGACTTTATAAAGGAAAATTGTGGAAATCATCTGGGGTGCCCAAACTTTTACATACAACTGTATCACTGGAATATTACCATCTTTGGGTTCTGGACTGTTATTTTCACAAAGTATAATTTGTAGCTATTGTCTTTTAATGCAGGAACCTATGGAGATTTTAACACCAATTTTACTAAACAATTAAGCAACAAATGGTAAAAAAAAAAAGCACTACTACCTACAGTGCCCTCTAAAACTATTGGAACATTTGTTATTTCACATATTTTACTTTGTTTATGCCATTTCAAATACAAAAATAAAAATTTCTAAAATCATCCATCCATCCATCCATCTTCTTCCGGTTTATCCGGAGTCGGGTCGCGGGGGCAGCAGCTCAAGCAAAGCCGCCCAGACCTCCCGATCCACACACACGTCCCCTAAAATCATCTTCCTTAAACTCAAACTGAAAGCAAATCTCTACAACTTGATACAAATGAATTAAAAATGTAAAAGCCAATTTGATGGGTTGCATAAGTAATGGGCCCTTTTGGTATAATACCTGTAAATCAGTTTTATTGCTAGTTTTCTTCAAACATGTCAGGGGATGGATACATGAACATTTCCAAGTCACTGAATATTTCTTGAACTTTATTTAATCAGTTACAAAGAAATATAAACAATATGGCACTCTATGATAAATCTGTGTGAAGTAGACAGTTCTCAAAAACTGAGTAACTGAACAAGAAGGAGAAGAGTGACGAAAGCCACCAAGACACACAGATAACCCAGAAGCAGCTAATGGCTTCTCTGGCTATGATTGGAGAAATTGTGCATTGTGCATTGTGCATTTTTTGCATTTTGTATCCCCAGTGATACAGCTTCATGGTGAAGTAGTATAGAGGAGGATTTTCTTAAAAATAAGACATGAAAGTTCAGCTACAATTTGCCAGAGGGTACATCCGAGATGCAAGCCAAGATTTGATGTTTTGGTGCAAGAATAGCTTCTAAAGAAAATTTTTATCTTTTGTATTTAAAAAAGCATAAACAAATTAAAATGTGAAATACCAAGTGTTCCAATACTTTTGGAGGACACTGTTTCTGCAACACAGTAGCTACATTAACTTGTATACAACCCCTGGCAAAAATTATGTAATCACCGGCCTCGACCAAATACAAACAACATGGGAAGGTTGTTAAAGGCAAACATACTGGTAGACCAAGGAAGACATCAAAGCGTCAAGACAGAAAACTTAAAGCAATATGTCTCAAAAATCAAAAATGTACAACAAAACAAATGAGGAACGAATGGGAGGAAACTGGAGTCAACGTCTGTGACCGAACTGTAAGAAACCGCCTAAAGGAAATGGGATTTACATACAGAAAAGCTAAACGAAAGCCACCATTAACACCTAAACAGAAAAAAACAAGGTTACAATGGGCTAAGGAAAAGCAATCGTGGACTGTGGATGACTGGATGAAAGTCATATTCAGTGATGAATCTCGAATCTGCATTGGGCAAGGTGATGATGCTGGAACTTTTGTTTGGTGCCATTCCAATGAGATTTATAAAGATGACTGCCTGAAGAGAACATGTAAATTTCCACAGTCATTGATGATATGGGGCTGCATGTCAGGTAAAGGCACTGGGGAGATGGCTGTCATTACATCATCAATAAATGCACAAGTCTACATTGATATTTTGGACACTTTTCTTATCCCATCAATTGAAAGGATGTTTGGGGATGATGAAATCATTTTTCAAGATGATAATGCATCTTGCCATAGAGCAAAAACTGTGAAAACATTCCTTGCAAAAAGACACATAGGGTCAATGTCATGGCCTGCAAATAGTCCGGATCTTAATCCAATTGAAAATCTTTGGTGGAAGTTGAAGTAAATGGTCCATGACAAGGCTCCAACCTGCAAAGCTGATCTGGCAACAGCAATCAGAGAAAGTTGGAGCCAGATTGATGAAGAGTACTGTTTGTCACTCATTAAGTCCATACCTCAGAGAATGTTATAAAAGCCAGAGGTGGTGCAACAAAATACTAGTGATGTGTTGAAGCGTTTTTTTGTTTTTCATGATTCCATAATTTTTTCCTCAGAATTGATTCCATATTTTTTTTCCCTCTGCTTGGTGTAAAAAAGTAACCGTTACTGACTGTCACAATTTTTTTCCTGATTTCTTACAGTGTTTCTTGAAGCCAGAAAGTTGCCATTTGAAATGACTTTAGTTTTGTGTCATGTCTGTGATCTGCTTTTTTCTACAAAATTAAACAACTGAATGAACATCCTCCGAGGCCGGTGATCCCATAATTTTTGCCAGGGGTTGTACACTCAACAAAAATATAAACGCAACACTTTTGGTTTTGCTCCCATTTTGTATGAGATGAACTCAAAGATCTAAAACTTTTTCCACATGCACAATATCACCATTTCCCTCAAATATTATTCACAAACCAGTCTAAATCTGTGACAGTGAGCACTTCTCCTTAGCTGAGATAATCCATCCCCCCTCACAGGTGTGCCATATCAAGATGCTGATTAGACACCATGATTAGTGCACAGGTGTACCTTAGACTGCCCACAATAAAAGGCCACTCTGAAAGGTGCAGTTTTGTTTTATTGGGGGGGTTACCAGTCAGTATCTGGTGTGACCACCATTTGCCTCATGCAGTGCAACACATCTCCTTCGCATAGAGTTGATCAGGTTGTCAACTGTGGCCTGTGGAATGTTGGTCCACTCCTCTTCAATGGCTGTGCGAAGTTGCTGGATATTGGCAGGAAGTGGTACACACTGTTGTATACACCAGTCCAGAGCATCCCAAACATGCTCAATGGGTGACATGTCCGGTGAGTATGCCGGCCATGCAAGAACTGGGACATTTTCAGCTTCCCAGAATTGTGTACAGATCTTTGCAACATGGGGCCGTGCATTATCCTGCTGCAACATGAGGTGATGTTCTTGGATGTATGGCACAACAATGGGCCTCAGGATCTCGTCACGGTATCTCTGTGCATTCAAAATGCCATCAATAAAATGCACCTGTGTTCTTCATCCATAACAGACGCCTGCCCATACCATAACCCCACCGCCACCATGGGCCACTCGATCCACAAAATTGACATCAGAAAAGCGCTCACCCACACGACGCCACACACGCTGTCTGCCATCTGCCCTTAACAGTGTGAACCGGGATTCATCCGTGAAGAGAACACCTCTCCAACGTGCCAAACGCCAGCGAATGTGAGCATTTGCCCACTCAAGTTGGTAACGACGACGAACTGGAGTCAGGTTGAGACCCCGATGAGGACAACGAGCATGCAGATGAGCTTCCCTGAGACAGTTTCTGACAGTTTGTGCAGAAATTCTTTGGTTATGCAAACCGATTGTTTCAGCAGCTGTCCGAGTGGCTGGTCTCAGACGATCTTGGAGGTGAACATGCTGGATGTGGAGGTCCTGGGCTGGTGTGGTTACATGTGGTCTGCGGTTGTGAGGCTGGTTGGATGTACTGCCAAATTCTCTGAAACGCCTTTGGAGACGGCTTATGGTAGAGAAATGAACATTCAATACACGAGCAACAGCTCTGGTTGACATTCCTGCTGTCAGCATGCCAATTGCATGCTCCCTCAAATCTTGTGACATCTGTGGCATTGTGCTGTGTGATAAAACTGCGCCTTTCAGAGTGGCCTTTTATTGTGGACAGTCTAAGGCACACCTGTGCACTAATCATGGTGTCTAATCAGTATCTTGATATGGCACACATGTGAGGTGGGATGGATTATCTCAGCAAAGGAGAAGTGCTCACTATCACAGATTTAGACTGGTTTGTGAACAATATTTGAGGGAAATGGTGATATTGTGTATGTGGAAAAAGTTTTAGATCTTTGAGTTCATCTCATATAAATTGGGAGCAAAACCAAAAGTGTTGCGTTTATATTTTTGTTGAGTCCATCTCATAATTTTATTGTGAATATGGCTGCTTAAATTTAGTTTTCCTCACACAACCTACAATGTTTCAATGATTTGTTCTCTCAGTCTGTCTCACCCTTCCTGAGGTCACCTGCCCGTTAATCATAGAGTTCATGCCCCACCTTCTGCTAACTGCATCAAAACTCCAAACTTCAACTAGCCTGGACAGTAGTACAGTGATAACACTTCATTTACAGAAATCATAGGAACCAATCACTTGCATGCATGCCACCTAGACAAGTGATACAGTAATTTCACAAAGGTTGAAACATTTTAGGAGACAGTGTCTCAGTCACACATTACTGTCAACACCGGAAAAATATTTGGAGCCAATATATTTTAGCAGCAAAACATTAAATAAAATTAAACTGCATAAATTTAATGTATCAAAAGCTCAATGAAGAATGTAACTTAAGAATTTCTCAAGTTGGAGCATGCAGCCATTTATATCCATACAGGCTGGGTAACAAACAATGTTAACCATGTCTTAGTGGTTACTGCTAGCATATGCTGTTACAGTACAATGAATGATGTTACCCGCATTCAAACTGTCGATACCATAAACCCTGAACTGTTAGCATCAACAGGACTAGGATGACCACTCAAGTTGCCAAAAATTTATAAATAATTAAAAACACTAATCGATACTAAAAATGATCAGAGTCAATACTCATTATCTATGCCAGCAGTGCAGTCTTTGCCACCAGCATTAATCAAAAAAATCTAAACTGGCCAAAGGAAAAATGTCACGGAATCATGTTAGACATCACCAGATTGCATTGTGTCTTATGGAAACACGGTTTGGTGTCCAAGCTGTCACTTCCAGGTGTGAAGCAAATCAACAACATCCTGGATGAAAACCTGCTCTAGAGCACCCTTGACCTCAGACTGGGATGACGGTTCATCTTTCAGCAGGACAAGACCCTAAGCACACAGCCAAGATATCAAAGGAGTGGCTTCTGGACAACTCTGTGAATATCCTTGAGTGGCCCAGCCAGAGCCCAGACCTGAATGTTATTGAACATCTCTGAAAATGACTGTGCAGGACACTTCCCATCCAACCTGATGGAGCTTGAGTGGTGCTGCAAAGAGAAATGGGTAAAATTGCTCACAGATAGGTGCACCAAGCTTGTGGCATCATATTCAAGAAGACAAGAGGCAGGAATTGCTGCCAAAGGTGCATCAACAAAGTACTGAGCAATGGGTGTGAATACTTATGAACATGTGATTTCTTAGTTTTTTATTTTTAATAAATTTGCAAAAATTAAAAAATAACTTTTTTTCATGTTGTCATTATGGGGTGTTGTGAGTAGAAGTTTGAGGGGAAAAATAAATTTATTCCATTTAAGGCTATAATGTAACAAAATATGGAAAATATTAAGTGCCATGAATACTTTCTGGATGCACTTTAGGTTCTCTTCATGAAAATGAATTGTAATTTTGCAATTTTGTAAATTTTTTTTGTAATTTTGTTTATGTTACAAACATAAACTAACATTATCATGCTTGGATTTTGGTAGAAATTAAATTTTGTCAGTTTTGCAAAATTTGAAAGACCGTACAGCTTTAAATGTCTGAAACCTACAGTTAAATAATGGAAAACAAAACATTTTAACATAATGCTTGGAAAATGTCACCCAATGGCACCCCATTTCACCCAGCTGTAAATGGGTACCGGGCTTGGCTGGGAAAGTAATCTAATTCAGACTGGCATCTTGTCCAGTGAGAGTTGCAGAACGTCATCTGCTTCACGCTACGGAATCCAAGGAAAAAGGGCCTTACGTGTTCATCACAAAATGCACATATAATATATAATAATGTCACTACTCAATATTAAGGTTCAGTAAAGGAGTTGTGAGCTAATTCAGAACTGACCTGCTGGGTTATCCCGGATTCTTATGTATTTCATTCTGTGCAACCTTTTTTTTGAAAAAAGAAATTGTCATACAGTTCTGAAAGATTAATATGGCAACTTATTCCCAACAATTTTTAATATGCTTATGGGTGTTAAAACTTTTAATGCAATTTACATTATAATAGAACATTGTCTTTTAAAAAAATCCCAATGACTGCCAAGCAAAGAGGGCACCAAACCAATACTGTGTGTGGCGGTTCATTCCATCTGACAGGAGCAAAAACCATAACTGCTTCCCGTTACTTCCAAACTGCATTTACTTCCAGAATAATCACCACTGATACAGTTCCTCAGCCTGCTGGGCCAAATCACTGACAAAGCCTTTCAGTCTGAGATTAATGTGTATAATTGAGGCAGCCGAGGGCAACGGCAGTTTGTTCCGATTTGCTCTATGTAGTAGGAGGCCTCCCACAAGCTGAGGTCGTATCGTCTCAAATCAGTCTGCCGACATCAGATCTTGTTGTGTTCTCTTTCAGTACAAGCACACACATTTTGTCAGGGTGGACATAATATCATAAACATCTGTGCAATGTAGTGAAAACTCAATATAACAACCCCTGGGGAGGATTGGCAGACCAACACACCACTACACAGCATTAGTCAAACACCACAGCTGATTCAACACCTTTGACATTCTTCAGAAAACCTGACTTTTAAAAGCATCAAAAATGTTGCATTTGCAGCAAAGTTACTGCACTCAGTTGCATTTAATTTGTAGGTCTTTGTAGAATTGTGCACAATTCACAAAATTTTATATATATATATATATACAGTAAAACCCACCAAAACCATAAACAAACTGCATTTTTTTTTTTTTTTTATGTAGCACTTTTCCATCTGCATCAGAAGCTCAAAGCACTTTACAATTATGCCTCGCATTCACACAGACACACTCACACACTGATGTCAGGATGCTGCCATGCAAGGCATTCACTAAACACCGGGATCAACGAACTTGCCCAAGGGCCCTTTGTGATATTCCAGTCAGGCTGGGTTTTGAACCGAGGATCCTCTGGTCTGAAGCCCAACGCTTAACCACGAGACCATCACCTCTCCAACCATTATCATATAAACCAGGTATTTGCACTCACACTACAAAAGCAAAAGCAAACATGATTTTCCATGTAGTAAACACAGTATATACTGGATTTCGTATAGTGGATTTTCACTTACATCAGACAAAAACATCCTGTCTGATTGTAAAGAATTTTCATTAAAAACCCTTGCATATACCGGACAGAGCAGTCTGGATGTGCCCAGTATCAGAGGTACAAAATGAAGCTCAGCACTGACACTCGCCGATTCGAGGAAAATGGGTACCTTAGTTCCTTGACTAAAAGCCTGGGCGTTTATGCTTTTCAAACCGTGCTCAGACACGGTGCCTACAAGAATCAGGGCGTAATTCAAGGCTGGTGACTATTAACGAAATGCTGCTTGCTGCCTGCACTATAATATGGTGTTAAGTTTCACACACCTTCCAGGGTGTGGTGAATCAAAGACAACCACTTTAAATCAGAATCCTCTGCGTGGCTGCGAACCCTCTTTGTAGCCTGATGCGCGCCTGCCAAATCTGAGACCGCAAAGGGCAGGAATTTATCACTTTTCCATTTTCACTCCTTCCTCTCCAGTCATATTTTAATAGTTTTTGCAGTGTGCGCGCTGATTACATTTCCATCATGGATCAAATACATTTTGCAGAAAGGCTGCAAATATGACCAACTTTACAACATGGAGTCGGAAAAAGACACTCAAATGACCCGCAATTCATGGAGAGAAAGTACACGTACCGTTGGTTTGGAGGTTGATGACTATATAAAGAATTGGAGCTCATTGAGGAACAAATTAATCCAGAAAAAGCCACAGTTCCTGTGGTAAATTGCATAAAAATGTGACAGAGAACTTTAAAAGTGTCACGTGCATGTCAATGTCATTGCATGGCCACGGAGTTACTGAGCTGGAGAAGCAGAAATTAGGCTTGAGGATTTTAAGGTAACACTCAACAGCGGACGTAGAAAAAATACAGTGATTTGACCTGTAATCTTTTTAATGCACATAATGCCTGGCGCTTATTTAAGGCAGGCTTTTTTTTCAGATAAAGTTTTGACCTGGTCATTAAATGAGGCAAGTGCCGATTCAAGGTCAGGTGTTTAATCAACGAAATGAGATGCCCTTCCTGACGCAACTCCAGTTTTACCTGGAGAAACACACGCAGACAATGGTGTTTTCCAAAGAGGTACCAACCAGATCCTGTACTGTTTAGCTTCTGAGATCTGACGGGATCAGGCTTACACAGAGCAGACCGGCTGCATGATATTTCATGGTATTTTTGGCAATCATGATATAAATGAGAATATGAAACTCGTTCTATTCATCATGACTACACCTGAGGTGAAGTTCACCAGACCTCCATAACAATTTGTGTAAGGTGTAGATGGATGTTTCTGTTGTTTAAAATCATCAATGGAAGCAGATGGGGGAAAAAAAGCTTTGCACATTTAAAATATCTGATTTCGAAAGTGCACAAAGGTCTCCACACATCAACCACAGTGCCCCGTAGTCTGAGCAATGTAGAGAAGTAGGGCTTGACATGTTATTTGTGCACACAATGTATAATCAATTCCCATAGTTTGATTAGTTTATATGCACAAGTTAATAATTTAAACTTTTTCCTCAATGCCACCACAACATTCATTTTTTCTGTATCCATACAACTCTGAGCAAACCAAATCTATTCTGTGCTTCAAAAGTTTAATATTTTTTGTCACATTTTTCAGAGAGTGAAATTTTATATATTATTGATTCATTACATATAAATTAAAATTTTCATGCATTTTTATTTTAATGTTGCCAATTACAACATACAGCTCAAAAAAGAGAAAACATACCTCAAATAATAGAATATGTCATTTCAAGTCACTATTTATGCAGTATAAATACCATGATTCTCTCACTCTGGTTCAGTACACAAGACACAATCATGGGGAACACTGCTGACTTTATAGTTGTCCAAAAGGTCATTGCTGAAAGAGGTGGCTGTTCAGAGAGTGCTGTATCAAAGCATATTCATAGAAAATTGACTGGAAGGAAAAACTGTGGGAGGAAAAGAAGCACAAGCAACAGGGATGACTGCAGCCTTGAGAAGACTGCCAAGCAAAGCTGATTCAAGAACATGGGGGAGCTTCACAAGGACTAGACTGAGACTGAAATCAGTGCATCAACAGCCACACGCACACACGTGTCCAGAAAATGGGCGACAAGTGTCACATTCCTAGTCTCAACCCAGTACTGAACCAAAGAAAGTGTAGCAAGTGTCTTACCTGGGCTAAGGAGAAAAAGAACTGGACTGTTGCTCCTTGGCCCAAAAGTCCATTTTTCTAATGAAAGTAAATTTTACATTTCCTTTGGAAATCAATGTCCCGAAGATTGGAGGAAGAGTGAAGAGGCATAGAATCCAACTTAGTTGAAGTCCAGTATGAAGTTTCCACAGTCAGTCATGATTTGAGGTGCCATGTCATCTACTGGTGCTGATTCACTGTGATTTATCAAGTCCAAAGTCAACATAGCAGTCTACCAGGAGATTTTAGAACACTTCATGCTTCCATCGCTGGTAAGATTTATGGAGATGCTGATTCTCTTTTCCAGCAGGAAGGTAAATGAGTAACAGTAAGTGAGTAACCAATAACTGTGTTATGCATACATTTTATATTTGTTTTTTGTTTTGTTATTTTGTATTTCACAACATAAAAGCATTTTATTTTGTTGTTCATTAACCTGTGACATTTTACTTAATATCTTGATTGTACATTTGCATTTATTTTTCAGCTCATTTTAAATTGGTGCCAAGAGTCCTGACCTGGACTGTAACTCCCATTAACTTTGAGCACTGACAGATCACGCAGTGAAGTCAGGCAGGTGGAGATAAGAATTAAGCATCACAGAAAGGGGTACTGCTTATTGGTCATTAAATGAAACTAATGTTTTATTAGACCATTAGATACTGACAGGCTGATATGATTAAAAACAAGACAGAACTCTGAGGTGAAAGTCAATTCAGCATTTTCCAAGTTGCAAATTGGCCACCGCAGCAATATCTCATGAACATTAATTACTTGTCTTTCCAGTTTGCTTTACTCTGAAACAACACTTCAGCGCAAGCTGTTAATATAAACCCGGAAGACATAAAAGACAGACCTAACCCCTGAGCAGCTAAATTATATAATACAAAAGACAATTACTCAATCACAATTCGAATGGTTACTTACGGACATCTTAACGTCTGCTCATCAACACAATCTAATTATCTAATATCGGCTAAAACAGCTCTGCACACAAAAGTGCTCAAGTACGATTTTTGGAAAAAGTTCTTTTTTTTTTTGTCGCCTTACATCCACATTAGATTGGTATCAGTCAGATATTGGTCAAAATTACTGGATAGGACACCGGAAATTAAATAAACAGATTCCAATCCAAGTCTACTCTTGCAGATCTGAATTATGTTGTTTGCTATGTTGATACTTAGTTAGATGGACATTATCAATGACTCAGAAATATTCATGCATCCATCCCCTGGCATGTCTGTAAAAGTGATGAATTAGTTGTGCTGTACTAACAGGGGCACATAATTATGTATTTCATTGCTTAACAGTATCATTTCAGAAATTGTAATATAAAGCCTGAATTCTTTTTTAATTGTTGTCATAAAAATGTAAGTGCATAAAGAGCTGATGCCTTCATAAAATTTCTCAGTGCACTGTGCATTCAACAAACAAAGAGATCCAGATTTGATCAGCAATGTATGCAACAGAAAAACAATGAAAATTCACAACAAAACAATTAAAGCATAAAAGTTGGGGATGTCAGCTGCTTTACGTATTGTTAAAGCATCACTGTCATTATCTTAATGACATCCAGTAATGCTGATGATGTCAGTGAAATTTGGATGTGCAGAATGCAGCTGTTTGAATGGCAAATCCAAACTGAGCATTCACACTCAGGTCTGGGCCACTTCAAACTTTAATGTGAACATTCCCAAAGAGACATGGGTGAAAACAACCTCACAGCCTCATTAGCAAAGGTAATTATTCTTAAAAGAAAAGTGATGAGTCCATATTTTTGCCACTCACCAGTAACTGTGCTCTGTGCCCAAAGTGTGTGTTTGAGTGTGTAAGTCACTGTACTAATGAGAACGGTTGATGCTCACACATATTTTTTTTTTTTTTTTCAAACAGGTGGCAAAGGTGCACATCCGTGCCTGTACCAAACGGTCTTGGATACGAATCCTGGTAGGTTAAGCAGCACGTTGGGGTGCACAGGATTATGGAAGGCTGGAAAATCACAGACTAGCGATAGTACAGCTCAAGCGTTTGCGTAATTAATGCTGACAAAAAGTGGGCCGAGATAAAACACCAAAGCACTTGAATTTAAACTCTTAAATCATACCTCCAGCTTCTTGCCATCCTCATCATAAACAGACATGGTCACCTCCACGTTTTTGGGCGTAGTCTTGTTTCCCTTATCAAAGTCCCCTTGAACCAAAGTAACATAGATGTCGTTTCGTACATCACCTTAAGAAAGGAGGAAAAAAAAGATTTATGTTGAGATTTTTGCCACCATATGTGTCTTAAATCGGGCCACTCAATGTCTAAATAAAACTTTAACGACAAGAAATGTTTTGAAGCTTTTAAAAGGTGTCAACCTGGCATGATGAT
This sequence comes from Thalassophryne amazonica, assembly GCF_902500255.1. Classification (NCBI taxonomy): domain Eukaryota; kingdom Metazoa; phylum Chordata; class Actinopteri; order Batrachoidiformes; family Batrachoididae; genus Thalassophryne; species Thalassophryne amazonica. The sequence continues at coordinate 30,144,040 of NC_047120.1, read as the reverse complement.
CTCAGGAAAGCCCATCTTCCGAGCCACGGCTGTCGATCGGTCCACCAAATGAGGGAAGTCCTTCCTTATCTGATGGATGTCTCCAGGAAGCAGCTTCAGAGTCACCCACAGGCCTGGTGACAAGGGAGAGGAAATGAGGGAGAGACCAAGATAAAGTCAGCACAAACACAGCATGATCACACATAAATAAAGGGCCATGATCTCTTGATTTCCACTATAAAGTGTCACAGTGACAACTAACAGCCGCCTAAATGTAGACTTATTTGCTGAAATCAGATTTTCTCTGACAGTATACTGGCATCTGGTATTGAAAGTGACCCCTATACAATACCTGTGTTTATGTGTTTTTCACGTCAAACCGTGTGTTAATAGGCAAGAATCCCAAATGTGGGTGTCGTGGCTGCTGCATCCCTCAAGAGAACAGAGTGTGCACCCATTTTTCATGTGTGAGGTGAGCAGCACATAGCAAAAACAGACAGAACAATCATCTATATAGATTCATTTTCACATTAGATGAGTTTCTATGTCTGGGGAAGAGGTCACAGACATGACAAATATAAAGACATGTTTTTTTGTTTCAGAGAATGAAAAAAAAAATGCCTTAAGGGAGGTGATGGTCTAGTGGTTAAAGTGTTGGGCTCCAGTCCAGAAGATCATGGGTTCAAATCCCCGCCTGACTGGAAAATCACTAATGGCCTTTAATCCCCTATTGCTCCCGGTGTGTAGTGAGCGCCTTGAATGGCAGCACCCTGACATCGGGGTGAATGTGAGGCATAACTGTGAAGCACTTTGAGCCTCTGATGCAGATGGAAAAGCGCTATATAAATGCAGTCCATTTATTTTATTTGCCACGACACCTATCCTATTACAAGAAGTCTTTTTTTGTTCTACTTTTCAGCTTTATGAACTATGTCCTCTGCTGAACTCAAAAAGAGCACCAAAACCAACAAGATATGAGGATTTTAGAAAAAAAGAAAAGTTATTGGTCCTGATGGTAAGTCTATATGTATTTGAATTCAGTTGTGGTCAGACATTTACATACACTTATCATGGGTATGAATGTCGTGGTGATTTTGGGCTTTTAATCATATCTATCGTTTGGTGTGTTTGGATCACTGTCCTGTTGGAACACACAATTGTAGCCAAGTTTCAACCATCTAACTGCTGATTTGAGATGATGTTCAAGAATTTGGAGGAAGTCTTCCTTCTTCATTATTCCACCCCCTTTGTGCAAAACAGCCCCAGTGCCTGATGCTTCCAACATTATGCTTGACAGTTAGTACAATGATCTTTGTTTTGAAAGCCTCAACTTTACATCGTCTGACTCTCATCTGACCATAAAAAGTTTCTCCATAAGGCATTTGGCTTTTCAATGGGGCCAGCTGCAAATTTCAGTCTGTCTTGATCTCAATATTAGACCAGAGGATTTTTTCTTGGTTGGCACCCTCTCAGTCCACAGCAATGTAAAACTGGCTTCAGTGAGGACAGTGACGCTGGTGTTCCAGCAATTTCAAGTTCATGGCAGGCCTGACTATTGGTGGTTCCTGTGTTGTTCCTGACCATCATAACCAATTTTCTCTCATCTGAGAATGACAGTTTGGGTCTCCTCCAGACTTTGGCAAAGTAGTGACAAATGTACAACTGTTTGAACTGATGATCTTGGAATCTGCAGTTGTTTACAAATGGCTCCAAGAGACCTTCCCAAAATGTGCAAATCTACAATTCTCCTTCTGAGATCTTCCCTGAGTTATTTGGACTTCCCCATTGTTCTGAGTATTGGACACTCCAATAAGTGCTGTCAAACACATCCTTTTTATGCTGGCAAAGAGAAACTACCAGTTGTAGTCAATCATGATCAGCAGCTAAGAGATACTGTAGAACATTCAGTACCACATATGAAAACATTAGTGAATATATTTGACCCTGTATGTATAATTTTGACCCTGTGTGGAGAGGAAAGATCCAAAATAAATTAAAAATTGTGCACCCAACTCTTTTTTTAACTCATTAGTGATGTATGCTGCACAGTCATTCAACTCCTGCAAAAGAACAGTTCAAATACATCATTAAAAGCCCTAAATTACCATGACATTCATGTCCTTGATGAGGGTATTTAAACTTCCAACCGCAAATGTGTGTCTGCTTTCTGCTTAACATATACATACATACAATATTGCAATAAAGCCAAGGGCACCATACATTTTGGAAACAAAGAAATAGTTTTTTTTTTTCTAGTTTTTCCTGCTCTTCATGGCCCACTGTTGCCCACCCCTGGTCTCGACCTGGCACGTGTATAATGCTTTGACATGACTTGCTGTTATTTGGTACTGTTTGAGTTGAATTCTTTATTTAAAGCACTTTCATCTCTTAAATGTACCTAAAAACATTTGTTTCTCACAATGAAAGAATTCATAATAATGTCCCAACTAGCCGAAGACTCTTTCAAGCAGTTTTTACAAAACAGTGGGCAATATTTGTGATGGAATATGCAAACTATGCCATCATTGCCAGAGTCACAATCAGTCTTGGAGAGAGCTGAGACTGTGATGCTAAAGCCCAGGTTACACATAGACGGTTTTGTCGGCGGGTAGTACGTAGACCGAAGTTCGCGGTAGTTCCGGCTGTTTTTGCGGTGGAAAGGGGCGGAGCATTTCGCCGGCATTTTGAGCGCCGTACTAGCCGCAAATACGCGGATAAAACAACGCTAAATCCGTCGAATAAAGCAGCGTTTTGACGCCGTAGCATCCGGCACACGTCAGGCAATGGGGGTTAATACCCAGTTCTATCCTTTACAATCGCAGGTTAAGACGCGCGTGAGAACGGCGGTGTTCTGCTGCCGCCGATAATGCCCTGTGTACCGCTGGATTTATCCAGGCAAATCCTGCATTACTCCAGGAATTTTTGCATATAGGCACCGCCCCCAGAGTATAACAGGCTGAAGCAGCTGTCACTGCAGGGGGAGGGAGCTCATCTCTCAGCCTTTTCTTTTCCTCTCCTTTTCCCCCTCCTCAACGTGTTGCTCGTCTTCACCACAGACCTCTCCTCTGCTTCTGAACCAGACCTCTTGGTAAATCCAGTATGCAGAGAGGCAACTGGAGCTTCTCTGCAAAAATATCTGGAGCTGGCCGCGAGTGAGAGGCCTGCATGCAGCGCGCTAGCGTTTTTATATTGACCGCCGCCTATTGGCCGTTTGGAACGCCGTTAACCGGGAGGTGGCATTTAGAACGGCGTACTGTCTGCTAGCGCCGCCATTTTGTCTGCCTCTGTCGCCGTTTAAAACGCCCTTGAGGACACCGATGTGGGCTCTTTTGCCGTTTTACACGCCATTGGTTAGGGATACAACGCCGGCCGCCAATTACGGCGGTGTAAACTGCGGCACTACAGGGAGGGGCAGGATGAAATGGCAATTAAAAAGTATCAAACACCGTTGTTCGCGTTGTCTCCGTCGTCACGCGAATTCTCCGGGAGCGCTCCCAGAATTATTCGACATGTTGAATAATTTTTTCAACGATTCCCAGTAAAGCCAGAACTAAGCCACGCCCCCTAGTGCCGGCATTAACAACGGCGTGTGATCCTTAAGACGGCCAAAAACTCTTCCGGGACGCTTCCGGGAGCTCTTACCATCTATGTGTAAACGGGGCTTTAAGAGGACAGCTCTGAATAATTATGAATCAAACGACCTACAGATGAATTTAAGGTGACCAGCTACAGCACTGATAAATGCTCTACTGTTAAGCAGACAAACCAATTTTCTCCTCAGTGAGACACACAGACCCGTCTTCAGATGTTAGCTAAATCAGTTATGAGAAACCTTGTTTACTTTCACTGTTGAAGACCCATATTGTTCCAGGTGACATATATCTCAGCGGTGTAGCTGAAAGCTTTCTGATATGTAGCTGTAACTGGAACACCTGCTTCTCTGTCCGTTCACATGTGGGACAGAGTGAAGATGCCAGTATAGCTTCATCACAATAATATTGTGGAAGCCGTCCTCGTGTCTCTGCCCCTACAAATCCCTCTGATAGGCAGCGTTGTTCAAACTGCATGTCAAATTATCAAAAAAAAAAAAAAATCTCATCTATACAGAATAATCAGTTTAATTAACAGATGGATTACTGGTGATGCGGTTGCTTGAGCAATGACTTACGAGGCAAGCATGTAAGAAAAAACTATATTCTTAATGGCAAAATGAAAGGTTTCTGACATCTGCCAGTATAATGGAGATTTTATAACTAGGCCCTAACAGCTCTCAAAAGTCCAGGGCAAACATTTTGCACATTGACTACCAGCCGTCATGCTTCTTGCTATGTAAATTCAAATCAAAGGTGGACTATAATGCCACGTTCACACCGGATGCCACGCAAGCGACAGCGGCAAGAGGTTGCCATGTAATCCCTATGGAAGGATGCGGTGTGGCATCACAAAGTCCAAGCCATGCAATGCTACGCAATGGATTTTGAGCGACTGGCGCGTTTGTGGCGCGATATTGCGTTGCATCGTGTCACGTCGCCCTCTTCCCCAAGTTGAAAAATCTGAACTTTTTTGTCTTGTCGCACCGCGATAACAAATTAGGGACTGGATATGTAGTGACATGGAGATGTCTGGATGTTATACTTAATGTGGACATGTCCTGCACTGGCTCACAAAACTGGCTGCAGCAGCAGCCAGTTTTTTTTCTTTGTTCACATGTGTGCATGCGAACGAATCATCCGTGAAGATAATTTTATTAACTACACGGATGCATAATAAAACAAATGGTAACTGGTTTATAACACAATTATGACAGAGTTTGGGGGGAGAGTGATGAACTGCAGCAGCCGCCAGTTTTTTTTTTTCTTTGTTCACATGTGCGCGCACGAAGGGGACAGGAGGTCCTCAAACTGGGTCCTGGAGAGGCGAAAGTACCGCTGAAATCGGCCGTCATTCAGACACAGCTCCTGCACCAAATGATGAATTTGTGGCGTGGCATGGTGTCTGGTGTGAACGTGGCTTTAAGATGACATCTTGTCCTGCCAAATAGGCTGCTTTCCTGCCTAACTGAGCTACTTTTGCTCATGATGTCATGATGGAAAGGGGAAAACAAACTCAGGAGGACTGATGAAACTTTGGTTACTTTACCATATTTATTTATTTATTCATTTATACATTGTGACTGTAGTCTCTGCACCTGATTGTATAAGATCTGGCTGAGAAAAGCCAATATACAGTTGTATGCAAAACTTTGGGCACACCTGATAATTTTCATGATTTTCCTTTTAAATCGTTGGTTGTCTGGATCAGAAATTTCAGTTAAATATATCATATAGCAGACGAACACACTGATATTTGAGAAGAGAAATTAAGTTTCTAGTGTTTACAGAAAATGTGGAATAATTATTTAAACAAAATTGGGCAGGTGCATAAATTTGGGCACCCTTGTCATTTTACTGATTTGAATACATTTAGCACTAATGGAACACAAAATTGGTTTGGTAAGCTCACTGACCCTTGACCTCCTAAACACAGGTGAATCTAATCATGTGAAAGGGTATTTAAGATGGCCATTTGCAAATGTTTTCCCTCTTTGCATCTCTTCCAATGAGTGGCAACATGGGAGCCTCTAAACAACTCTCAAATGACCTGAAAACAAAGATTGTTCAACATCATGGTTTAGGGAAAGGATACAAAAAGCTATCTCAGAGATTTCAGCTGTCAGTTTCCACTGTGAGGAACATAGCGAGGAAATGGAAGACTGCAGGCACAGTACTAGTTAACGTCTGAAGTGGCAGGCCAAGAAAATTCTCAGATAAACTGAAGCCAAGGATGGTGAGAACAGTCATAGTCAACCCAAAGACCTGCTTCAAAGACCTACAACGTCATCTTGCTGCAGATAGTGTCTCTGTGCATCGTTCAACTATACAGTGCACTTTGCACAAGGAGATGCTGTAATGCAGAGGAAGCCTTTTCTGCATATATGCCACAAACAGAGTCACTTGAAGTTTGCTAAAGCACATTTGGACAAGCCAGCTTCATTTTGGAATAAGGTGCTGTGGACTGATGAAACTAAAATTGAGTTATTTGGACATAACAAGGGGCAGTATGCATGGCAGAAAAAGAACACAGCATTCCAAGAAAAACACATGCTACCTACAGTAAAATTTGGAGGTGGTTCCATCATGCTGTGTGGCTGTGTGGCCAGTGCAGGTACTGGGAATCTTGTTAAAGTTGAGGGTCACAAGGAGTCCAGTCAATATCACCAGATTCTTGAGAAAAATGTTCATGAATCTGTGACAAAATTTAAGCTGTGCCGGGGCTGGGTCTTTCAACAAGACAACAACCCAAAACACTGCTCAAAATATACTAAGGCATTCATGCAGAGGAACAAGTACAACGTACTGGAATGGCCATCTCAGGCCCCAGACCTGAATATTATTGAAAATGTGTGGTGTGATTTAAGTGGGCTGTCCATGCTCGGAAACCAACAAACCTGGGATGTTTTGTAAAGAAGAATGGTCCAAAATATCTTCAACCAGAATCCAGAGTCTCATTGGAAGCTATAGGATGCATTTAGAGGCTGTTATTTCTCGAAAAGGAGGATCTGCTAAATATTGATGTATTTTTTCTATTTTGGTGCCCAAATTTCTGCACCTGCCTAATTTTGTTTAAACAATTATTGCACACTTCCTGTAAATCCTATACACTTCATTTCACTTCTCAAATATCACTGTGTTTGTCTGCTTTATGATATATTTAACTGAAACTGCTGATCCAAACAACCAATGATTTATAAAGGAAAATCATGGAAATAATCAGGGGTGCCCAAACTTTTGCATATAACTGTATGTACACATCAGCAGACAGCAGCAGACAGCAGCTTTGAAACGTGTATGGTGCTCTTTCTACCTGTTGCCATTAACAACTTTTACTCACTGTGAACAACATAGTTCATGTATATACATTTCATAGCTAGAATGATCTTTAGCAAAAACGACACAGTAATGACAAATTATAGCCAGTAGCGTATTAGCGTTAATTCTGTACGTGTTTTTAATTTAGTCTTTTGTCATATGTCATTTTTAGTTTTAGTCATATTTAGTCATTCACATACCATTTTTATTTAGTCATGTTTTAGTCAACTAAACGTCTGGCTATTTTAGTCTAGTTTTAGTCAAAAGAAAATGTATTTTAGTCTCATTTCAGTTGAGACATTTTAGACTTTTTGATTATTTCTGATTACCATTTCAGTCAATATAGTGTTTCACACATGAAATAACAAATGTTATCATCTGACAAAACACAATTGTTGAATGATTGAAGGCTTGTGTTTTAGACATTCGGTTTTCTTGTAAATCCACAGCGCTTTGTTGAATCTAGTTATTATATCTGCATGTTCAGAATTGGCTGGAAATTTGTTAAAGGAAAGCAGGATCAAATAAAATGAATCATTCAAGATTTGTAATGTTTTTATCTATTGCAAGACCCATAACTTGAGCCAATTAAATTGAAATACCAGCGTGTCGTCTGTGGGGATCCACGGGTTCTAGATTGGATAGTGTTTATAAAATAGGCAGCTGACATTTTTCAAGGGTGGTAATAAATTATGCAAAGTTTATATAATGAGTTGGAATAGTGTGTCAGTCCAAAATGTTTTCAACCCTTAAACCTTTAACAGCTTCTAGAAGAAGATCTCAGCCCTTTTTTCCCCTGCTAATTACATCATTTTTTTAATGTCAATTTACTGTCTTAATGTATTTAGAAATTGTTTAGGTTCTTGTTATCATATACACACTATTATTATCATCAATGTTATTATATTTCATTTTTATGTCTATTTTTTCCATTTGATTTTCAAATAGACCACAATGTAAATGTTTTCACTTTCTTGTGTCATCCATGTATTTTTGACATATTTACTATTATATTATGTACTTACTTTGAACTTAGACACACAGATGCATACTCTTAATATATAAATGATTTATCACCTCCTGCTGGAATGACGTGTGAATCCAAAATATAATTAGCAATGCTAGCTAATATCAATAGTTTCTTCAAAAATATTAGCCCTATCAATGCCCCCTCCCCCCTGCAGACAGGAGATGGACGAGATGACAGCAGTGAGCAGAATCAAACAAAATGGAGACATTTTAAAAAATGATTTTTACCCGAGGCCATCAAATAGTATATTATGTTAAAGCTAACCAGAAATAAACACTTGTAAAACTGAAAATGCTGTTTTTGTAACATGATAACACCTCTGGAGTCTTCCACCCTTTTCAGGTTTCAAAGAGTTTTCCGCGCTGCGAGATCTCAGTAACATTGAGAAATGAATTGAGACATTCTGATCGGGCTGCACTTTAACCGCTGTACACGGACAACACCATTAACATCGCAACATAAAACTATTTTTATATTGTGGCTAAAACTCTCATGAATATATTCTCTAGATTTATAGATGTTATTATTGCATTTGTTATTTTCAACGGGAGCTGCTGTGAGCTACGCTCGCTTCCTGATCATGTCGTTCTGGGGGAAAGTGAAGTTTGCTCTTTAACGTCTTGATTATTGTTCTTTATAACACTGTTAGTCTTCTTTGTTCCAGACTAATATATATAATACAATGAGGAAAATAAGTATTTGAACACCCTGCGATTTTGCAAGTTCGCCCACTTAGAAATCATGGAGGGGTCTGAAATTTTCATCTTAGGTGCATGTCCACTGTGAGAGACATAATCAAAAAATAAAAAAAATCCGGAAATTGCAATGTAGGATTTTTTTTAATAATTTATTTGTATGTTACTGCTGCAAATAAGTATTTGAACACCTGTGAAAATCAATGTTAGTATTTGGTACAGTAGCCTTTGTTTGCAATTACAGAGGTCAAACGCTTGCTGTAGTTTTTCACCAGGTTTGCACACACTGCAGCAGGGATTTTGGTCCACTCCTCCACACAGATCTTCTCCAGATCTTTCAGGTTTGGAGTTTCAGCTCCCTCCAAAGATTTTCTATCGAATTCAGGTCTGGAGACTGGCCAGGCCACTCCAGGACCTTGAAATGCTTCTTAAGGAGCCCCTCCTTAGTTGCCCTGGCTGTGTGTTTGGGGTAACTGTCATACTGGAAGACCCAGCCATGACCTATCTTCAATGCTCTTACTGAGGGAAGGAGGTTGTTTGCCAAAATCTCGCAATACATGACCCCATCCATCCTCCCTTCAATACGGTGCAGTCATCCTGTCCCCTTTGCAGAAGAGCAACCCCAGAATATGATGTTTCCACCCCCCATGCTTCATGGTTGGGATGGTTTTCATGGGGTTGTTCTCATCCTCTAAACATGGTAAGTGGAGTTGATTCCAAAAAGCTCTATTATGGTCTCATCTGACCACATGACCTTCTCCCATGCCTCCTCTGGATCATCCAGGTGGTCACTGGTGAACTTCAAACGGGCGTGGACATGTGCTGGCTTGAGCAGGGGGACCTTGCTGCCCTGCAGGATTTTAAACCATGACAGCATCATGTCTTACTACAACCCCTGGCAAAAAATTATGGAATCAACAGCCTCGGAGGATGTTCATTCAGTTGTTTAATTTTGTAAAAAAAAAAAAAAAAAAAAAGCAGATCACAGACATGACACAAAACTAAAGTCATTTCAAAAGGCAACTTTCTGGCTTTAAGAAACACTATAAGAAATCAGGAAAAAAAAAATTGTGGCAGTCAGTAACGGTTACTTTTTTAGACCAAGCAGAGGGAAAAAAAATATGGAATCACTCAATTCTGAGGAAAAAAATATGGAATCATGAAAAACAAAAGAACGCTCCAACACATCACTAGTATTTTGTTGCACTTAAACTTGTGCATTTATTGATGATGTAATGACACCCCAGTGCCTTTACCTGACATGCAGCTCCATATCATCAATGACTGTGGAAATTTACATGTTCTCTTCAGGCAGTCATCTTTATAAATCTTATTGGAACAGCACCAAACAAAAGTTCCAGGATCATCACCTTGCCCAATGCAGATTCGAGATTCATCACTGAATATGACTTTCATCCAGTCATCCACAGTCCACGATTGCTTTTCCTTAGCCCATTGTAACCTTGTTTTTTTCTGTTTAGGTGTTAATGATGGCTTTCGTTTAACTTTTCTGTATGTAAATCCCATTTCCTTTAGGCGGTTTCTTACAGTTCGGTCACAGACGTTGACTCCAGTTTCTCATTTGTTTTATTGTGCATTTTCGATTTTTGAGACATATTGCTTTAAGTTTTCTGTCTTGACGCTTTGATGTCTTCCTTGGTCTACCAGTATGTTTGCCTTTAACAACCTTCCCATGTTGTTTGTATTTGGTCCAGAGTTCAGACACAGCTGACTGTGAACAACCAACATCTTTTGCAACATTGCGTGACGATTTACCCTCTTTTAAGAGTTTGATAATCCTCTCCTTTGTTTGACATCTCTCGTGTTGGAGCCATGATTCATGTCAGTCCACTTGGTGCAACAGCTCTCCAAGGTGTGATCACTCCTTTTTAGATGCAGACTAACAAGCAGATCTGATTTGATGCAGGTGTTAGTTTTGGGGATGAAAATTTACAGGGTGATTCCATAATTTATTCATCAGAATTGAGTGAGTCCATATTTTTTTCCCTGTGCTTGTTCTAAAAAAGTAACCGTTACTGCCACAATTATTTTTCTTGATTTCTTATAGTGTTTCTTAAAGCCAGAAAGTTGCCATTTGAAATGACTTTAGTTTTGTGTCATGTCTGTGATCTGCTTTTTTTCTACAAAATTAAACAACTCAATGAACATCCTCCGAGGCCGGTGATTCCATAATTATTGCCAGGGGTTGTAATGTAATCTTTGTGACTGTAGTCCCAGCTCATTGGTCATTGACCAGGTCCTCCTGTGTAGATCTGAGCTTTCTCAGAATCATCCTTACCCCACAAAGTGAGATCTTGCATGGAATCCCAGACCGAGGGAGATTGACAGTCATCTTGTGTTTCTTCCACTTTCTAATAAATAATCATAACAGTTGTTGTCTTCTACCAAGCTGCTTGCCTGTTGTCCTGTAGTCCATCCCAGACCTTGTGCAGGTCTACAGTTTTAATAATAATAATAATAATAATAATAATAATAATAATAATAATAATAATACATTTTATTTATACTGCACTTTACATTTGTAAACAAATCTCAAAGTGCCACAGAGGTTAAACAAAAAGCATAAAACAACAATCAACAACAATACAAATAAAACAAGATCAATTAAAAATCAGTTAAAATTAGCAACTATAATTCATAAGCTTTCTGAAATAAAAACGTTTTAAGATTTGATTTAAAAGAGTCCACTGACTGTGGCGCCCTCAGGTGGATGGGCAGGGTATTCCACAGGCATGGTGCTGCTGCCTGAAAGGCTCTGTCCCCCATTGTGTGGAGCTTGGTTTTGGGGACCTGGAGGAGGTGACTGTTGTTTGAGCGGAGGCGTCTCATGGGCTCATGGGGGGACAGAAGTTCTTTGAGGTACGCTGGTGCACCGCCGTAGAGACACTGATAGGTCAGGAGGCAGATCTTATATTCCACCCTGAACCTAACAGGAAGCCAATGGAGTTTGTTGAGGATGGGAGTAATGTGTTGAGTTTTTGGCACCCCCATCAGGATCCTGGCAGCACAGTTTTGAATGGACTGGAGACGTTGTAAATTTCTGCCAGAGATCCCGATGAGGAGTGCATTACAATAGTCCAGCCTGGAGGAGACAAAGGCGTGGACCAGCCTCTCAGCATCAGACAACGACAAGGAGGGGCGGAGTTTGGAAATGTTCCTAAGATGAAAGAATGCTGTCTTACAGATATGCTGGATATGGATGTCAAATGAAAGGTTGGGGTCAAAACGGACTCCCAAGTTTGTAACAGATGTTGATAATGGAATGTTGTGGCCAGAAAATGAAAATACTTGTCTCCTCCAGGCAGGCAGTGAGAGTGTGAATGGAAAATGAGGAAATGTGGTCTAATCTGACATAGAGCTGAGTATCATCAGCATAGCAATGGAAGGATATTCCATGCCTGGTGATGATGTGGCCCAAGGGGAGCATATAGATGGAAAATAAGGTCGGTCCAAGGACCGACCCCTGGGGGATCCCACAGGTTGCAATGTGGGGCCTCGACCTGGCTTCCCCAAGGGCCACATACTCAGATCTATCAGTCAGGTAGGACCGAAACCACTGGAGTGCTGTATCTGAAAGACCAATGAAATGCTGGAGTCGATGAAGAAGGATGGTATGGTCTACAGTGTCAAAGGCGGCCGAGAGGTCCAGGAGCAAGAGAAGGGATGGAGAGCCCTGGTCAGAAGCCATCAGCAAATCATTGGTGACCCTGACCAGGGCTGTCTCAGTGCTATGGGCAGAGCGGAACCCTGACTGAAACTTCTCATAGAGGCTTGAAGATTGCAGGTGATCATGGATTTGGTGTTGGGAAAGTGTAGTGACACGGACCCACAACAGGGGGCGCAAATGAACGGTCAATAGATGAGCCAAAATATAACAATTTAATGTTGTGAATGTGCACAACGAACATACAGACAATCACAGAATATCATAACAGTCAATACACAGAGGTGACGTGTGGGCAGGCTCGAGGATAGAAGACGTCTGTCCTGAGAAGAGCCGGAACCACACGATTTCCGCCGCCCCAGAACCTAGTGAATACTGGAGCCGCCAAGTCCCGAATTCCCAGGTGATCACTGTCCCCGACTGTCGGATCTGGTACTGCTGGCGAAGAACAAAGACAGTCAAGTGTGGGTGTGTGTACACCCAGTAACAACAACGGTGGGAACGCCACCTCCACCTCTCACTCAACACGTTGCAGTGGTCTCAGAGGAAAAGGAGCGCCGTCATGCACAGCCTCCACCAAAACGACCGGTTCTCCTGCAAACACTCACAATCACAGATTTATAAATCTCAAAAAAAGGCTGAGAGTAGTACCTCCTATGAAGTATGATATCTTGGCAACGAGGTGGGGATGACGTCTGGTCTTTATGGAGTGAGATGATGTTGAGTAGATGGGTGACAGCTGTCAAGAGGTAATGAGCGACAGCTGTCACCCCCGGCTGTGTCCATGGCGGCAGCGCCCTCTCGTGCCTGAAGCCCGCACTTCAGGCAGGGCGCCCTCTGGTGGTGGGCCAGCAGTACCTCCTCTTCTGGCGGCCCACACAACATTTGGGTGGAAACAACTTTTTCTATGATTTTTGAGAGGAATGGAAGATTTGAAATGGGCCGGAAGTTTGAAAGTAGTGCAGGGTCGAGAGTATGTTTTTTTAGCAGAGGTTTTATTAAGGCGGTTTTAAGGGTTTGTGGCAGATAGCCGGATTGCAGAGAGTGATTTATGATATGCGTGAGGAGAGGGCTCAAAGAGACCACATGGGATTTAATCAGAGATGAGGGAAATGGATCCAGGTGACAGGTGGAGGGTGTCATCTTATGGATGAGAGCCTCCACCTGTTTCTGTGTGGTGGGAGTGAAATTAGTGAAATTGGGGGCTGGGGAACCAGGGGTGGAATTGGGGGCACCAGAGGAGCTGAGAGAGCAACGGATTATATCAGTTTTAGATGTGAAAAAAATCTAAAAATGCATCACACTGTTCATTGGTATTGATTTCTTGCACGTTTTGGGGGTCTTAATTTATTTACAGTTGTGGAAAGTTGTCTTGAATTACCTGGATTACTGTTTATGATATTGGAGTAGTAATATGAACGAGCTTGACTGAGGGATTTGGAGTAGGATTTTTGATGTTGCCGGTATGCATCTCTATGGACAGTTAGACCTGAAGCTACATAGCGCCTCTCAAGGACCCTCCCAGCCGCCTTCTGTCTATGCAGTGCACCAGTGTACCACGGAGCAGATTTGGAGAAGGACACAGCTTGTGTTTTCAGGGGAGCATGAACCTCAAGGATTTGACGTAGTCCAGTGTTATAGTAGTCCACCTGGAGAGCAATTATTAGCAGTTTGAGTGAGATGAGATAGGTCGGATGCCAGTTGTTCTGGATCAATGTCATTTATTTTCCGAAAATGGATCAAGCGTTTAGCTTTACTGTAATGGGCTTGTAGAGGGAGGTCCAGTGAGATCACCTTGTTGTCAGAAACACCCAGATCATACACATGAAGATTTTTTATGGGGGAGTTTGTAATGATGAGGTCCAAAATGTGTCCTTTAGTGTGAGTTGGAACATTGACATGTTGTGTGAGGTGCAGTGAGTCAATGAGTTGTGTCAGCTCTGTGGAATACTGACTTTGGGGTGAATTAATATGAATATTCAGGTCCCCAAGAATCATCACATGATGATGTTTGATGATGTGCAGACTGACAGAAGGAGCTCAGTTATCTCTGAAACGAAATTTGAGTGTGGTCTGGGTGGACGATATATGAGAATTACTGTCATTTGTAGTGGTTTTGAACAAGTGAAAGCCAAGCATTCAAATGAAGACAGTTTAGGCAGAGTGACAGAGGACAGATGTAAATCAGAGCGATGAATAACCGCGATGCCCCCACCCCTACCAGAGCCACGGGCCTTTTCTAAGAATGAATAGCCCGGTGGACATGTTTCATTCAGTGTGCAGTACACATCTGTGTTGTGCCAGGTTTCTGTCAGGCACATGAAGTCAAGTCCTTTTTCAGTTATATGGCTATGGATCAGGGATGCTTGTTAGTCAGTGATTGACAGTTTAAAAGTTCAATTTTAACAGCTGAACTTGGATTTGATGAGGACTTTACCACAGGGCGGCGCACGCTGAAATCCACTCCGCGTTTTCCTGATTGCCCGCTGCGGCGCTGCCCGAGGACTACAGTACTGTAGTTTTTATGCCCTGAAGTGACGTTGTTCTGATGACGTGTCAGATGACGCGCAGGGTATGCGCCAGTACGAGCAGCTGTCCACAGGCTTGGAATTGAGCCCTCGGTCTGGGGGCCAGCGTAAATAAATCGCCGCCGAGCCCCTCTGTTCACATATCGGGGCTGACAGAGGTTCCCCAGGTGGTCAGTTGGTCCAGAGTGAATGCCGAAATCCAGGAGCATGGTAGCAGGCGGAGGGAGCGTCGCGTTGCTTTTGCTAGCCGGTGACCATGGAGCAAGTATGCGTACATGAAAAACTGTAGCGTACAACACGATCCACACCAAAGCCAAAAATGAGGAGGATGACGAGTGATGGATAGTGATTCCCATGAAGCCAAGGACGAGGAGCAGACGGGGATGGCGTTGTTTTGGCGGTAAGTGCAGACAAGACAGTAGCAACTGTAGCAGAATGCTCACCCCCTGTAGCCTGTAGTATCACAACACGTATCACAGCAACAACAACCTTTTGTCCCTGGTGTCCTTAGACAGCTCTTTGGTCTTGGCTATGGTGGACAGGTTGGAGTGTGATTGATTGAGTGTGTGAACAGGTGTCTTTTATCAACAAGTTCAAACAGGTGCAATTAATACAGCTAAAGAGTGCAGAATAAGAGGGCTTCTTAAAGAAAAATTAACAGGTCTCTGTGAGCCAGAATTCTTGCTGATTGGCAGGTGTTCAAATACTTATTTGCAGCAGTAACATACATATAAATTATTTAAAAAAATCATACACTGTGATTTCCGGATTTTTTTTTTTTTTTTTTTAGATCGTCTCTCACAGTGGACATGCACCTAAAATGAACATTTCAGACTCCTCCATGATTTCTAAGTGGGCGAACTTGCAAAATCGCAGGGTGTTCAAATACTTATTTTACTCACTGTATGTCTGAAATTTGGTTTGCGTTTATTAAATTCCGCGCAAACGTAGCAGACACAGATTAATTTTTATAATTGTTTTAGCAAGTTTTCAGGATATCATGTATGCAGTCTCTTATTAACGTGATGAAAAGCATAAAAAATTACATTTTTGTAGTATAATATTCATTTACAACTGTCATCATGTGGATTCTCTATGTTGTTTTGACTGCAGTGACTCTCTGGCGCACAAGGGATTATGGAATACATGAAAACCCTGAATTTTGTCGACAGCTTGCATGCTAAGTTTTACTAACTCAAAGCGAACTTACTATGGAGTTAAATTTGTCTCATTAATAACTGCAAATGCGAGCGTGAGCTACAAATATTCCTTGATTTGCACAACATAAACAAATCATAATGTGATATGAACATGTACAAATTGTACGTAAAACAATACGTCAAATATGAAAATATTGCAAATTATAAAGAACACAATGCTCACACAGCTGAGGTTATTTTAGTATTGCGTTATATTTGAACATTTTGAATGCACAAATGTCCCACGCATTCTCAAATGCACCTGTGGTACATTTTAGATGTTGCGTTCAGCCTTGATTAGTGCGACACATTTTGGAAACATTTTCAAAGCATAAGAGCATGTACACGAAAATGGAGAGATTTCACTTCACTTACTTCATGCAAAACATTTTAGTCTCATCTTCTTTCGTCAACAATAATGCATGATAATTTCGTCTTAGTCAGCATTTTAGAACACTGACATAGTATCGTCATCGTTTCATTTTCGTCATGAAAAAGGTCACTGAAAAAATATATTTTGTCTCGTCTTGTCTGACAAAATTAACACTAGCGTTTTTGTTATAAATGTTACTGTATTTTTTAGGTTCAGAACAGTATTGTGTGCTTTGGACCAAATTTTTAGTTTAGCATGTGTTTGAAGCACAGAAACAGTAAAAACTCTAACCAGCAATTTGCCTGTTATTAGCTGTAATTTCAAACCAAACAACAGAATGTGATAGGATCCATCTTTTGCAGTGTTGATGGAATTGACAGTGACAGGACAATGCAATGATTCCAAACAGTACACTAGATATAATTGTATGATTTTACACAAATTTCTGGGAACATATGACTTGTCGCTTTAAATACATCAGCCATAATTCAAAGCCTGATTGGGTGTAAAACTATTGATGTAACCTGGCACCATTCAGCAAGCACAGCGGAAGCAAATATACTGACAATAATTATCATCCTCCTACTCTTTTTGTGAGTCCTACTTGTCCTTGAGCTTTTAGGAGAGCCTTCAAACTGCTGAAAGTCTCAAAGTGATGGGCTGGAACAAAAACCTGCACATTGGTGACCCTTCACGGCATTAGCTGCTCATTCATGGGCTGGTACTACATCTCTGTATGTAGGTCGTGAACAGCTACATATACTGATTAGATCCAGCACGATGGCTTAGTGGTTAGCACTGATGCCTCACAACAAGAAGGTTGTGGGATCGCTTCCTGCCCTTTCTGTGTTGAGTGGGTTTACTTTGGGCACACCAGTTTCCTCCTATAATCAAAAACATGCTTATTTAGGGTCTGCCACTTTGTCTACCCCCTGACCAAGGCAGCGTCTCTACATCTGGAGTTGATCCTTGAGTGCCGGACTGTGGCTGCCCACTGCTCCTGGTGGTTGGATTGTGTCAGTCTGTAATTAGGATGCAAGTTTTTTCACAGGCCTTTAAGGTGGCAGTAATTAAACCATTACTTAAAAAGCCATCACTTGACCCAGCTATCTTAGCTAATTATAGGCCAATCTCCAACCTTCCTTTTCTCTCAAAGATTCTTGAGAGGGTAGTTGTAAAACAGCTAACTGATCACCTGCAGAGGAATGGTCTATTTGAAGAGTTTCAGTCAGGTTTTAGAATTCATCATAGTACAGAAACAGCATTAGTGAAGGTTACAAATGATCTTCTTATGGCTTCGGACAGTGGACTTATCTCTGTGCTTGTTCTGTTGGACCTCAGTGCTGCTTTTGATACTGTTGACCATAAAATTTTATTACAGAGATTAGAGCATGTCATAGGTATTAAAGGCATTGCGCTGCGGTGGTTTGAATCATATTTGTCTAATAGATTACAGTTTGTTCATGTAAATGGGGAATCTTCTTCACAGACTAAAGTTAATTATGGAGTTCCACAAGGTTCTGTGCTAGGACCAATTTTATTCACTTTATACATGCTTCCCTTGGGCAGTATTATTAGACGGTATTGCTTAAATTTTCATTGTTACGCAGATGATACCCAGCTTTATCTATCCATGAAGCCAGAGGATACGCACCAATTAGCTAAACTGCAGGATTGTCTTACAGACATAAAGACATGGATGACCTCTAATTTCCTGCTTTTAAACTCAGATAAAACTGAAGTTATTGTACTTGGCCCCACAAATCTTAGAAGCATGGTGTCTAACCAGATCGTTACTCTGGATGGCATTTCCCTGATCTCTAGTAATACTGTGAGAAATCTTGGAGTTATTTTTGATCAGGATATGTCATTCAAAGCGCATATTAAACAAATATGTAGGACTGCCTTTTTGCATTTACGCAATATCTCTAAAATCAGAAAGGTCTTGTCTCAGAGTGATGCTGAAAAACTAATTCATGCATTTATTTCCTCTAGGCTGGACTATTGTAATTCATTATTATCAGGTTGTCCTAAAAGTTCCCTAAAAAGCCTTCAGTTGGTTCAGAATGCTGCAGCTAGAGTACTGACGGGGACTAGCAGGAGAGAGCATATCTCACCCGTGTTGGCCTCCCTTCATTGGCTTCCTGTTAATGCTAGAATAGAATTTAAAATTCTTCTTCTTACTTATAAGGTTTTGAATAATCAGGTCCCATCTTATCTTGGGGACCTCGTAGTACCATATTACCCCATTAGAGCGCTTCGCTCTCAGACTGCGGGCTTACTTGTAGTTCCTAGGGTTTGTAAGAGTAGAATGGGAGGCAGAGCCTTCAGCTTTCAGGCTCCTCTCCTGTGGAACCAGCTCCCAATTCAGATCAGGGAGACAGATACCCTCTCTACTTTTAAGATTAGGCTTAAAACTTTCCTTTTCGCTAAGGCTTATAGTTAGGGCTGGATCGGGTGACCCTGGACCATCCCTTGGTTATGTTGCTTAAGACGTAGACTGTGTTTCATAATTATTGTATGGCCTTGCCTTGCAATGTGGAGCGCCTTGGGGCAACTGTTTGTTGTGATTTGGCGCTATACAAGAAAAAAGTTGATTGATTGATTGATGTTGCAATAAACTTTATATAAAAAATGGTTTTCAATTTTTTTCTGCTTCTTCTGGCATATCTAACCTATCTAAAACATTAAAGGACAGATCAGACCATTTCTTCTCATTTCAGGAAAATTGACTAACAAGTCATGTTTACCCGAGGCCATCAAATATGTCCATTGGGTATTGCAAAGTCTTTGCGTCCATCCGTCTGTCTGTTTCTGCTCAGCATAAGTCCAGTCCTATTACCGCCCATCTTCAAATTCACAGGGAACATTCTTGGGACAGAGACCTTGGACAAGTTCAAAGATGGCTAACCTTGACCTATTTTAAAAGGTATTTTAAGATGTTAAAAAGTCACATTCTGTTTCATTCTTTTTTTTTTTGAGGGGCAGGCGTGACAGCCAGTCAGAGTAGAGTGGCACTGTGATGCCAGTGGGTGGTCTTGCTAGCTACAAACTCTGTTTCGTTTGTGTGTAAATATAACCTCTTTGTCATATATTATGCAAAAGCTAGTGACAAACACTTCTCAAACTAAAAACGCTGTTTTTTGGAACATAACACCTCTGGAGTGATTTACAAGACATTTCACTCTTCTCAAAAGGTCATGTATGCGAGGGGATTTTAACATGACATTATATTTATCTCTGCCAAGGAGCTATAGATTTGGTCACATTTTACATGGAGAGTCAATCAGAATCTGAAGCAGAAGCAGTTCCAGGACAGTTTTTAGTTATTATTTTCTTTTAACTAACGGCTGCGTGGATCCTTGTCATTTGATTGGTGCTTTGTATGTCAAATGACATGGATTAATTCATCCCATTTGTGTTGCATTGCATTCAGAGTGCGGCTTGGTTCCATTTAGAGTGGAAATTTGGTTCCATATATTTGGTCCCATTGCACTCTCGTGCACGCGCACACGTGGTCACGCATGCACATGTGAGCGCATGCGCATACTCATGCACGCCGCGCACACATGCTCGAGCATGAGTACGTGCGTGCCCACGCATGCTCGTGCAGGCACATGCACACGCACCCACACACAAAACCAATCCACTGTGCTGCCTGGACATTGTTAGCAGGAAGAGAGAAAAAAAGCTGCACTAATTTCTGACATGATTTTTTTTTTCGCTGCACTGAGGACGTATACAGTTTTATTTTTGCTGTTCACACATGCACAAGCGCCGACCAGGTTGAGTGTGTGTGTGCACGCGCTGGGGACACGACTCTCCTGAGACATAATTTGAACTAACTGACACTGCTAATTCTTGTAAGATACACACACACACACACACAAAACAAATCCACTGTGCTGTCTGTTAGCAGGAAGAGAAAGAAAAACTGGACTCATTTGTGACGTGACTTTTTTTTTTTTTGCTGCACTGAGGAGGTACACAGCTGGACTGAGCCGGTTGCGTGTGCGTGCACGGGACAGCGACATGATGATTTGACTGAGTTAACTGACGCTGCTATACACACACACACACACACACACACAAATCCACTCCGCTGTAAGCCGTCTGGATGCATGAAGAGCTGTTTACATGAAACGCTGATGTGATTTTTGGCTGAACAGAGGAACTACACAGTCTTATTTTTTATGGAACTCCGAAGTCAATGCGCAGCATCACTGGACTACACGTCACAGTGGAACACCAAAATGTAAGTCACTTTTCTGTTGTTTACAAATTAATAAAATATCAAATGGCAATGATCTATTTTAGCCGTTATATAAAACAAATAACGAATGTTTTTACATTTCAATGGAAATTTCAACTCTGCTTCGCCTCATTGAATTGTATGTTCCAGCTTTCACCTCATGAAATATTCGTACGATTGAACTCATAAACATTCATTATTTGTATAATATTAGCATCAAATACTGAATGAATGAGGAGTCCAATAATGTTTCTACTGCATATGCTGCATTTTTGAATCAGGATATTATGCCATCAAAATCTCAAGCCTAATTTTGTATAACATGTATGCTGTAATTTTGATGATCATTGCATCCTGGACCCAACACAGGGCTTGAACCACAACCACGAAGGTAGGTGTGAGTCCAGCTGGAACATACCATTCAACTCGGATTTGCCTTGTTGAATGGTGTGTTCCAGCTTTCACCTCTTGAAATATTCGTACCATTGAACTTATAAACATTCATTATTTGTATACCATTGCTTTCCAGGTTAGATGCACTTTGGAAAAACAGTGCCACCACCTGCGCGCTAACCCAGTTGACGGCCATATAAATATTTAAAAAAATGAACATAGCAGCTCTTCTGTTGTTTACATGCTGGACTGGCCATGTGTGCGTGTTTATTGCATTCAAGTCCCACCCTGTAAAACTGTTGCCTCTGCCCACGTCTATAGAGAGATAACAGTGACATAGCACTGTTGAACCTGCTCCTTGATGAGTTGGAAGGAAGTGAATGAGGAGGGACTAAACAGGTGATGTTGCTTAAGTATGACATTGTTTATAGACCATTTGCCCTTTAGTGTTAAAACTTTTTCTATTTCAATTTGGAATTGTTTAAGTTTCAACACAGTTCATTTAAGACCCACCTATTGATTTGGCACAAGTTTTACATAACATGCCCTTCCTGATACAACTCCAGATGTACGTGGAGAAACGGTCATGGCTAGCTGTGAACTGGGATCCTTCTATTTGGAAGCCAAGCAAGCCAATCGCTACCACCACTGTGATGTTATACTTATATATATATATATATATATATATATATATATATATATACTCAACAAAAATATAAATGCAACACTTTTGGTTTTGCTCCCATTTTGTATGAGATGAACTCAAAGATCTAAAACTTTTTCCACATACACAATATCTCCATTCCCCTCAAATATTGTTCACAAACCAGTCTAAATCTGTGATAGTGAGCACTTCTCCTTTGCTGAGATAATCCATCCCACCTCACAGGTGTGCCATATCAAGATGCTGATTAGACACCATGATTAGTGCACAGGTGTGCCTTAGACTGTCCACAATAAAAGGCCACTCTGAAAGGTGCAGTTTTATCACACAGCACAATGCCACAGATGTCGCAAGATTTGAGTGTATATATATATACACACAGAGAGAGAGAGAGAGAGAGAGAGAGATAGATATGAAGGTTTTTTAAATGTTCTTTTACAATTTAACATGGGTCCAACAGAATGAGAATCAGGAAAAAAAGATATAAAGATATTTGATCTAAATCACTTTATTCTACATCTCATTTAAAAACCAACTATTCTCAGCTCCTCGGGCCAACTGTGAGGCTTTGAATGACTCAGCTGAGACCAACAGTCATGTCATAAAAAGTTAACGAATCTTTTGCTGAATTTTAGGCTGAGGGAGAGAGTAGAGCACAAAAAGAATGGAAAGTTATGGCAAGAGGGACTGTAGCAACAAAAGAAATATACTTCTAGTCTGTTCAGCATGTGGAGTCCCTCTCCTCACTCTTTCCCATCAATACTGCTAAGACTTGTGGGCACTTGTTCAGTATTATATCGATAAAGATTTCAATTTTTTCAGTGTATGTAGAATTAAAGAAATAAAAAAAAAAACCTTTTTTGCGATTTTACGCACAAAACACCATTTTGACTTAACGCTACTTACTGCCATGATTCTAGTGTTTTCATAGAGGTGCAGGACTTGCAGGTGGAGTGAAAAATGAGCCCATACAGAATAAAAAAAAATATAGAATGTAATGCTAAAGTACCCTCAGCCATATGAGCATGTATATCTTCGCAATACCCGATGGCCATATTTTGGTCTCAGGTAAAAATGTTACAGGAGCAAAACGTGCCCATAAACTGCTTGGAATTGAACTGCCAATCATAACGTTGTTGTTGCTTCAGTCGTGATTCTTGAATCTGAACTTTGCACAGTACCTTGGCCCTTGTGATTGACCTCTTTGGCGGCGATGACTTTGTTGATGACTGTCTGGAGGAAATCGTTCTCTCCTGCCACCCTGGGTGAAAAACGGGAGATGTTCAGCTGCTTGTGGCGAATGGCGTCATCCAACGCTAGCCTGCAGTAATCACACAATAGGCAAACACCACAGAGAAGAGGTGGTGGAGCAGGAGGAGGAGGTGGTGGTGGTGGTGTTGGTGGAGGAGTGGGGCAGGAAGAGCCACAGAGTGATGGTTGTGAGTGAGATTAAAGAGACGGAGAGAAAGAGACACACACACCGAAGGTTCGAAATCCGCGACAGACACAAAAAAGCCACTTGTTAGCGGTTAACAGTGAGGCAGGATGGGCAAAGACAGAAACACACAGAGAAACCATCGTTTAGGAAATGATGTTGATCAAGCGTTTACAGAGCTGCAGAGACAAGCTCCCTCTGCCCCGTCAATTTACAAACCGGCTTCTCAACACCCAGGACTGAAACAGTCCAAAATATCCTACATATACGACGTCTATTAGAAAAGTATACGACCTTATTTTTTAAAAAAAAACATATGGATTTGAATCACGTGTGCTTGCGTGAGCCAACCTTGAACCTTCCTGCGCATGCGTGATTTTTTTCACGCCTGTCGGTTGTGTCATTTGCCTGTGAGCAGGCTTTGAGTGAGCAGTGGTCCACCCCCTCTGCGGATTTATATTGTCAGGGAAATGGCTGAGAGACTGCTGCTTTGCTTGATCAAATTTTTTTTTGAAACTGTGAGGCACATCCATGTGGACACCATTCGAGAAATTCAGGTGGTTTTTGGTGAAACTTTATTGGGCTTCAAAGACATTAAGGGATGTTACTGTCGCTTTAAGGACGGCCCACAGCAGCTGTGGGGCGCGCCGCGCTCCAGCTGCCATCGACAGGCTGAACGACCATTTCATTTCTAAATGGATCGCTCTGTGGATCCGTGACCATCGTGTGCACTTTCTCTGGTTATCACAAGAGCTGGACATCACCCATTTTCCTGCAGATTTCACTTTTAACAAGAGATTTTGTCATGGAAAGCCGAGCGGATGCTTCACGCGTCATGATGGATTCGCTGCTGGACCGACACAAAACCACCTCCATTTTGGTCTCACAGGACGGCTTTGAGATGGCGTTCAGACAGCTGTCGGTGGTTTTTCAGTCGAGTGACTATCTAAGAAATTGTGGATGTGCCTGGACATGCCAGAACATGTTCTGTGACGCTTCATCATGGCGTTGCTTTGCGCGTCGCAGCACCTTCCTCCGCACATCTGTCTCAATTTGCCGAAAAGTGCTGATGTCCACGTCTTTTCACAATTTCTGTGCTAGTCCAGACAGCGTCCCGGATAAAACACAGCGTCCAGTTTGGAAACGTCCGGGACGTCGTCTGGACTAGTACAGGAATTGTGAAAAGATGTGGACATCAGCACTTTTTCGGCAAATTGAGACAGACGTGCGGAGGTGGTGCTGCGACGCGCAAAGCAACTCCGTGATGAAGTGTCACAGAACATGTTCTGGCATGTCCAGGCACATCCACAATTTCTTGGATAATCACTCGACTGAAAAACCACCAACAGCTGTCTGAACGTCATCTCAAAGCCGTCCTGTGAGAACAAAACGGAGGTCGTTTAGTGTCGGTCCAGCAGCGAATCCATCATGACGTGCGAAGCGTCCGCTCAGCTTTCCACGACAAAATCTCTTGTTAAAAGTGAAATCTGCAGGAAAATGGGTGATGTCCAGCTCTTGTGATAACAAGAGAAAGTGCACACGATGGTCACGGATCCACAGAGCGATCCATTTAGAAATGAAATGGTCGCTCAGCCTGTCGATGGCAGCTGGAGCGCGGCGCGCCCCACAGCTGCTGTGGGGCATCCTTAAAGCGACAGTAACATCCCTTAACATCTTTGAAGCCCATAAAATTTTCACCAAAAACCACCTGAATTTCTCGAATGGTGTCCACATGGATGTGCCTCACAGTTTCTAAAAAAAATTTGATCAAGCAAAGCAGCAGTCTCTCAGCCATTTCCCTGACAATGAAAATCCGCCGAGGGGGGTGGACTACTCCTCACTCAAAGCCTGCTCACAGGCGAATGAACCGACAGGCGTGAAAAAAATCACGCATGCGCATGAAGGTTCAAGGTTGGCTCACGCAAGCACACGTGATTCAAATCCATATGTTTTTTTTTTTTTTTAAATAAGGTCGGATACTTTTCTAATAGACCTCGTACATTCCCACTCTGCTCAGTTAGAAAGTATCATAAAAAGCACATGTTTGGTATTCCACGGGGCTCCAGGTGTGGAAGATCAGACTGATTGATTCAAGTGATGTGCAACGCATAAGAAAGTAGCAGATGTGATCTGGGAAACACTGCATGTGTGGCAGCTGGAAGAGCTTGGGAGGAGTGCGTGTGCATGTGTGCATGCTTGCAGCGGTTGGGGGCAACATCTGTGTTGTTGCAAACTAAAACAAGTATGGAAGAGACTGTACTGGGTCTCTTGTTACACAAGACCATCTGCAGGCGTTCTATCCTTTGATCCAAAAAATAAATAAATAAATCACATCAAACAAAGAAAATGCAGTGTGCGACAACAGACAATAGTGACAAATTACGAGAGTCCGACCAATACAGTGGTTGGCTG
This sequence comes from Thalassophryne amazonica, assembly GCF_902500255.1. Taxonomy (NCBI): domain Eukaryota; kingdom Metazoa; phylum Chordata; class Actinopteri; order Batrachoidiformes; family Batrachoididae; genus Thalassophryne; species Thalassophryne amazonica. The sequence goes on along the minus strand of NC_047120.1, from coordinate 30,118,487 downwards.
ATGATATAGGCCCTTTCACAAACATCAGTGTTACTTTTGCAGAGATGAAAATGGTTTATTTTACCAACTATTTTTCCAACTAAACAATGCAAAAAAACACTGATTGTTGGAAATGGTGCCATTATGTAGTTTGTTTGCAATACTGTCAATCATGACTGGGACCCCATCACCCCTTGGTCACATTTGCTTCAAGAGAAAGAAGAAATGCATCCACCTGTCATTAATTTTCAATCAGAGAGGGCGGTATTGTAAATTTTTTACTCCCCAATACTGGTATTGTATCACCCCTCTCCCCCTGCCAAAAAATCCATATAAGCCAAGCTGTAGACATTACCTCATTTTGGAGATTTTGGTTTTTTTTTTTAGAATGATGCAAAGTGGCAGTAAAATGTATTCAGAACATCGTGGAGAATGAAGGAAGACCTAGCACCAACAAAAGAGGATTTCAGGTCAGAATTCAATCAGAATCAAAGTCAGTCTGCGATTTACAAAGAAAAAGGATCCAGATAAAGACTAACTAAAGACAAACTGTTTTGGCTTGAGTTGGATCGATTTAGACAGCCAAAAGACTGATTCACATCTCCTTCTCTGCCACACATAAGCATCAAATTCATCAGCTGAAACTCCACGCTTAAGATCAGAGCTTCTTCACACTGTAAAACTTTTCATTCCTGTGATTTATGCCAACAGATAAAAAGCATTAATGTGATGTGATCTGCTGGCTGAACTGCCTGGATCTGAAGCATTTCCAATTATGCGGGAAACAACGTTAAGGAGAAGGTTACGCGGGCTCTGTGCGCTGTCCTGCGCGAATGGCAGCAGTTAATGAGACTGCGTTAATTGAGTCAGCAGGGAATGAAGAAGTGATACAGTGTGTAAACCCCCCACCCCCTCCACGGCTAATCAGGTGTCAAAAGATCCAAAACAACTGTACAGACTCTACATACAAATATGGATGTGTACAAGGGGCGACTGAGAAGTTTTGAGCCTGACCCAGAAAAAAGTAGTGCATGGTTCTCCATCTTTTGCATTCTGAGAAACCAACATTTCTTGCAAATGGGTGGTGTTTTAACTCACTGGGTGCAAGGTTGAGAAATATTGTTTTCTCGGAATGCAAAAGATGGAGAAACACGCCCTACTTATTCTGGATCAGGCTCAAAACCTCTCAATACTCCCTCATTGAAAGCCGACTTATAATAATTTTGATCTCTTTTTCTAACAATACTTTAACGAGCTCTTGTGTCCCAATGTCATTTTGTATTTTTTGTTTGTTTTTTTGTTGTTGTTTTTTTGCGGCTGCTCAACGATGATGCACTTACGGCTGAAATGGAATAAAATGCTGCTTGTCTTCATCGTCCATTTTGCCTGTTACGATGTCCGTGACATCCATTACTGTGGAAAAACAAGGGGAGAGGATTAAATCATTCTCATGACCTACAGATTCGTCGCAACACATCAGAAAGTGTTGTGCATGTAACCAGACTGGTCGATGCCTTTGCCTGCCACCGTAAGCTGATACAGACTTTAAATTGGTTCCAGGCAGGATTGTGTTTTACTGCCACAAACTTCTGGCAAAATCTACAAACACAAACTGGATAGACATGTTCCTCAATTGCTCCATTGTGCCCAGCTTTGATGACGTGCTGTGTCGCTATCATCATGGCAGGATGGCTTTTTTCTCTTTTTAAATTCATTTTTTATGGCAATAATAGGCTATTTTTATTCACTCATACTGTTCATATTGCAATTTAATATAACAATTTTATTGTAACTTAATATATTTCAAAATGTTATTTAAGTCTTGTTTTCATTCACCTTGGACAAAAAGTTTCTTGTTTTCACTGGTCTTTAAGATATTTTTTTAAATGAAAAGCAAAGGTATTTTTATTGATATGTGACTTAAAACAGATCCGACCTAAACCATGAGTTTGGTGATCCGTTACAATTTCAATTAAATTTCAATTTATTTTCATTTATATAGCGCCAAATTACAACAGAGTTGCCTCAAAGCGTTTCACACAGGTAAGGTCTAACCTTACCAACCCCCAGAGCAACAGTGGTAAGGAAAAACTCCCTCTGAGGAAGAAACCTCAAGCAGACCAGACTCAAAGGGGTGACCGTCTGCTTGGGCCATGCTACAAACTTAAATTACAGAACAATTCACAGACAAATATACAAGAAATGCTATTGGTGCACAGGACAGGAGGATCGCCAACACGAAAACAACTCCCATCTCTGGATGGAGCTGCACCTTAAACAGAGAAAAAACAGAACCAGGCATCAGAAAGACCAAAAAATACTGTATAGATTGCCAGCATTAAACAACAAGAAAAACAGAGAAATACTAAGGTGATGTCCGGCCACTAGCCCTGAACTTCACTAAAAGACCCAGAATTTAGGTGAAGTTGAGGTCGCAGCCCACTCCAATTACTAATAAATGAATTAAAAGAGTAAAAAGCGTAAAACAAAACTGTACCAGTATGCTAGCCATATGAAAGGGACAGTAAGTGTGTCTTAAGTCTGGACTTGAAAATCACCACAGAATGTGACTGTTTTATTGACGCAGGGACACCATTCCAAAGAACAGGGGCATAATAAGAGAAAGCTCTGTGACCCGCAGACTTCTTATTCACCTTAGGGACACAAAGTAGTCCTGCACCCTGAGAACGTAAAGCCCGGGCCGGTACAGAAGGTTTAATTAGGTCAGCTAGGTAGGGAGGTGTCAGTCCATGAATAATTTTATAGGTTAGTAGCAGAACCTTAAAATCTGATCTCACTGGGACAGGAAGCCAGTGAAGGGATGCCAAAATGGGTGTAATGTGGTTGAACTTTCTGCTTCGTGTCAAAAGTCTGGTTGCAGCATTTTGAACCAATTGGAGACCCCTAATGCTAAACTGCGGTAAACCAGAAAACAGAACATTGCAGTAGTCCAATCTAGAAGAGATAAATGCATGGATCAGGGTCTCAGCATCAGCCATAGACAGGATGGGACAAATCTTCGCTATATTTCGCAGGTGGAAGAAAGCAGTCCTAGCAATATTTCTAATGTGGAGGGCAAAGGACAACAAAGGATCAAAAATTACCCCAAGGTTCCTCACTTTGTCAGTGTGATGTATGACACACGAGCCAAGGCTGAGCTTTAACTGGTCAAATTGATGCCGATGTCTCACTGGACCAAGAACCATCATTTCAGTCTTATCAGAGTTTAAAAGTAGGAAGTTTCTAGACATCCAACTTCTCACTGCTGCAAGGCAATCTTCTAAGGATTTTATGTGAATGAGATTACCAGCAGCTATCGGCATGTATAACTGAGTATCATCTGCATAGCAGTGAAAGGTAATCCCAAAACGCCACAATATGTGCCCAAGGGGTGCTATATAAAAGGAGAAAAGCAGGTGGCCTAAGACAGACCCCTGTGGAACCTCAAATTTCATGTCACTAATGTTAGAGGTAGTGTTACTGTACAAAACACAGTGAGAACGACTGGTCAAGTATGACGTCAGCCATGCAAGGGCACTCCCAGTAATCCCAAAATGATTTTCCAGCCTATCAAGTAGAATATGATGATCCACTTTATCAAATGCAGCACTGAGATCTAATAGCAACAGAACCGTAGTGGTGTCCGAATCCATTGTAAGCAGAAGATCATACACCACTTTAGTGAGAGCCATCTCTGTGGAATGATATTTTCTAAAAGCAGACTGCAGTGGCTCAAAGAGATTAATCTCAGTAAGATAGTCTACGAGCTGCCGTGACACCACTTTTTCCAGAATTTTAGAAAAAAATGATAGATTTGATATCGGCCGATAGTTTGTCAATACACTAGGGTCAAGATTAGGTTTCTTGAGTAATGGTTTAATCACTGCAGATTTGAAACATTTAGAAACAGATCCAGAAGTTAAAGAAAGATTAATAATTTCCAGCACAGTCGGCCCAAGAGTGGGCCACAGGTCCTTAAACAGTTTTGTTGGTATAGGATCAAATAAACAGGTTGTGCTTTTTGTTGACATTATGAGTTTTGTCAGCATGCCTAGTGAGATACTATCAAATTCTGTAAATCTAGGTAATACCTCAGTAGTGGCGCCCACCTCAATAGCAGGTGTAGTGGCTGGGTTAAGGCATGCCGGGATATGTTTAACCTGATGTCTTCTATTTTCTTCCCAAAGTAATCCAGGAAATCTTGTGCTGTAAAAGGAGAGCGAACTACAGGTGGTTGTCCATGCGTAAGTGTTGCCACCGTGTCGAACAAGAACTTTGAGTTATGCTTGTTTTTGTTGATCAAATCAGAGTAGTAAGTCCGCTTTGTAGCCAGTAATGCATGCTTATAGTCTAAGATAGCATCACGCCACGCAAGATGAAATGCTTCTAATTTTGAACGACGCCATTTCCGTTCTAGACCTCTTGCTTTATGCTTGAGGTCACGCAGATAATCACTGAACCAAGGTGACTGTGATTTGGGGGAGTACGGTTTTAACACAGGTGGTGCAATCATGTTGAGTGTAGTTTTGAGCACTGAGCTTAAACTATCCACAAGTCTGTCTACTGACTGGGTATTTGTCAAATGTGAAGCTAAGACATCAGGCAGTTTAGCTTCAAGTTGTCTTAGTTGAGGAGTTGATGCATCGCCGTAATGATATATAAGGTTGTTGTTCCACTAAACACGGCAGCGAAACTGTAAACTTAATAAGTGTGTGATCAGACACCACTGATGCAAGAGGCATGATGTCAATATTCGTGACAGCAATACCACGTGCGAGAACTAGATCCAGGGTATTTCCACTAATGTGCGTCGAATCCCGAATGCATTGCCGAAATCCTAATGCAGCCACAATTTCCATAAATGATTTGCAGAGGGGATCAGAAGGCTTATTTATATGAATGTTAAAGTCACCAATGAATGAATGTTATCTACACTAGTTGACAAGTTAGAGATGAACGCACCAAATTCATCTAAGAATTCAGAATATGGGCCAGGAGGCCTATATACAGTGACAATGTAATACGACTGATTTTTATTCTTCTGACCTTGGCAATCAGATGCTCAAACGAGTGATATCTGTAACCCCCAACAGCTAATAAGCTAAACCTAGATTTATAAATAAGCGCAACACCCCCACCTTGCTTCGCATCACGAGGGACGTGATTAAATGTATAAGCTGGTGGGCAGGCCTCATTTAAGGGGAGGACAGCTGTAGGTTTAAGTCAGGTTTCACATAGCCCAATCGTATCTAAGTGAAGATCAATAATTAGATCATTGATCAACAATGATTTTGAGGACAGTGATCTTATGTTAATGAGACCCAGTCTAAGGATCTCAGTGGGGTTGACAGTTGAACTGTTTGGGTTTAGGGGTGGTTCCAGATTAGCATATATAAGATGCCTAGAAGTAGGTTTAGGTTTAAGACATTCCACGTGTGTTGTAGGTGGCAGACACAAAATCTTTGCTATTGCTGGAACAACCACTGGGCCATCCTCAATTTCAACATCATCCAATATAGTAATGGGTATTAAGTTTGGAAAGCAAATCCCTCTATGATTTTTATGGACACGACTACGGAAGCAGGTCACAGTCTCAACTTGTTGAAATTCATTAATAGTTTATAATTAATAGTTACACCCGTTACTATTAATCACTGCACAGTTTGGGTAGATTTTCCACGGGCCAGTATTAGATTTGTTGTCATGACATATATTCTTGTACTGTGCACAGAAACAGTGACAACAATTACAGAAAGATCCACTATCATCAGCTGCCATTCATCTTCTTTCCTAACAGTACTGGGAAAAAGACAGAGTGGCATAATTTTCCCTGTGGGAGGAGTGTCGGCAAAATGCCAATCTCATTAATTTACAATACAACTGGCTGTGTGCCAACAAGAGGCAAATCCATTTTTCTTACTGTAGTATTATGTCTGAATTTTATCCAATCACATTTATTCAATCATACAGGGACCTCAGCACATTAAGCTGCTTTAACTGGAAGTACAAGTGAAGGACCTTTGTTTCCCCCCTGAGGTTCAGACACATGGGGATAGTCAAGCAGGGATAAGAACATGAAATAATTACTGAATTTAAAAGGCAACCTCTGACATTGTAAAACTTACATTTTAATATTTTGTAAAAATGGCTCCCAGCTGACTTGTAGTCTGCTTTACCTGCTACTCCAAACGGCCTCCTCAGTCCGGATGTCAGCTTCTTGGTGTTGTTGTCTCGCAGCTCCATGCGCCCCACTCGGACAATCTGACACACAAAACTGATCTTCTCTCGCTTCAGATCTTCACTGCCTAAATCCTTTTTTTTTTTTTTAAAGAGGAAAAGGTAAGCTGTGTGAAAGGCAACCATTTCATATCACACTGCTTCAGCAACTATTTGTCACTTTACACACAAAACAATTTTCTGTGGGTAAGCAGTTTCAAAGCTGGTACTGTGCGGTTTGTGGTTGCAGACTGACCCTTCTGGCTTTGAGCTTCCATTAGACAGAGGTGACTGCTTTGGTAACTACAGACAGGTGACAAATTCAAGGAACAAGAGTGCTCTAAGGGCACAATAACCCCTGCTAGCAAATGCTGCTTTGAGTGCTGGCTACATTCTGATAATACATCAATTTTCACAAAATTCATCCTAAATATGTGAGGATTTCATTTCAGAATGCAGCCACTAACTCATAAAACTGGCAGTGTCTAGGTTTGTTAATCAAGGGCCATAACTCTGCCAAAACATGTCATACTTGTACAATATTACAGTATGTGTATTACCAACCTATAACAAGGATTTGTACCAATTTACATGAAATTCCATGTTAAAGTGTGAGAGAAGTTGATTTCCGAGTTCCACCACCCAAGCATTAAACTGATAGAATCTAGCTTTGGTAATCAAGGTACATAAATGAGCCCAACTCAAATTATATTAGAATATGTGTATTACCAACCTGTAACAAGGGCCTCAATAAGTATCATTAAATTCCTCCTAAAACTGTGAAAGGAGTTGATTTCAGAACACGTATAGCCATTTTGGGACAGCCGGACGGACGGAAACATAATCTCCCTTCAGGCCTTTGGCCATCGGGGGATTAAAAACCAACATAAATGCTTTCAGGAATTGTCAAGTTCCATAAATCAGACCATGCACCATTTGGATTAATGAAGGGCCACATCATGACACCAACACAATGCCATGACCAGCAGACCAGTAGTGCCACCAGACACCACCACAACCTCAACTACAGTTGGCAAAACATCAGCAAGAATAATTGTCCACTGTCACAATGTTAATACAAAAACACCATAAATCTGAATTTGATTACACTCAATTTATTCATGGAGCACAAAATCCAAACACAAGTCATTTCAAGACCGTGCACACAAGCAAAGTTTATACCTCGCCCAACCCATGATCAAGCACATTGGCAACAGGTGTTTTTTGTGTGTTTTTAATAGGAAGAAGCTTCAACTAGCTACATTCAGTGGGGTGACCATCTTCTTTGGCCATACCAACAAATAAACCAAAAGCACAACAATGAATTGTCTGATACATACATACAATCAGAGAAATGCTACAGCTAAAAAACTGTTTTCAGACCAGTGTTCACAATGACAAATGGCTGACAAGACAACCAGGAGGTGAAGGTTAAGAATACCATTGAAATAGGGCATTCCCCAGTTCCCCAGGCACTCAGTGACTCCTCATACAGTATGGATGGGGGCATAGTCGTCCTCAAACACACGACTCCCATCTGCATAGAAATGTTCCATCAACGGATAACAGTCAGGACAACTTTAGATAAACTTGTACTACCCCTTCCTTTTTAACAGGAAAAATGTACCTAAACCATGACAGCAAAATGCCACAGTACAACAGAGACACCTGATCTACTCAAAGTAGAGGTCACGTATTCAAGTTTTTCCATTCATTAGTCATCAGTCTGTGTACACAGTACACCAAACTACACTTGACAGATTTACATATAAACCCTGCAAACTGCAACCTGCATACATCATTGCAGAACGAGTGGACACACACTTACCGTAAAGACGGCCCGCAAATTATGAAGCTGATCTATATCTTTGACCAGACCTGAACTTGACCATTTCACCAGGTAGTTTTCACTGTGAGGGAAAGACAACAACATGACTCAACAATAAAATAGATGAGCTCAGCATTATTGCATACAACATACATATTCTATTAAAAAGGTTCCATAAAGAATTCGAGATTATCACAACAATCTGAACTAGACTATCAAAGACTGCGATCGAAAGTATGAAATACAGAATACAAATCTAACAGGGCAATTCCACAGAGTGTTGTTGGGCGCATTTTGAAGCATCATAGTAACCTCTTGCTCCATCTTTGTCCATCTTGAACAAACATGGTATACATCATAGCTACAGCCATTATCTGCACCAGATTTGCAATCGGGATAAAAATTTTGAACTGTTTAAAAATTTCATCCCAATTCTCAAAATCGTTGATTGTATGTGGTACCTTCCGGTATTCGTAGTCTTAATGGCTTCAATCATGTTCAAACTTCTTTAAACGGGGTATTCATAGTGACTACGACTTGAAACTTGTTTTACTGTTCTCCATCGAGGTAAAAATTTGAAGCTGAAGCAGCATTTGTTGCGGTTTTTATTCAAAGTTAAACAACTCCATCATGTCTGGCTGCGGGCGCAGCTCCTTTCTTTCACTTTTGGGCGGGTAGCCAAATCTACACTTTATGGGCCAGCCAGTTGCCATGTCTGCACTTTATAAACCAGCCTGCTAGCAGGCAAGCTGAAATAAGCGGTTTCATCCCATTTTTGCACTTTTTTGGATTGTGGGTGATCGTAACAGAACGCCCCCCCTGTGGGAAAAACCCTGTAACCACGATTCTAATATGAATTCTGATGTCAGATGAAAATAAACAGAATTCAGCCGCAACTGTGTGCACAGCAGTGCACACGCACACAAATAATGGCATTTCCATGTGACTCGCAGTATAGTTTTTGGTCACTTTTCATGTTATCTTTTTGTGTACCTCCCACACATACAGTATATATTTTTAGACACCATGTCTTGCATGCGACAGCTGACACAAGGTGTGAAATGACATAAACAAAAAGTAAGATAAATCTTATTATGACTCTAATTAGTCCTTTAATTACTTCTAATTACAGCGTGACTCGCGTTACACCAAAAGTGTTGTGTGGGCCGCTGAAGAGGAGGTACTGCTGGCCCACCACCACCAGATGGCGCCCTGCTTGGAGTGCAGGCTCTAAGCACGAGAGGGCGTAGGAGCCGCTGGAGGTGACAGCTGTCATCTATCAACACCAGCTGTCACCCATCAACACCAGCTGTCACCCATCACCACCACTACAAAGACCGGACTGCAACTCCACCTCCTCGCCGAGAAATCTTCTACCATACAGATAATTCTCTGCTAAACCTTAACTTCGAGTATTAGTCTGATCTCTTTTTGCAGCCGTTTTCCTGGGACGGATACCCTGTCTGCGGAGTTGGCGTTTGGTGTGGACTGCGACGGCTTCGCCTCACACCCCACCCAGATAAGTGGTTATCTCAGGAGCTGCACGAGTGTGTGATTGGAGGTGGAGGTTCTCCCTCCTTACTGAACACAGACTGTGGGATTACTGAGTGTGCGAACTCACACTCATCCAGAACTGTTTCTGTTTTCTGCCAGCAGTACCGGGTTCTGATGCTGAAGACAGTGGCCACCTGGGGCGCAGGGCTTGGCGGCTCCGGTGTTCTTCAGGTCGTTGGTGGTGAGGCTTGTGTGGGTTCCGGCTTTTCTCTCACCGGACGTCTCCTATCTTCGAGCCTGCCACACGTCACCTTTTTGTCGGATTGATATAACGCATATTTGTATCTGTCTGTATTACATTGTGCACCTTCACAACATTAAATTGTTACTTTTTGGCTATTCCATTGTCCATTCATTAACGCCCTCTGTTGTGGGTCCGTGTCACGACACTTCCCCAACAGGATTTCTCGGCCAGCGTCATGGATCCCGAGGGGCGTCAACTCGAGCCTGAACGGCCAATGGAAGAGCAAGGTGCACAGGCACCAGCAGGAGGCGTGTTAGGGGAGCTGCAGCAAATACTGACCGCTTTCACTGCTCGGTTGGATCTGGTCACCGAGCAGAACGTTATCCTCAATCGGAGAATGGAGGCTCTCACCACCAGGGTGGAGGCGCGCGATCAAGGCGCTGCTGCAGCACCTCCTCCTGCTGGTCCTTTGTCAGACACAAATGTTCCACTGGTCATTCAACGACCCCCCCCCCCACCATCCCCTGAAGCATACATAAGCCCTCCGGAGCCGTACGGAGGTTGTGTTGAGACGTGCGCCGACTTCCTAATGCAGTGCTCGCTCGTCTTTGCACAGCGTCCCGTCATGTACGCGTCAGACGCTAGCCGGGTGGCTTATGTCATCAATTTACTTCGAGGAGAGGCACGCGCCTGGGCTACGGCGCTCTGGGAGCAGAACTCACGGCTCCTAACATCATACGCTGGGTTTGTAAGAGAGTTCAAACAGGTTTTTGATCATCCCAACAGAGGCGAGACCGCTTCGAGCGTGCTACTGTCAATGCGACAGGGGCGCCGGAGTGCAGCCGAGTATGCAGTTGACTTCCGCATCGCGGCTGCGAGGTCCGGCTGGAATACCATTGCACTCCGCGCCGCCTTCATAAAAGGGCTGTCTCCGGTCTTGAAGGAGCACCTGCTGGCTAAGGAGGAACCGCGGGATTTTGACGGGCTTGTCGACCTGGTTATAAGCTTAGACAACCGGTTAGAGGAACACCGTCGGGAGCAGGGCGGGGGGCATGACCGGGCACGGGCCGTCCCTCTTCCTTCCGGGTCCGAAAGGGTGCCGTAGTCCCCACGCTCCACAGCCAGAGGGCCCTGTGTGGCTACAGCTCCCCTTGCTGTCCTTAGAAACTGGGCTAAGGGTGGGCCAAAACACGCAATCAGCACGAATCCCAGTCACAATCCTTTGTGAGGATTTAACCCTTCACGCCCCAGCACTTATAGACACGGGGTCAGAAGGGAATCTGATGGACAGCAGATGGGCAAAGGAAGTAGGGCTCCCTCTGGTGGCTCTGCCTTCCCCTGTGAAGGTACGAGCACTAGATGGCACTCTTCTTCCATTAATCACACACCAGACACAGCCAGTGACTTTGGTGGTGTCTGGGAATCACAGGGAGGAGATAGTGTTTTTTGTAACACCTTCTACCTCCCGAGTGATTTTGGGTTTTACATGGGTGTTGAAACACAATCCCCGGATTGATTGGCCGTCTGGGGTTGTGACGCAGTGGAGCGAAACCTGCCACCGGGAGTATTTAGGATCCACGGTTCCACCCGGTGAGATAGCTAAGGAGGAGGTCAAAGTCCCCCCCAATCTGACGGCGGTGCCATGTGAGTACCACGATCTTGCTGACGTCTTCAGCAAAGATCTGGCACTCGCCCTTCCCCCGCACCGACCGTACGATTGTGCCATCAATTTGATTCCGGGCGCTGAGTACCCGTCCAGCAGGCTGTACAACCTCTCACGTCCGGAACGTGAATCAACGGAGACCTACATCCGGGACTCGTTAGCTGCCGGGTTGATCCGGAACTCCACCTCCCCGATGGGTGCTGTTTCTTTTTTGTGGGTAAAAAGGACGGCGGACTCCGTCCATGCATCGATTACAGAGGGCTGAACGAGATCACGGTTCGCAACCGATACCCGTTACCTATGTTGGATTCGGTGTTCACGCCCCTGCATGGAGCCCAAATATTCACCAAACTCGATCTTAGGAATGCGTACCACCTGGTTCGGATCCGGAAGGGAGACGAGTGGAAGACGGCATTTAACACCCCCTTAGGTCATTTTGAGTACCTGGTCATGCCGTTCGGCCTCACAAACGCCCCTGCGACGTTCCAAGCTTTGGTTAATGACGTCTTGCGGGACTTCCTGCACCAGTTTGTCTTCGTGTATCTAGACGACATCCTCATCTTTTCTCCGGACCCTGAGACTCATGTCAAGCATGTACATCAGGTCCTACAGCGGTTGTTGGAGAACCGGCTGTTTGTGAAGGGCGAGAAGTGCGAGTTCCACCGCACTTCTTTGTCCTTCCTGGGGTTCATAATCTCCTCCAACTCCGTCGCCCCTGATCCGGCCAAGGTTACGGCGGTGAGAGATTGGCCCCACCCAACAAGCCGTAGGAAACTGCAACAGTTCCTCGGCTTTGCAAATTTCTACAGGAGGTTCATTAAGAGCTACAGTCAGGTAGTTAGCCCCCTGACCTCCACTAAAGTCCCCTTCACCTGGTCGGATCGGTGCGAAGCCGCGTTTAGGGAGTTGAAACGCCGGTTCTCAACTGCACCAGTTCTGGTGCAGCCCGATCCTAGTCGCCAGTTCACAGTGGAAGTGGATGCCTCTGACTCAGGGATAGGAGCCGTGCTGTCCCAGAGCGGGGAGTCCGATAAGGTCCTCCATCCTTGTGCCTATTTTTCCCGCAGGTTGACCCCGGCTGAGAGGAATTATGACGTCAGCAATCGGGAACTCTTGGCGGTGAAGGAGGCTCTTGAGGAGTGGAGACACCTGTTGGAGGGAGCGACGGTGCCCTTCACGGTTTTCACGGACCATCGGAACCTGGAGTACATCCAGACCGCCAAGCGGTTGAACCCCAGGCAAGCCCGCTGGTCACCGTTCTTCGGGCGCTTTGACTTCCAGATTACGTACCGCCCCGGGACCAAGAACCAACGGTCGGATGCACTGTCCCGGGTGCATGAAGAGGAAGCCAAGGCCGAGCTGTCAGACCCCCCAGAGACCATCATCCTCGAGTCCACTGTCGTGGCCACCCTCACCTGGGACGTGGAGAAGACCGTCCGGGAGGCCCTGACACGGAACCCGGACCCGGGGACCGGCCCGAAGAACAAGATGTACGTCCCACCAGAGGCCAGAGCTGCGGTTTTGGACTTCTGCCATGGGTCCAAACTCTCCTGTCATCCCGGAGTGCGCAGGACCATGGCAGTAGTCCAGCAGTGCTTCTGGTGCGCGTCTATGGAAGCCGACGTCCGGGGAGTATGTCCAGGCCTGCACCACCTGCGCCAGGGGCAAGGCGGACCACAAGAGGACCTCAGGACTCCTCCGACCCCTACCGGTGCCTCATCGCCCCTGGTCCCACATCGGCCTGGACTTTGTCACGGGCCTCCCGCCGTCCCAGGGCCACACCACCATCTTAACGATAGTGGACCGGTTCTCCAAGGCGGCCCACTTCGTGGCCCTCCCGAAGCTCCCTACGGCCCAGGAGACAGCAGACCTCCTGGTCCACCACGTCGTGCGTCTGCATGGGATACCAGCGGACATTGTCTCGGACCGTGGCCCTCAGTTCTCCTCTCAGGTCTGGAGGAGTTTTTGCAAGGAACTGGGGGCCACCGTGAGTCTCTTGTCCGGGTATCACCCCCAGACGAACGGACAGGCAGAGCGGGCCAACCAGGAGTTGGAGCAGGCCCTCCGTTGCGTTACCTCCACGCACCCAACAGCCTGGAGCACCCATCTGGCCTGGATCGAGTACGCCCACAACAGCCAAGTGTCGTCTGCCACCGGCCTCTCCCCGTTCGAGGTGTGTTTGGGGTACCAGCCCCCATTGTTCCCGCTTGTGGAAGCCAAGGCCGAGCTGTCAGACCCCCCAGAGACCATCATCCCCGAGTCCACTGTCGTGGCCGCCCTCACCTGGGACGTGGAGAAGACCGTCTGGGAGGCCCTGACACGGAACCCGGACCCGGGGACCTGCCCGAAGAACAAGATGTACGTCCCACCAGAGGCCAGAGCTGCGGTTTTGGACTTCTGCCATGGGTCCAAACTCTCCTGTCATCCCGGAGTGCGCAGGACCATGGCAGTAGTCCAGCAGTGCTTCTGGTGCGCGTCTATGGAAGCCGACGTCTGGGAGTATGTCCAGGCCTGTACAACCTGCGCCAGGGGCAAGGCGGACCACAAGAGGACCTCAGGACTCCTCCGACCCCTACCGGTGCCTCATCGCCCCTGGTCCCACATCGGCCTGGACTTTGTGACGGGCCTCCCGCCGTCCCAGGGCCACACCACCATCTTAACGATAGTGGACCGGTTCTCCAAGGCGGCCCACTTCGTGGCCCTCCCGAAGCACCCTACGGCCCAGGAGACAGCAGACCTCCTGGTCCACCACGTCGTGCGTCTGCATGGGATACCAGCGGACATCGTCTCGGACCGTGGCCCTCAGTTCTCCTCTCAGGTCTGGAGGAGTTTTTGCAAGGAACTGGGGGCCACCGTGAGTCTCTCGTCCGGGTATCACCCCCAGACGAACGGACAGGCAGAGCGGGCCAACCAGGAGTTGGAGCAGGCCCTCCGTTGCGTTACCTCCACGCACCCAACGGCCTGGAGCACCCATCTGGCCTGGATCGAGTACGCCCACAACAGCCAAGTGTCGTCTGCCACCGGCCTCTCCCCGTTCGAGGTGTGTTTGGGGTACCAGCCCCCATTGTACCCGCTTGTGGAGGGTGAGGTCGGTGTGCCCTCGGTCCAGGCCCACCTCAGGAGGTGCCACCGGGTGTGTCGGACCGCCCGTTCTGCCCTGTTTAAGGCCCGGACGAGGGACAAGGCCCATGCAGACCGCCGGCGTTCCCCGGCCCCTGCATACCAGCCTGGGCAGGAGGTATGGTTGTCGACAAAGGACATCCCACTTCAAGTGGAATCACAGAAACTGAAAGACAGATATATCGGACCCTTTCCCATCACCAAGGTCCTCAGCCCGGCCGCAGTGAAGCTATGGCTGCCAGCTTCACTGCGGATCCATCCTGTTTTTTACGTGTCGCGGATCAAACCATACCACACCTCACCGCTCTGCACCCCTGGACCTGCACCACCTCCTGCCCGGATCATCGACGGGGAGCCGGCGTGGACCGTGCATCGGCTTCTGGACGTCCGTCGCAAGGGTCGGGGCTTCCAGTATCTGGTGGACTGGGAGGGGTATGGTCCCGAGGAACGCTCCTGGGTGAAAAGGAGCTTCATCCTGGACCCGGCCCTCCTGGCTGACTTCTACGCCCGGCACCCGGATAAACCTGGTCGGGCACCAGGAGGCGCCCGTTGAGGGGGGGGTCCTGTTGTGTGGGCCGCTGAAGAGGAGGTACTGCTGGCCCACCACCACCAGATGGCGCCCTGCTTGGAGCGCGGGCTCCAAGCACGAGAGGGCGTCGGAGCCGCTGGAGGTGACAGCTGTCATCTATCAACACCAGCTGTCACACATCACCACCACTACAAAGACCGGACTGCAACTCCACCTCCTCGCCGAGAAATCTTCTACCATACAGGTAATTCTCTGCTAAACCTTAACTTCGAGTATTAGTCTGATCTCTTTTTGCAGCCGTTTTCCTGGGACGGATACCCTGTCTGCGGAGTTGGCGTTTGGTGTGGACTGCGACGGCTTCGCCTCACACCCCACCCAGATAAGTGGTTATCTCAGGAGCTGCACGAGTGTGTGATTGGAGGTGGAGGTTCTCCCTCCTTACTGAACACAGACTGTGGGATTACTGAGTGTGCGAACTCACACTCATCCAGAACTGTTTCTGTTTTCTGCCAGCAGTACCGGGTCTGACTGCTGAAGACAGTGGCCACCTGGGGCGCAGGGCTTGGCGGCTCTGTTGTTCTTCAGGTCCGTTGGTGGTGAGGCTTGTGTGGGTTCCGGCTTTTCTCTCACCGGACGTCTCCTATCTTCGAGCCTGCCACACGTCACCTTTTTGTCGGATTGATATAACGTATATTTGTATCTGCCTGTATTACGTTGTGCACCTTCACAACATTAAATTGTTACTTTTTGGCTATTCCATTGTCCCTTCATTAACGCCCCCTGTTGTGGGTCCATGTCACAACACTTCCCCAAAAAAAAGTCCTTTGTTTCCTGAAAAGAAACTTCTTTTATATCTATAAAACTGAAAATACAAGGGAAACATTGTAAAAAAAACACATCTTGCCTAATTTTCCCATTCAGTGTGGAAATTGCCGTATTTTGGCTCTCCATGTTTTTTAAATCGTATCTCATGAAAACCAAAAAGACTAAATCTGAATTTTTCAAATGTTCGTTTTTGTGATGAGCTTTTTATCTTCTTTTGAGTTATAATCAGTCACATAATCAGTGCAAATATTGCACAGTGCAAACATAAAACTACAAAGAAATTGTAGCACAATACAGTATATCTGATGCCTGAAGAAGAGAGAAAGAAAAAAGAAAGGGAAGAAAGAAAAAAAACACATAAACCCGCACACACAACCCTGTGGCAACCCCTCCCACGCCATCCCATAGGTTTCCAATTACAAGTTTCCCCAACAAAGCACAAGGAGGAATGCCTCAAAAATTTTAAGTGAAATGAGAATGAAGTTACCGACATGCTACTGGCTTTAGCATCATGCATTCTTGCCACTGATAATTCCATATTAATGTTGTCAATATATATATATGTGTGTGTGTGTGTGTGTGTGTGTGTGTGTGTGTGAGGTGGTTTCCAACAGACAGCCAGCATCTTTTTGGCTGCAGTGATACCTGACAAGAGGGTCCAGCTTTTTGCACCTGTTAGTTTCAGTGAGGTGGTCTCATTCAAAAGTAACAGTATTAATACAATAATATGCTTTTGGATGGCGGTATACATTTTCAGAGGCCCGACATTCACGCCCAGTCGCCCAAAATGACAGATATTCGGCCGAGTTAGACAGGGGCAAATATGTGTCATTTTGGGCGACCGGGCATGAACGGAGGGCCTCAGAAAATGCATACCGCACGACAACAGCATGTTATTTGCATTATTATCACTTTTTACTGAGATACACAACACGTAACGTGTACATAAAAAGTTGGCTCACTTAACTTTTGTCCTGTCGGCTGGCGCGCGCGCTGATCTCCAAATTCGGCAGCGCGTCATCAAGCTGGCTGCTCTGGCTGCTGTTCATTGTCGTACTATCCATGAGAAAATCATCCGGAATATCCATATTGGGACCAAAACACACTTCTCACCTTTTCATCTTTTCCTCTGCGGACAGTTTTGTTTTTCCCCCCTCTGCGGACAGTTCTTGGGCTGCGCGCTATGACGTTTGTTTACGCACAGCGGGCGGGTATAGCCAGGTAGCGCCAACGTAAATCTACGATACCGGCCTAGCAACACCCCGGTAAAGTGATAATAATAGGGAACACGGCACAGTTAAGTCCACAGTATCAGACAAAGTGGCACACACCATTCCCCAAAAGATTTTCACCTCTCCACAGTCTCAGTACATACGCATAATTGAACCTAAGAGGTTATCTGAGCACAATATGCAGTTTGACAATGTTAAATGTTTCATGAAGTAGGCTTTCCTTGGAGTGACGTAAGTCCTGTGAATACAAGTATAACTGAAATTTATCTGCTGGCTGGCTTTTAGAGGCAAATACAATGGAGGACCATATCCTGCCCCAGTCAAAAAGGTTCCCACCAATACAATGTTCCAATTGCTTAATACAAACGTGTGATGGAGAGTTCTCTTCTTTTCTCACATCTTTTGTGACCACTGTTTTCCACAGTGGAGTGTAAGACAAGTGGTGTATTCCATGGTTCTCCACATGTTTTCATGGCAGAGTGCAATTGAAGATACAAAAAAGATGAGCCTGGTAAGTTTTCAGAGAGTCTCGGGTCATTAATGCTGCGAAGCCCGTTGTTATTACATATGTCAGCAAACGTATGAACCTCTTTTGAGCTGCAGAATCGATTTGAATTCCAAATAGTTTTTAAATAAAAAAAAAAGACTACACTTTTTTTGGTCCTATTTCATGAAATAAGGTAGCCTATTAAAGAAAGCACAAGCTCTTAAAAATGCAGTTACTCTGTAGGCTTACAGCTTAACACATAAAACTACAAATAAGACAAATACAGGATAATAATGAATTGATCAACAAGGTTAGTGTTCATATAAAACCATGAGAAGGTTTATAATAATATTGTTTTAAAGACAAAGGGTGGGCATACAAGATATTTTTGGTTAAGATATAATGCTGAGCATTCTTTAACAAATTATTTGATAAGTAGAAGCTTTTTTAATTACTTTTGCAATGTCTTTGCAATGTGGCCTAGTGCAAACACATTTCTGATCCCATTAAGCCCTTTTTCATGAGGACAAAAGACACATGCATATGAGGAAATCTTTATTAATTATTAAGGTTAATGACCTTCACACGTAGGGGTGAATTACGTAACTTTAATTCATTATTACAATTTTTCATGTTAATAAATAACTGCGTAAATGGAGAGCTGTGCATGTGGGATTCAAGTGAAATGGCATATCAGCCAGAATCCTCAACCAACCTCTTCAATCACTTCTCACTATGTGTATTTTCTCCCGTTCATTTTGGCTTCATACAAAAGTTTCCCAGTAAAACCACCCCAGCGTACGGCCTTAGTATCACTTGTTCAGCACAAGTTTGGTTCTATATATTGGCAAACACAATCACCATGTGTTTATTTTCCATAACACACCAGAGTTATCTTGCAACTAAGGACATGAGCTGTTTAAACACCGTTATGGAAAGCGGAAAAGTCGGACATCAAAAGTCTGACATCAAACAAAACAAAAGAAGGCATTCGATTCCAAGAGAGATCAAACTAGAGTAGCGTTTACAGGAGAATATGAATGTTCATACTGCATACTGAACTGAAGATGCAGCTACAGGGTTTCATTGTCAAGGTAATGGAAGAGTGAGCACAAGAGCCAATCTAGGCATTTATTTGATTTATTTATTAGTTGTGGTTTTTGACAGGCTAATGAATAATGATCATGTTGTGGTCTTATTATTTATATAATAAGGGAAGGCTTTGTTGAGAAAGGAAATGGTACACGAACGAGTGATCGTGCCAACAAGAGTGAAAGGATTTTTATACTTTTTTTTAATAACGTTATTATTTGCATGGGGAATTTACTGAACCACCCAAAAGAAAAAATGACACAGCCCAGATATCTGAAATCTACATTAAATATAACGCATCTTCTATTTACATTTACTCTTACTACAAATCAAATCCATCAATCACAAACAAATGATTAAATCGGACAAAAATTCATTTTCCTTGCTTGCCTCATCCGTGTGATAGTCAGGTGGTATCGCCACTGCCAAATGCCGTGCCCACTATGTTTACATTCTTGCTGATCGTGCCCAGTAAATATTTTTTCCACTTCTCCACAGGAGAAAAGCAAGTGTTTTCAGAATGAAATCTTGGCAGATATCATTCTACTTCAGGAAGAAAACTGTAATTTTCATATATTTAAAATACGTAGAAATGGATTGGCCACTTTTAACCAGTCATTTATCTGTTCTCTACCCAGAAAGGTTATCTGTCACATTGATTACATAATGTACCGTTTTAATATGTGGTAGCAGCGTGGCTGTCGTTCAGCTTGCCTTCTCACCACAAATGAATC
Organism: Thalassophryne amazonica; assembly: GCF_902500255.1. NCBI lineage: Eukaryota > Metazoa > Chordata > Actinopteri > Batrachoidiformes > Batrachoididae > Thalassophryne > Thalassophryne amazonica. Next base: position 30,099,044 of record NC_047120.1, on the reverse strand, counting down.
GTACCGTGGTCTACTTAAAAATGTTTTTTCCTAGTTTATCAAGAAAACCATGGTAAACTGTAAGTGTAAAAAACTGCACAGTCTAATGCTTAGAATATATTATTTTAAACATTATATATATATATATATATATATATATATTTTTTTTTTTTTTTTTTTTTTTTTGTATTTTGCATAGTTTGTGTGCCTCACTGCTGTTTCCAGAGCGCAAAGTTCTTGATCAAAACCTGAACATATCATTTTTGCAATCCCCTAGCTTTTGTTCTTCAACACTGACATAGGCACTGAAACATGCAAACCTCAATACTGCACATGAATTTTGTTAACATAAAATGAATGCAAGATTCCTTGTATTCAAGAAGCTGAGTGTTGCCTGGTACATGTGTGAATGAAACTGGAGGCCCAAAGGAGGGAAGGATACAGCAAGAAAAAAGAAAGACAGAAAGCCAAACAAAGACAACAACAGGGTTTACCTGATGAACTTTGACTCCACTGGGTCATAGAGGGACATGAGGACCTCTGCATCTTCGCCGATCTTACACACCACGTTCTTTAAAGTCACGAAGAGGGCAAATGATGGTGTGGAGGCAAACTTTGCTTGCCTGCTCAGATCAATATTCTGCTTCTGAGACTGTCAGAGGAAAACAGAGGTGTTGAATTAATACTAGGCATGTGTTCAAAGTCTGCCATCTCAGGACATCAGGAGGCCTGTGTAGTTTGCACAGCAAGACTTAGGAGCTCAAGAGCCCCTGGTACCACATGGGTATAACAGTATATGGAAGGACACTGTACGAAGCTCTACTTTTAACTACAAAAAAAGATTATGAAATGTCACCTCTGACACTAGTGTCATTCTGAAAATTTGACAAGAAAAGTAGCTATATTTAACAACATCTGTAAATCCATCAGTTGACACTACAATATATTTCAAACGGGGATAAAGGGCCTTGATCTCCTTCTAATAGATGGATGTTTTGCGCAACTGGCTGGATGCCCTTCAAAAAATATGCTGCTGCATGAATATTTACGACACTGACCCGGACACCAGCTTATTGCCCATACATATGCAATTTAGACCCGTAGTTGAAAAGGTTACATAAGGTGAGACCAAATGGCTGCAGAGCCTAGGGGTATAATCCTGCATATTGCCAAACTGACATTCAGGTGAGGGATGCCACAGACACACCACGTAAATCAGACAGAGGACTAGGCAATTTTTCCCTTTTTTTCTTTGCCGTCCGACATAAAAATTCTCTGTTAATAGTCAACTGACTTGCAACAGTCAGCAAGGCAGAATGAAAAGCGCCAGGTGATCCACACAGCCAAAGGCTGAGATCAAGCTCCAGCCGTATCAGAAATTTTGGCATGAGCATAATATCACTTGGAAGTTATTATTTTAAACCATTGTGGAATGATTAACAAATTATGAGCCCACCTATTAAAAAAAACAGTGCTTCAGACTATGTCTGGCCGCTCACATCTCATTGTCATCTTAACTATCTCACTTTCTCAACTACAAAAACAGTTTTCAGTTATAATTGGACACTGAAAAACTATGTGTTCCTTTAGCATCTATCACAGCAGATTACACCTGTAAAAGAGTAATGAAAATAACCTATTTATGCAGACTACAAACATACAATGAAGGTCTTCTGAGATCCATCTGACAGGTTAAAAAAAGAAAACATTGCTACTGATAATTGCTAACTATCATCAGGCTGCATTTTTGCCCTGCTAAGCATCACTGTTATGACTAGACAGTTGATTCAAGCAGTTGTATTCTCCATGTACACACAAGAACATCTCAAAAAACGACTTCAGATAAAACAGTAAATTGGATGATGAACTGTTTTCAATGAAAGAATGAAGGAGTGGCAGCCACACACACTGTGACACTTGCTACAGCAACAAGGATAAACCGGATTATGGGCTATACCCGTATATTATTGCTGTATGCCAGATTCAAGAAGGTGGGTTGTAAAATTTTCTTCCATGCAGCGTGTCAGCTTCATTCCTTCAAATATAGCGTGAAGGAGAAGTGGTTCTTTGCTACACGGTGAAGTGTCTGTCCCGACTTCCTGTAAGATGTTCGTCATTTCTGGCCCCTTCATTAGCGACATGAAGGATCTCAGGAGAACCTAACTGGAAGTTGAGCAGTTTCATGTCTGTGTCTGTTATCTCTTCATTATTTCACTGACAATTCACAAGATACAGAAAAAAGTCTTAATTTGCTTTTCAAGTGTTACATATTCTGTGGAATTAATTTAAATCATCCATTAACAACTTACTAATACCCCCAAACCACTAAAATCCACAATTCAGTACACCCCCCCCCCCAGGATTTCACTGTTCTCTGTGTAAACTGAAACCTATCATATCGCACATTGAGAAAATATTTATGTGATGTTTGGTGGTCGTTTAGATATGTTATTTCTTAAATATTGTGACAAATATACAAAAACTGCAGCAGACTCATGGTTCAACCAATCTGAAAGAAATTTTAAAGATGTGATTTCTACTTTATAGGGAGTGTTTCTATAAACTTTGGTGCATTTCATTGAAGATTTGAAGCAATATAATTTTAATATGATATTTCATATTTTGAAAAAATACAGAGTGCTGGACTGCAGAGAGGACTGTAGGAACCAGTGCATTATTTTTTTAACCTATAAATCTGACAAAGTCCTTTTTAAGGTTTATGTTTAACACACACTAATAAATTGTGTGTGTGTGTGTGTGTGTGTGTGTGTGTGTGTGTGTGTGTGTGTGTGTGTGTGTGTGTGTGTGTGTGTGTGTGTGTGTGTGTGTGTGTGTGTGTGTGTGTGTGTATTTTTTTACTGTATTTTCCAGAGCATAAATCATGTTGTTTTTACTAGTTTGGGAGGCCTTACAAGTTATACTCTGATGCGACTTATATACCAAAAGTTTTTTTGTTCCTAATGACAATTACAGTAACTATTTATATTAGATTTTCACAGGAATCAAAGCATTAAACAAAATAAACTCCAATAATAAAAGAATAAATGCCAATAGTAAGGCATTTCTGTGTTTACACACAGAAATGCCCTCTCCAGGATCCATCATCTTATCGTGGTGGAGAGATATGTGTGTCCCCATGAACCCGAGAGGTGTGTTGTCTGGAGCCGTTGTGCTCCTGGTAGAGTCTCCCATGCCAAACTGATCTCAGCCTTGGGGCCAGACTAAGAATGGTTCACAATGACTCCTTGTAAAACCAGAGGAAGAGGAAACGTGACCCAGCCCAGAGGAAGCCCAGGGCCCCCATTTAGAGCGCGACCTGGGCGGGAGCCCGTCAGTGAGTGCCTAGTGGCCGGGCCTGCCATGGAGCCCAGCCGGGCACAGCCCAAAAAGGCAATGTGGACTTTCCATTGGCTCACCACCCGCAGGGGGAACCACTGGGGTCAGGTGTGCTGTCCCATGAGTAGCAGTGAAAGTCGAGGGCCTCGACAGTGCGGGCAGAGGCTAGTTCGGAGGATGTGGAATGTCACCTCACTGTAGGGGGGAGTAGCTGGAGATGGAGAGCTACCAGTTAGATCTGGTGGGCCTCGCCTCCACACACAGCCTCGGCTCTAGAACCACGCTCCTTGATAAGGGTTGAACCTTATTCTTCTCTGGAGTTTCCCAAGTCTTTGAGGCACCGTGCGGGTGTGGGGATACGCATGAGTCCCCAGCTGAGTGCTGCTACGTTGGAGTTTACCCCGGTAGATAAGAGGGTCGCTGCCCTGCACCTTTGGGTGGCGGGGAGTTTAAAACTTTGATTGTTGTTTGTGCTTATGCACTGAACAGCAGTCCAGCATATTTGGCCTTCTTGAAGTCCCTGACTGGAGTCCTGCATGGGGCTCCAGTGGGGGACTCCATTGTTCTTGCTGGGGGACTTCAACGCACACGTGGGCAATAACAGACACCCGGAGAAGCATGATTGGGAGGAACGGCCACCCTGAGGTAAATCCAAGCGCTCGTTTGTTATTGGACTCTGTGCTAGTCATGGACTGTCCACAATGAACGCTATGTTCAAATATAAAGGTCTCATCACTGCTTGTTTCAGATAATGTGGTCCTGTTGGCATCATTGGTCTGTGACCTCACTCATTGGGCGGTTCGCAGCTGAGTGTGAACTGGGATGAGGATCAGGACCTCTAAATCTGAGACCATGGTCCTCAGCAGGAAACCATTGGATTGCCTACTCTGGGTAGGGAATGAGGTTTTGCCCCAGTGAAGGAGTTCAAGTACCTCTGGGTCTTGTTCATGAGTAAGTGGACAATGTAGCATGAGATTGGCCGGAGAATCGGTGGAGCAGGGACGGTGTTGCATTTGCTCTGCCGTACTGTTATGACAAAAAGGGACCTGAGCCAAAAGGCGAAACTCCCGATCTACCGGTCAATCTTCATTCCTACTCTCACCTATGGTCATGAGTTGGGTCATAACTGAAAAAAACTAGATCATGGGTACAAATGGTCGAAATGGGTTTCCTCAGGAGGGTGACTGGTGTTGGAGATAAGGTGAGAAGCTTGGTCTTCCGTCAGGAGTAGAGTCACTGCTCCTTCATGTTGAAAGAGGCCAGCAGAGGTGGTTCGGGCATGTGGTAAGGATGCCCCCTGGGCGACTCCTTAGGAAGGTCTCTCTGGTATGTCCAGCTGGGAGGAGACCCGGGGAAGGCCCAGGACAAGGTGGAGAGATTATAGCTTAACACTGGCCTGGGAACGCCTCAGTATCCCCCACTCAAAGGGGGTTAATGTGGCCCGGGAAAGAGAAGTTTGGGGTCCCCAGCTGGAGCTGTTGCCACCGCGACACAATCCCAGATAAGCAGTTGAAGATGTACACTCAACAAAAATATAAACGCAAAACTTTTGGTTTTGCTCCCATTTTGTATGAGATGAACTCAAAGATCTAAAACTTTTCCACATACACAATATCACCATTTCCCTCAAATATTGTTCACAAACCAGTCTAAATCTGTGATAGTGAGCACTTCTCCTTTGCTGAGATAATCCATTCCACCTCACAGGTGTGCCATATCAAGATGCTGATTAGACACCATGATTAGTGCACAGGTGTGCCTTAGACTGCCCACAATAAAAGGCCACTCTGAAAGGTGCAGTTTTATCACACAGCACAATGCCACAGATGTCGCAAGATTTGAGGGAGCATGCAATTGGCATGCTGACAGCAGGAATGTCAACCAGAGCTGATGCTTGTGTATTGAATGTTCATTTCTCTACCATAAGCCATCTCCAAAGGCGTTTCAGAGAATTTGGCAGTACATCCAACCAGCTTCACAAACGCAGACCACGTGTAACCACACCAGCCCAGGACCTCCATATCCAGCATGTTCACCTCCAAGATTGTCTGAGACCAGCCACTAGGACAGCTGCTGAAACAATCGGTTTGCATAACCAAAGAATTTCTGCACAAACTGTCAGAAACCGTCTCAGGGAAGCTCTTCTGCATGCTCGTCGTCCTCATCGGGGTCTCGACCTGACTCCAGTTCGTCGTCGTAACCGACTTGAGTGGGCAAATGCTCACATTCGCTGGCGTTTGGCACGTTGGAGAGGTGTTCTCTTCACGGATGAATCCCGGTTCACACTGTTCAGGGCAGATGGCAGACAGCGTGTGTGGCGTTGTGTGGATGAGCGGTTTTCTGATGTCAATGTTGTGGATCGAGTGGCCCATGGTGGTGGGGGGGGTTATGGTATGGGCAGGCATCTGTTGTGGACGAAGAGCACAGGTGCATTTTATTGATGGCATTTTGAATGCACAGAGATACCGTGACGAGATCCTGAGGCCCATTGTTGTGCCATATATCCAAGAACATCACCTCATGTTGCAGCAGGATAATGCACGGCCCCATGTTGCAAGGATCTGCACGCAATTCTTGGAAGCTGAAAATGTCCCAGTTCTTGCATGGCCGGCATACTCACCAGACATGTCACCCACTGAGCATGTTTGGGATGCTCTGGACCGGCGTATACGACAGCGTGTACCAGTTCCTGCCAATATCCAGCAACTTCGCACAGCCATTGAAGAGGAGTGGACCAACATTCCACAGGCCACAACTGACAACCTGATCAACTCTATGCGAAGGAGATGTGTTGCACTGCATGAGGCAAATGGTGGTCACACCAGATACTGACTGGTATCCCCCCCCAATAAAACAAAACTGCACCTTTCAGAGTGGCCTTTTATTGTGGACAGTCTAAGGCACACCTGTGCACTAAACATGGTGTCTAATCAGCATCTTGATATGGCACACCTGTGAGGTGGGATGGATTATCTCAGCAAAGGAGAAGTGCTCAGTATCACAGATTTAGACTGGTTTGCGAACAATAGTTGAGGGAAATGGTGATATTGTGTATGTAGAAAAAGTTTTAGATCTTTGAGTTCATCTCATACAAAATGGGAGCAAAACCAAAAGTGTTGCGTTTATATTTTTGTTGAGTGTATGTATGTATGTATGTAAACGCCAATAACAAGAAGTACATGTCAACAATGCACAAAAATCCTAAATTAATGACCTGATAATACTGAAAAAAGGTATGACTTACACTCCAGTGAGATTTATACTCCGGAAAATACAGTAGATTTTTCCTTTTTAGTGTAAAGAAGGTATGAGCCATTACATCTGATAAGTCAGTTATTATTTCGGAACCAATTTTTTTCCCCCCTTATTTGCAAGATACACAAATGCAGCCTGAATCAAAGTGAGGAATCCAGGCTCACCAAATTTTTTATAAGGGGTGTGCAGCCAGTACATTCTGAGTGCCAGTCCCAAGCCCGGATAAATGAGGAGGGTTGCGTCAGGAAGGGCATCTGGCGTAAAACAAGCCAACCCAACTATGCAGACTCAGAATCGAATTCCCACACCGGATCGGTCGCGGCCCGGGTTAACAACGTCCGCCACCGGTGCTATTGACCAACAGGGTGCCGGTGGAAATTGGGCTACTGCTGGGCGAAGACGACGAAGAAGAGGAGGAAAACGCTGCCACGAACAGCAGGAGAAGAAGAAAACTAGAAGGGTGGAAATGAGAGTGGGGACTTTGAATGTTGGTAGTATGACTGGTAAAGGGAGAGAGCTGGCTGATATGATGGAGAGGAGAAAGGTAGACATATTGTGTGTGCAAGAGACCAAGTGGAAGGGAAGTAAGAGCAGGAGCATCGGGGGTGGGTACAAGTTGTTGTACCATGGTGAGGACAGGAACAGAAATGGTGTTGGGGTCATTTTAAAGGAAGAGTATGTTAAAAGTGTGTTGGAGGTTAAGCGAGTGTCTGACAGGGTGATGAGTGTGAAGTTGGAAATTGAAGGGGTGATGATGAATATCATCAGTGCATATGCCCCACAGGTAGGTTGTGAGATGAAGGAGAAACAAGATTTCTGGAGTGTGTTAGATGAGGTGGTGGAGAGTGTGCCCAAGCATGAAAGAGTGGTGATAGGAGCAGACTTCAATGGGCATGCTGGTGAAGGGAACAGAGGTGATGAGGAAGTAATGGGTAGATATGGTATCAAGGACAGGAATGGGGAAGGACAGATGGTAGTTGATTTTGCAAAAAGGATGGAAATGGCTGTGGTGAATACCTACTTTAAGAAAAGGGAGGAGCACAGGGTAACATATAGGAGTGGAGGAAGGTGCACACAGGTGGACTACATTCTTTATAGAAGATGCAAGCTAAAAGAAATCACAGACTGTAAGGTGGTAGCAGGAGAGAGTGTCACTAGACAGCATAGGATGGTTGTTTGTAGGATGACTTTAGAGGTAAAGAAGAAGAAGAGAGTGAGAGCTCAACAAAGGATCAGATGGTGGAAGCTGAAGGAGGAAGATTGTTGTGTGAAATTTAGCGAGCAGGTGAGAGAAGCACTAGTTGGAGGGGAAGCAGTTTTGGACAACTGGAAAGGTACTGCAGATGTGGTGACGGAGAAAGCTAGGGCAGTACTGGGTATGACATCTGGACAGTGGAAGGAAGACAAGGAGACTTGGTGGTGGAATGAAGAGGTCCAGGAAAGCATAAGGAGAAAGAGGTTGGCGAAAAAGTTTTGGGATCATCGGAGAGATGAAGAAAGTAGACAGGAGTACAAGGAGATGCGGCGTAAGGCGAGAAGAGAAGTGGTAAAAGCAAAGGAAAAGGCATATTGCAAGCTGTACAAGAAGTTGAATAGTAAGGAAGGAGAAAAGGACTTGTACCGATTGGCCAGACAAAGGGACAGAGCTGGAAAGGATGTGCAGCAGGTTAGGGTGGTAAAAGATGCACATGGTAATGTGCTGACAAGTGAGGAGTGTGTGCTGAGAAGGTGGAGGGAATATTTTGAAGAGTTGATGAATAAAGAAAATGAGCGACAGAAAAGGCTAGATGATGTGGTGAGAGTAAATCAGGAAGTAAAAGAGATTAGCAAGGAAGAAGTGAGGGCTGCTATGAAGAGGATGAAGAGTGGAAAGGCAGTTGGTCCAGATGACATTCCAATGGAGGCATGGAAATGTCTAGGAGAGATGGCAGTAGAGTTTCTAACCAGATTGTTTAATAAAATCTTGGAAAGTGAGAGGATGCCTGAGGAGTGGAGACGAAGTGTGCTGGTTCCTATTTTCAAGAACAAGGGTGATGTGCAGAGCTGCAGTAACTACAGAGGCATAAAGCTGATCAGCCACAGCAAGAAGTTATGGGAAAGAGTAGTAGAAGCTAGGCTTAGAAAACAGGTGAAGATCTGTGAGCAGCAATATGGTTTCATGCCGAGAAAGAGCACTACAAATGCAATGTTTGCTCTGAGAATACTGTTGGAAAAGTACAGAGAAGGACAGAAAGAGTTACATTGTGTGTTTGTGGACTTAGAAAAAGCTTATGATAGGGTGCCAAGAGAAGAGTTGTGGTATTGTATGAGGAAGTCTGGAGTGGCAGAGAAGTATGTTAGCGTAGTGCAGGACATGTACAAGAATAGTGTGACAGCGGTGAGATGCGCAGTCGGAATGACAGACTCATTCAAGGTGGAGGTGGGATTACACCAAGGATCAGCTCTGAGCCCTTTCTTGTTTGCAGTGGTGATGGACAGGTTGACAGATGAGATCAGACAGGAGTCCCCATGGACTATGATGTTTGCAGATGACACTGTGATCTGTAGTGAGAGTAGAGAGCAAGTTGAGTCTAGTCTGGAGAAGTGGAGATATGCTTTGGAGAGAAGGAGAATGAAAGTCAGTAGAAGCAAGACTGTGTGAATGAGAGGGAGCCCAGTGGAATAGTGCAGTTACAAGGAGTAGAAGTGGTAAAAGTAGATGAGTTTAAATATTTGGGGTCAACTGTTCAAAGTAATGGAGAGTGTGGTAGAGAGGTGAAGAAGAGAGTGCAGGCAGGGTGGAGTGGGTGGAGAAAGGTGGCAGGAGTGATTTGTGACCGAAGAATATCAGCAAGAGTGAAGGGGAAAGTTTACAAAACAGTAGTGAGACCAGCTATGTTGTATGGTTTAGAGACAGTGGCACTAACAAAAAGACAGGAGGCAGAGCTGGAGGTGGCAGAGCTGAAGATGTTGAGATTCTCTTTGGGAGTGACAAGAACGGACAAGATTAGGAATGAACATATCAGAGGGACAGCTCAGGTGGGACGGTTTGGAGACAAAGTCAGAGAGGAGAGATTGAGATGGTTTGGACATGTGCAGAGGAGGGACCCAGGGTATATAGGGAGAAGGATGCTGAGGATGGAGCCAACAGGCAGGAGGAGAAGAGGGAGACCAAAGAGGAGGTTCATGGATGTGCTGAGAGAGGACATGCAGGTGGTTGGTGTGACAGAGGAAGATACAGAGGACAGAGTGAGATGGAAACGATTGATCTGCTGTGGCGACCCCTAACGGGAACAGCCGAAAGACAAAGAAGAAGAAGAATTTATGGCATACGGTCCATAGAAGTGTATTATTCAACTTTTTTCCATCTTCAAGTGTTACAAATAATAATAATTATATGTTGTGACATTAATTTGCAATGGCCACAGGTAGGAACTGAACCCACAACCTTCTTGCTGTGAGGCAACAGTGTTAACCACTAAGCTACCATGTTGCCTGAACAGTATTTCTGAAAAATCATAATATGCATAGAATCAACACTCAGATAGTGCAATGTGTATCATCCCAGGAGAAAACTGCTACATCTCAGCCCTCAAAAGTATGCACTCTTTCAGCAATCCAAAAACTACACCAATCAGAAGAAGAATTAGAAGGACAAAGACAAAGTGCTTTACAATGATGCCACATATTTATCTTCCAAACCAAAGCCAATATGTATTTTTATCATTGGGTGGGCTGAGAAAATGTAGATTAAGTCACAGACAGGATGTGTGAGCAGGATTTGAACCCAGGTCTACTGTACATATTGGCAGACCAGCACATTATCCACTGAGACACCTCCTCCACAGAGAGCATGCAAACACAAACTGATTATTGTTCACAACAGTGGGTCCAATTTCATTCACATTTTACACTAATCTGTCATTACTTATACATGAATATCATCTTGATAATCATCATCGTTAGCAGCAGGTGAAAATTTGGTCACTGAGGCGAGGCTTCTACGGGCATCTTTACCTTTTCCTCTTGGATCCTGTCCTCAATTTGCTTGGAAGCTGCTTCATGTGCTCTGAAAAGGCTAATGGTGCTTGTGAGCTCTGGATCCAGGATGTTACCATCTCTGTCTCTGACCACCAGGTCCAGATCCAGGTACCTGATGGAAAAATGAAAGAAGCACTATCACTTCAACAGCACAGAGCAGGAGATGAGGTAAGAATTACACCGTGCATTTTTTAACAGCAACGCAAATGGAGCAGGGAAACACATTTTCTACCAGTCTGTGTGATGCATTTTGGTGGGCTCTTTTGTCAACACAAACAACAGTGTGCTACTGGTGCGCAGCCGATGCGTTCCATCACCTCATCATTCCCTCCTTCTGCAGAGGCAAAAGCCATTTCTCTACCTGACCGCAGGTTTGAAGTTTCATCACCGGAGCAGAATGGAGCTTCCCAATTTTCATTTTCAAACTATTTTCTCGGCCCATTGCGGACACAGCAAGAGATGTCTCTTCAAGATGGAATACAGTACGCTTTGCCGCAGCTAAACCCCTCTAGTTTGTCTTTAAGTTAAATGATAACCTGCCATTTTCTACTGAGTGACACTGCTGAGCCATCCCAGCAAAAGTCATTTCTTTCCTGATACACTATCAGGATAAAGGGGATATAAGCCGTGAGCAATAAAGGGCAACGCTCCAAAGCCCGTCAAGGCTACATTCTCACTTGTTGCCGTAGTCTATCTTGGAGGTGACTTTCTGCTTGAGTTCGGTGAGCTCGTCTTGTGGGAGGGTGCCAGACAGGATCTGGGAACGCCATTCGATGAGGTCGTAGATCATGTCGCGGACACAATTGAACATCTCGCGCTTGTCCCCCTGTCAGTGGAAAGGGAACATGTTCACACAATGACATTATAGGATGTGGAAGCATTTACCTGCACTTTTGTGCCATAATGATTGACTGGACTGCAGGAAACGGCCAATGCACAGTTGCTAGCTCTTATAATGGAGATCAAATTCAAGAAAACACTCCTGAAAGGTTCTTTCAATACAGCGTAGATCGATGAAGGTAGCATCTTAAAACAATGTACAGTATGAAGGCCCAATGACACGAGCATGTCTTTGATTCGCGCACTAGCACACACGTCATCGTGATGATCCCACCCGCTGTGGGACACCTTTCTTTGTTCTACCAGCTGCCACGCGCTCTGCGCTGGACGCTGTGTATATCAAATAATTATTTTGTGTTGGATTAATCATTTTCTCTGCAAATTGGCCATTGAAAATGGCTGTAATCACTTCCTGAATGACAGAGGACTAGGGTTGGGTATTGAGAACCGGTTCTTTTCGAGTATCATTAAGAAATGATTCAATCCACCGATATCAATAGCCTTTTTGCTTAATAATTCCCTTATCGGTCTTTCAGAGCAGCCGTTGTTTTTAAGAGTGTTTGTCAGGAAAATGATCATTCCTCTATGTTGATTATAGACCCTGCGGCGGGTCTGTAATCAACCGTTTCTGCAGCGCGACACCACTTTAAAGCGTGAACCAGCGTGAACCAATGAGCAATGCTTCGATCCACTAGCTCGTTGGTTCTTTGATTCACTGCTCTTTAGAAATGGCAAGTCCGCTTCTTAACTCCTCTCAAAGCCATTAAAATATCGTGAGTCACTTTTGTGTGGCTTAAAGTCACTAACTGGGACTCTTGTCTTGTTGCAGTCAAGAAACGAGAATAGTCCTCCATTCCATTGGCACAGCTCCAAACACTGCGCCGCTCTCTATTGAGATAGAGTCTGGTTGGAATTAATAACTTCAAAATTAATTGCAGCTTTAAATAAAATGACACCTCTTACAAACGTTATAATACAGACAAGAAACTACAATCGACTAACATATTTTTTCCTCCCAAAATGAGACGTGCTGCATTCTTCATTAATTGCATCCTGACGTGCAGCACAGCCGGCTGTAAGAGCTCAGCTCAGATGTATGGAAAGACATTCATGCCAATAATATCTGAAAGGAAATGCTTTTGACAAAAACTACAGATTTTGTTTATTTCTATTTATGTCCAGAGATCAAGGATCCACCATGTAGAGTTTATTATGTCCAAAGTTTAAGGATCCAGTGACCAATTTCATATTTATTTACTTTAAGATTTAATAAAATGTTGTTCAATTTCAATTTAATCAGCTTATAAAGCGCCAAATCACAACAAAAGCCGTCTCAAGGCACCTCACATAGAACAGTTCAACATAAAAAAATTAAAATAAATAAAAATTAAAAAATTAAAATACATAATTAAAAACAGAAGTAAAAGAATAAAACAGATAGAAAACCTGTAAAGCCTACTTTTAGTACACAAAAAATTCACAAGAGGTATCGATAAGGGAATCGATAAGGAATCGGATTGATAAGCGGAATCAATAATGGTATCGATATCGATAAAGTCTTATCGATACCCATCCCTACAGAGGACCGCTCCGGCTTCAGCCATTCGTGCACATGTTCCTAACAAGCTGCAGAAAGCATTTTGAGCTATCTGAAAAGGTACTTATTTGTCATGTTTACATTGTCATGGCTTGGTAAAACAGTTGTGTGTTCTTTCCTTCTTCTGTGCAGCTGTGAAAGTATGTTTATGAGAGATATAACTTCTTGTTCTAATCCTTCAGACGAGCTGCGCTCTGATGCGATCCACTGACATCACCACTCGCTCTGCTCACTTCTTCTTTACTCCACTTGACGAGCTGCACATTGTGTTGGAGATTAGATTGCGCCACAGAGCAAGAAATTTATGCGTGAAAGATTTTTTAAACATTTCAAAATTCTCTGTGCGCAATAGCACGCGCCTGCACCCCTCTCGTGTCCTATCTGCACCTGTTAAAGATAAGTTTACTCTTCAGCACGACACAGGTCGCGCTAGTGCGCGAGTCAAAAGCATGCCCATGTAGGGGGCCTTTACAGAGCTGTGCAAATGTTCAGGTACATTTAATAAATAACAAAAAGAAGAAATTAATATGTAATTTCTTTGGGAGCTCACTCAATTGCCTGCATTACACTGAAAATATTATGATTGCATCAAAAATTCATGTGATGGAGCCCAAACTTAAAACATTAAAGCTGAAACAAAATGAGTGTGTGCAGCTAAAAGCAGGGATGTGACAACGCACAACTACGGCCTACTACACTCTTCATGCACTATTTTACTACACGTTTCCTGGATCTGCCCCTTTATTCAACTGAAATGATCCTATTTAAGTATAAACACTTTAAAGTAGAACTGCACTGAAATAAATGTGGTCAGATCTCAGAAAGAAATAGCTGATATTTATTTATAAGACCCTTATGAATGCAGTAAAGTAAATCTGCAAGCCCAAATTTGTAATTGAGCGGAGAAATCTTCATTTAAAAATGACTCATTTGCAGCTAAAATTTGGCCCTCCGCGACAACTGTTTGTACATCGGGGACATTGCCGTGACGTGAGGGAGAAGACGGAGCCAACTTGGCAACAAGTCCAGAGACTATACTCGCTGTTTTGATGCGGAGCGCTCCGGCCGCCCACAAGGACAGACTTCTTGCGGAAAAATCTGCAGCACAGCACGGTCTCGGTAACCGCATCTGCAGAGCTCCGTGGCCACTGAGAGAGGTTTGTATCTTTTTAATGACTTGGATTCTTTGTGGGTCCCGTAGCCGTACCCCGCAATGGTAACACCGGAGGCTAAAGACAGTAGATTTTCAATGCGACACCACTCCATCAAATGGGCGTATGAAAAAGTCCCCAAAAATAATTTTCAAGCAAGACAATATGAAGTTTTAAAAAAAGTCTATCCTTCCGTATAAGACAATAAAAAGGTGCTTTTGCAAACTGACGTAAATCCACAAATTACAGTTGGCACGCGCAATGCATGCTGGGATAGGGTCTTCTCTCTTGCATCTCGGCAACGTCCCGGATGTGCTGACAGTATTGCGAAAGGCCAAATTTTAGCTGTAAATTTGTCATTTTTAAATGAAGATTTCTCCGTTGAATGACAGATCTGGGCTTGCAGATTTACTTTACTACATTTAGAAGGATCTTATATGTAAATATAAGTCATTTTTTGGTCCAAAGATCTGACAGCATTTATTTCAATGAAGGACTACTTTAAACAATGTTTAAAGCACCTTTGACTATTTCTGCAAATTTTGTGAGAAACTACATAGTTTCTATTCAAAATTCAACCAAACCTCAATAAAATTTGTGAAAAAGCCTATTCTGTTTTTGGTCCTGTGTGTTTGTCCATGTGTGAACACAATAACATAAACATATCTGAGATTATTTGGACCACATTTGGTGGAATGATTGAGCGATGGCCAAGGACAAAGTTATTCAACTTTGAGAACAATCAGTTCAAAGTCAAGGTCACATACCAAGGTTAAAATCTGGGTAAAATATTTATACAGAGAGGATATTTAAAATGGCTACCCCAAGGATTCAGTTGAAGATACACCCATGTACCATTTAACATTAATATTACTTTACTACTGGTTACTTGACCTTTGACCTTGTGTGACCTTAAAAGGTCATACCTGTTTAATCAACACTTTCAAGCCAATTTGGGCTGAAGATCATGTAACTGTGTGTTCATTATTGACAAACTGGTTCCATTTTAGACTGAGCTGATCAAACGTCAAAGCCACAAAGAACTATTTGGTATCAAACATAAAAGGCACAGGTGTATGGAAGTAAATCTGTGCCATCAGAGTTTGAATTTTAATTTTTAAGGTAGAATTTTTTTAAGCATCAAAATTAGCGCTTGAAGTTGAATTTCTATGATTGAATCTGTTTAGCATCAAAATATTAAGCCTCAAAAACTTCAATCTAAAAAAAAAATTTCAACCTCAAAAAATACAAAAGCAGGGAGAAGTAATCAATCCCTGTCTCAATCATCCAACGTTCAGCCAATCACATTTAATCCACTAGTTATGTGACACCAAATCCAAATCAAAAGAAGATGACGACGTAATACATTCAGCCAATCACGTTTTGCTCCATTGGTCATGTGACACCAAGACCAAAATGAATGAAGAAGACGACGACGACGTGATACATTGTTGAAGGTTGGATGATTGGGAGAGGGATTGATGCTTCTATCTGCTTTTGTATTTTTTGAGGTTGATTTTTTTAGGTTGAAGTTTTTGAGGCTGAATATTTTGATGCTAAAAAAATTCAACCTTAAAATTCCAAATTCAAACTCATGACAGAAATTTACTTCCATACAGGTGTGACAGTCTGTGAGTACCCCTTTTTGTTTTTTGAGTCATCTTTCTGCTGAACAAACCAACCAATGAACAAATAGCTACAAATGAAAAACACAGAAAACTTCAGTTCAATAAAAACCCATCTGTAACATTTTTTTTTATATTTGGAAGCGCACATTTGTTCAGACTGAGGTAGCTGGACAACCACAAAACAAACATGTTTGTTTTTAGTGTGCGTGGGTACATTAGTTTGAACAGCCTGGCTCACCACATAGAGGTCCCTCCATATTGAAGCCCACTCCCGAAGTGTGGTGGTAACCTCCTGAACTAGAGGCAGCTCAGTGGGAATAACAGTCTCTTTTTGCCTGCAGCGAGAGGGGACAAACTGTAATCCTGTGTCTTCGATAACATTCTTCACACTGGGACACTAAATGTGTGTATGCCATTAAAGACATAAGTGTCCTAAATCTCTCAAGGACATAGCCCCTCTGGAAGAATAGTGTCATTCAAGCTGAATTCAAATTAATTTCACACACTTACATCACTTTATTCTAACATGATCAGATCGAAAAAAAAGGAATGCAATAAACAAAAAAAGTTTGCGCTTTAATCTCATAGTGAAAGTCAATCTCAGCATCATAATCTCAATTTGATATAAAACCCAAAACAGCACATAGTATGAGTAGTAAACTGCTTGAATATAACATTACCACATCTAAAGGCCAACTGGGTTTGGAAGTCACACAGTTACCGAAATTACAAAATTAGCTCCAACTGACAGCAATACAAATACAATTTTTCTGTGGACGGTCCAACCTTTAAGTACTTAGTATTAATCCTCACCCTCCAGGCAACTCGTCGAAAATGTCCATGTCACAGAGTACATCTTGGAGGTGAATTAGAGCTTGGCACAACAAATCAAGCAATCCTCAAAAACTGAGTGACAGTGCACAAATGGAATGACTTAGGAAAGTCACCAAAACAGCCAAAACAAAGGAGGTACATGCTTTTTGGCACCAACTTCAAAATGCGACTCGACTAAAGTTTTGCTATGAGTATCTTGTGTGGAAGCAATGAACTTGACCACACAGGATATTTAGGTTTTGTGTCGTCATATACAACCACTGCACTGAATTTTATATGGTAGAACATCCAAAATATCAGATGTTCCATGAAGATCAGTATCAACGCTGGAATATGAAGGGTGAAGGTCTTTTAGGGTTCTTTACCACTACCACAGTACCATGAAGGTGTCAAAATCCAACATCTCATCCTCATCCTGAAAAATGGGTAATGAATCAAGGGGATTGTCTGTTGGCGTAAAATATGGTGGGGACCTTGTGTGTCCTATGGCAGCTTGGTCCTCCGTGTGTCCTATGGCAGCTAACCATGAAGTAACCATGAAGCCCCAACAGGAACCCTGAACATGAGACGGCTAACGAGGCTCTAGTGAAACAAGAAGTCCTCAATGGCGAATCAGGCAGAAGAGGCGATTGCTTGTAATCCAGTGGCTGTGAAGGCAGATGAAGGATGCAGCAGGTTCTCAGACCCAATTGACTGGGATTTCCCAGCCATCAGAACAGGCTATGGATCTGTCAAGGAACATGCGTTTGTCAGCGCACAAAGACATGGATGTAGAATTTCACAATCTCATCCAGGAATCTACAAGACACAATCTTCCTGGCCACTGAGGGATTATCACTGACAACCATATGGTTATGGAATCAAACAATAGCTTACAGTTTTCCACGGACCAAGTGTCTAGTTCATGTGTTAGTTACAGATTTATTGCCTGACCTCTTTTTATCACGTCATACTTACAATACAAGACCCAACATGACCCTATGGTCAGGGCTACTGCTTAGCTGATGGTCAACTGGTTCCACCATTCAGTAGTGACAATACCAAGCATTGCTGACTAGCACTGTCACTTATTGTCAGTTGATTACTGGCTAGTTCATGTAGATAAAAAATAACTAAATAAATCTGGACCTATTGATATAAAGCAGGCTGGCTTTGTGTGCGAGGTGATAGATGGTTCTAGGACCACATACAGTGTGGCGTTAAAGTGTGACAATAAAGGAGGCATTCAGGAAGATATCACCGCGTATGAGGAAGCTATGCTACGAGTGAGAGACTGAACAGTCCCACGCAAAAATAAAGAGGATTATAATGTTCCTTAGGATGAGCACACACTGTTCACCACAGGTCATCCCTTACTGACATCAAGACATGGTGCGAAGCTGAACTGAAGCTGCTGGAAACATAAACTGTAAATAGAACTATATCCAGCTCTGCTCGCAGCAAGGTATTGTTCTTGTTTCTAGTTTCTGTAGCAGTGGGAAATCCATTCCTCCACCGGGGAAGTTAGAGTTTAAAATAATACCAGTCGACTGTTGAATGGAAGTTGACTAAAGGTTAGCAAGGAAGCTATCCTTGACGAGTGGTGCACATTTCAGTGGAAGGTAATTCTGCTCTGGAGAGGAAGCCACCTCTTAAAACAGGCATGTCTTCAAAAGTATGAAGTCTGAAGCAAAAGATGTTCAAAATAAAACATTCATACTGAACACTTTAAAAATATCAATAAGTCACTGCATTCTCTTTGAGATGGAACAGACATGTCAAAGGCCCTTTCTTAACAGCAGATTTCAAAAATTTTAAGAAAATTTTTGCGAAGAAAAAGTGAAAGACATTGAAGGTACAGGGAGAAGTACTAACCCACTGCCCTCAACTGTGGCCTCCTTCAGATGAATATAACAAGCAGGAAACACACCCTGAAACAGGAAGAGATCACAATGCAAATACATTTATAGCTCAGAGGGTTTCACAGTTGAAACAGTTCAGCTATAAATAAATGAGTTTGAATATAACCTGAATTAGCGAAACCTTACATCAGCAGTCACTCACCTTTTTAGATTTTCTTCTTAGCCTGTGTCCTCTGTACCAATCTGTTGGGAAAAAAAGACATGGAGGTCCATTTCACATATGTTGGAAGCCGATATAGTGCCAGCACATATAACACAGCACATAAAAACAGCTTTCAGCCCTATTCCAATGGGACTCCATTTATTTGGAGAGGTGGAGTAATGTAATTTTACCATGTAATTTTAGTAATGTAATTCTCTGTTTTTCAAGGCTAAAAATAGCTAAGAAAAATCTTAGAATTCCTTGAATTCTTAGACATTTCTTAGAATTTCCTTTGGTAAGATGAAAGTTGTCCGTAAAGCACCTTAGGCTTTAAGAGAGCTCCTACGGTGCCAAAATGGTAAGAGTAGGGAAGAGTCTTAAACAGAAAACATGGCAGAAAGACAGAGAGGAAGCAGAGATGTTCTCCGTATGTAGGATGACAGTGAGTCAGTAAAACACTACGGCTTGACCTACATAATTATTTTATGTTAATTTACTGTCTTAATGTATTTATAAATTGTTTAGGTTTTCGTTATCATATACACACTGTTAATATTATTATTTTTATTATTATTATCAGTATTATTAATATTGTGATTTCCTTTTATTATTACTTCTATTTTGTCATTTGATTTTAAATGGCCCACAATGGAAATAAGTGTTTTCACTTTCTTGTGTCATGCGTGTATTTTTAATGTATTTACAATTATATTATGTACTCACAATGAACATACTAAAACTCACGCATACACGCTTTTAATATATAGATATTCGGCATGTGAATGAGACACGTTCAAACATTTTCAAGCTGTGTAACAATTCATTTAAGTTTGCTGCTTTTCATAATCATAACAAAGTTATCCTCATGATTACATGTCTTAATGCATTTCAGCTTATTCGCCCTATTGACGTATCCCATAATCCCTTGCGCGCCAGAGAGTCGCTGCAGTCAAACAATATTGAGAATCCACATGATGACAATTGTAAATGAATATTATACTACAAAAATGTATTTTTTTTATGCTTTTCGTCACGTTAATAAGAGACTGCTGCATGATACCCTGAAAACTTGCTAAAACAATTATAACAAATAATCCGTGTCTGCTACGTTTAATCTGCGTGGAATTTAATAAATGCAAACCGAATTTCAGACATATTATATATATTAGTCTGGAACAAAGAGGACAAACAGTGTTGTAAAGAACAATAATCAAGACAAAGAGCAAACTTCGCTTTCCCCCAGAACGACATGATCAGGAAGCAAGCGTAGCTCACAGCAGCTCCCATTGAAAATAATGGAGAGACAGCCTGTGATTCTCGCATGTTTACATAAAATAAATACAATAACAACGTCTATAAACCCAGAGAATATATTCATGAGAGTTTTAGGCACAATATAAAAATAGTTTTATGTTGCAATGTTAATGGTGTTGTCCGTGTGCAGCGGTTAAAGTGCAGCCCAATCAGAGCGTCTTAATGCAGTTCTCAGTGTTACTGAGATATCGCAGCGCGGCAACCTCTCCAAAGTTTTGCAGGATTTGAATTGTCAATAGCTCGAATATGATCGGTTGATTTTACTGTCCATTCATGACTAGGAGGGCGGAGCGCATTTGTTTTTTATTTCTCCTCTCCTTTCCAGGACAACCAATCACAGCTCTTAGAGGACTTCATCATACCTAGCAACAGGGGCAACATCGCCTCCGCACAAAGATAGGAGTTTCTGTCCCCTCCTTGATCAGACTTGCTCTCAGACACCTGCTAGCTCAATCTTAGGCTAGGATTCCTTGCCAGGAAATTTAGGAAAAGTTAGGAGCTCTTTGAGAGGGCTTTGAGTTGCTTTGCATATATGGGCCCAGACCTCTAACACCATCATGCTCTAAATTTCTGGGGCAATCCTTAGATGGTTTATATGGACAAAAATATAAATAAAAGTCTGGATGTGCAAATGTTGCATTTATGCATTTGGTCAGCATACCACTGAGAATTACTTAAAAAAAACATGCCCTGCACAATGAAATCCCATGAGAAAAAACAAACAGGACTGAGGCTGCAACTGTCTGTAATTACACCGTCCTACATCATAATTGCATATCATTAAGGTATGATATTTTGAATAGATGTGAAAAATGTTGTGCAACATTGGAATGCCCCGTGTCATCAAGCCAGCCATCAGTAATGCCACTCTCACCTTCATATGTCTCAAGTATGTGCACTGTGTCTCCAATCTGCAACGACAGCTCTTCCTCTCCCCGGGCGTCATAGTTATAGATCGCTGGGGAAAGAAGCGAGAGGGCAATAAGATGTGGGATATTACAACAGCAGGAAAAAAAAATGCAATAAAGCACTCGACTCCCTCGTGGTGCTAATTGTGTGCCCCTGCAATGTGTAACAGAAGGCATCATGCATCCACAGGATGTCCACCCACACAGGCTAACATGGTGATATTGGGCCTGACTCCGTGGATGCTTTAATATCAACACATTTTGAACACCCACTGTAAAGATAACAAATACGCAGAGACCACCAAAACAGCAATACAGTCAATGCAAAGCAGATTTTAACAGAAGTACAAAGAGAATCAAAGGCATAACAAATGTCTGTGTTGGAAGATAAGAGCTTGGCTTGTCTCACACCTATGGAAATACATATCGCAAACAAACAGATGTGTCTCATCACTGGAGACAGAAGTGAGTATATCACAATGGTAAAAGAAAAAATTCCCAATTACACACACATTTTTTGGTCATGTCCCAAATTACAGTGCTTTTGGGATGCGATATATAAGACAATCAACCAGATACTCCGTATTGCAATACCAAGGGTCTTAACAGTGGCAATACTTGGTATCACTCCCCCTGGAGTGCAGGGACGAGCTGCAACATACTTCGTGCACATTTTGTTTACAACAGTATTGAAATGTATCACTTTGTCTTGGAGGAAAGTGGAACCACCCTCTTTCAACACTTGAGTCCAAAAACTGACAGAACTTTACCATATGGAGAAGATAACTTATTTATTAAGACTTCAGTTACAAATATTCAAATTGCAATGGCAACCAGTGGAATTTTTTGCTAATGTGAAAGTATAATTTGAAGCGTTTACCTTGTTTGTACCTTTCTGAAGAATGTCCTGTACTAATTGTTCTGTTGTTATAAAAATCAATAAAATTTAAGTTAAAAAAATGTATATTATGTGAAATTTTCAAGTGCAATACAAATATAGCATCAAAGCTCAAGGCCGAAATGCCCCTCCTCCAAACCAAAATCAATAAATTCTCAGTAAAAGAAGAAGAAAGTCCGATATAAGCCCTGAGGCTTATATTGGACTTTCTCAGGCTGACCTGAGGCACACGCTATGGAATCTGGGGATAAACACCGGCACCAATGGGTTTCAGGGGCGATATAGGACTTACTTCTCCTCAAGTACAACAACCAGGTGAAACACAGATGCCTTCTTTGAGTCTGTAACAATTCCAATTAATCACATCACAAACTTTTAAAGGTAATTACATGAATTAACAAGGAAAAACTTGTTAATGTCACTATTTTAGTATGGAAAAATATAAACAAAACCCTTCCTTCCCTTGTATAATTTTTAAAAATTGTACAGTGACAAAATTTTTGAATGGACCATTCCCCACATAACATGGAGTAGTGTCAGTGAAACAAATCAACATGCATATATATATAATTTCATATATATATTCATATATATTTCATATATATATATCATTTCACCTCTCTGACTTTGTCTCCAAACCATACAATCTGAGCTGTCTCTGATATATTCACTCCTAATCCTGTCCATTCTTGTCACTCTCAAAGAGAATCGCAACATCTTCAGCTCTGCCACTTCCAGCTCTACCTCCTGTCTTTTTGTTAGTGCCACCGTCTCTAAGCCATACAATGTAGCTGGTCTCACTCTGTTTTGTAAACTTTCCCTTTCACTCTTGCAGATAGTCTTCGGTCACAAATCACTCCCGCCACGTTTCTCCGCCCACTCCACCCTGCCTGCACTCTCTTCTTCACCTCTCTTCCACACTCTCCATTACTTTAGACAGCTGACCCCAAGCATTTAAACTCCTCTACTTTCACCACTTCTATTCCTTGTAACTGTGCTATTCCACTGGGCTCCCTCTCATTCACACACATGTACTCAGTCTTGCTTCTACTAACTTTCATTCCCCTGCTCTCCAGAGCATATCTCCACCTTTCCAGGCTAGACTCAACCTGCTCTCTACTCTCACTACAGATCACAAGGTCATCTGCAAACATCATAGTCCACGGCGACTCCTGTGTGATGTGATCCATCAACCTGTCCATCACCACTGTGAACAAGAAAGGACTCAAAGATGCTCCTTGGTGTAATCCCACCTCCACTTTGAATGAGTCTGTTATTCCTACTGTATATGTCACCGCTGTCACACTATCCTTGTACATGTCTTGCACTACCCTCAAATACTTCTCTGCCACTCCAGACTTCCTCATACAATACCACAACTCTTCTCTTAGCACCTTGTCATACGCTTTTTCTAAATCCACAAACACACAATGTAACTCCTTCTGACCTTCTCTATATGTCTTCATCAGTCTTCATCAGTACTCAGAGCAAACATTGCATAAGTCAATGTATGTGCAATATTATCAAACATCTTGTGGAATATATCTTCCATCATTTTGCATAAATCTGTAGTGCTTATTGTATTTTATTTTATCATTTTAGGCACTATTCTACACTTGCTCTTTGTACTTGTATTCTAGTTGGCTTTTTTGTATTTTACTACTTGCACTTTCTGTAACTGTGCATTTAACTAACCGCTGTTTACTGTTTCTATACTCTGACAAAATCATTTCCTTTGGGATAAATAAAACTGATCTTTATCTTAGTGCTATTTCTCAGCATGAAACCATATTGCTGCTCTTCACCTGTTTTCTAAGCCTAGCTTCTACTACTCTTTCCCATAACTTCATGCTGTGGCTGATCAGCTTTATGCATCTGTAGTTACTGCAGCTCTGCACATCACCCTTGTTCTTGAAAATAGGAACCAGCACACTTCGTCTCCACTCCTCAGGCATCCTCTCACTTTCCAAGATTTTATTAAACAATCTGGTTAGAAACTTCACTGCCATCTCTCCTAAACATTTCCATGCCTCCACTGGAATGTCATCTGGAGCAACTGCCTTTCCATTCTTCATTCTCATCATAGCTGTGCTCACTTCATCCTGCCTCTCACCTGCTCACTGAATTTTACACAACAGTCTTCCTCCTGCAGCTTCCACCATCTGATCCTTTGTTGAGCTCTGGGTCTCTTCCTCTTCTTCACCTGTAGGCATCCTACAAACCACCATCCTATGCTGTCTCACACCACTCTCTCCTGCTACCACCTTACAGTCTCCAATTTCTTTTAGCTTGCATCTCCTACAAACAATGTAGACCACCTGTGTGTACATTCCTTCACTCTTATATGTCATCCTGTGTTCCTCCCTTTGCCTAAAGGAGGTGTTCACCACAGCCATTTCCACCGTTTTTGCAAAAAGGATGGAAATACCATATCTACCCATATCCTTGATACCATATCTACCCATTACTTCCTCCTCACCTTTGTTGCCTTTGCCAACATGCCCATTAAAGTCCACTCCTATCACCACTCTTTCATGCTTGGGCACACTCTCCACCACCTCATCTAACTCACTCCAGAAATCTTCTTTCCCCTTTGTCTCACAACCTACCTGTGGGGCATATGCACTGCATTTGATATTCATCATCACCCCTTCAATTTCCAACTTTACACTCATCACCCTGTCGTACACTCGCTTAACCTCCAAAACATTCTTAACATACTCTTATTTAAAATACCCCAACACTATTCCTCTTTCTATCCTCACTATGATACAACTTGAACCAGACTCTCATTTCCAACCTTCTAGTTTTCCTCTTCTCCCGCTGTCTCTGGACATGATGAAGAAGAAGAAGAAGAAAAAGAAGCAGTAGCCCAATTTCCGCAGGAACCTAGTTAAGCGATGGCACTGGTCGCACTCATTGTTAACCCAGGCCTTGACCAATCCGACATGGAAATTCGATTTGTACTCGGCATTTTGGTTTTTGGCTTGTTTTACATCGGATGCCCTTCCTGACACAACCCTACCCATTTATCCGGGCTTGGGGCCGACACTCAGAATGCACTGGCTGCACACCTCATGTGGCTGAGTTCTGAAGTAACTTTTAAATATGAAACAATATTCAGTGGTGCAAGAACAATTTTCATTCTTGTTATTTTGCACATGTGAGGTTGATGTGCATGTGGCTCAGAGTGCATGTAGAAGTGCCATGTGAAGTGGGTGGGTCTACTTTCGGTGTACATTCTTGTCTTTAGCTCCTGTCACTGTTTAACCTGAAACTGCAAAGAATCCAAAACACCACTCTCATGAGCTGGTCTGTGTCCTTGTTTTTCTTGTGTATTTTGCTTGTGGGTTTGACACCTGGGCAATCTGGGGTTAATTCTGGTACTTACTAGGGGAGTGCTTGTCTAACTTATAAAACAATCTTGTTATGGCAGGATGGGATTCAGTATGGTACAAAAAGTCCCAGGTTCACTTCTGACTTGGTCAATTCTGTGTGGAGTTAGAATGGTTTCGACATGGTTGCATGAGTTCCACTTCCATAGACATGCAGGTTTGGTGTACTTGGAATGCTAAAAATGACCATAGGTGTGAGTGATGGTGTGAATGTGCCTGTTTGTCTCGATGTGTTAGCCCTGTGATAGACTGGCAGCCTCTCCAGTGGGTACCCAAACTCACTCAATGACCGCTGGGACAGCGCCCCTCCCTTTATTGGAAAAAGTGGGTATAGAAAATGAATTCTAATACAATTACATTTTTTCCACAAATCTGACTAGTTAATTGTGTGAGATTTCAGACCATATAATATCAGGTGTAAGGTCGCAAAATATTCAACTGTTTCACATTTAATGGATTACTCTGTGCCCTGACCACTGTTGGAGCGATGTTGCCTCAATTTAAAATTTAAATTTCAATTTATTTTCATTTATATAGCGCAAAAATCACAGAGTTGCCTCAAGGTGCTTCACAGAAATAAGGTCTAACCTTACCCCCAGAGCCTCGATGGTAAGCCTCGCCGACCAAATTACCTACAGAAAAATAAACTGTACAAATGATGGAATTGGATTAGAATGGGAATAACCCCCATGTGTGTGTGATGATTTGCGGACGTTCATGCTGGATTACGGTCGCAAATATAGTGCAGCAGATAAGTGAATATTTACTGAGGGATCCTTCAAATGGTGATGCAAGCACCAAATCTGGCACACATACTCCTTAGACATTACTCTTTTAAAAATGCCGGGTACCCACGTGAACTTTCAATAGGCGGCGAAGAAGGGGTCAATTGAAGTATTACACAGGGGTCAAAATTTAAAAATGCTCCAATCATATTGAAAGGTATTCCATATTATTTGTCTGATCATAAAGATTCCAAAAAGGTATAGTTTGGACTATCTGTGAATGAATGTTCCGGAGTTATGGGGTAAAAACAGCAAGAACAGTGACAAAGAGGCAATTCTACGGTAAAGGAATTATAATCTGAGCTAATCTGTCGTGGTTAGATGCCATATGTCCAGATTTTGCTGCTGTTGTAATTCCATTACCATAGAATTGCCCAAAGGTCAATTTCAATTTGTACAGGGGTCAAAAGTTAAAGTTGCTCCAATTTTGGTAAAAAGTGATGCAAATTATTAGTTGGGTGAATACGGTTTTAAAAAGGAATAGTTTGCATCATGTATCATGCTTAGTTATCATGTTACAGGGTAGCATATGTCACATGTCATAGAATCCAATAGAAGCTGATATTGTTTAACCTTTACTTTGCAAACCAAGCACGCAACACAGTCAAAACTATTCCATTTATTAATCCTATTAGCTCAACCAGTAATTTGCACCACTTTTTACCAAAATTGGAGCAACTTTAATTTTTGACCCCTGTACAAACTGAAATTGACCTTTCTCAGAGTACTTGCTGTTTTTACCCCATAACTCCAGACCATTCATTCACAGATAGTCCAAACTATACCTTTTTGGAATCTTTATGATCAGACAAATAATATGGAATACCTTTCAATATGATTGGAGCATTTTTAAATTTTGACCCCTGTGTAATACTTCAATTGACCCCTTCTTGGCCGCCTATTGAAAGTTCACGTGGGCACCCGGCATTTTTAAAAGAGTAATGTCTAAGGAGTATGTGTGCCAAATTTAGTCTTAGTCTTAGTCAGCTTTATTGTCATTTCTACAATACATCACAGACATATTGAGAACTGAAATACCTGATCTCTGGACTCCCTGACCTCACAAAAGAAGGTATTAAAGAAATATAATAACAAAGTATAAGTATCAAGTGTAGAAATATAATAACAAAGTATAAGTATAAGTATCAAGTGTAGAAATATAATAAAGTATAAGTATCAAGTGTAGAATTGTAAACAAACAAATACTTGTAGTATTTGTACTTGTATTGTATGTATAAATTTGGTGCTTGCATCACCATTTGAAGCATTTTTGTCAGTTATCAGCTGCACTAATATCCATTTTACAGGCTCCACTAACGCCTTCTTAATGAATCTCACGGACAGAAAAAGAGGCTGCAAAATTTTGGCGAGGGCTACATACATAGAAGTAAGGAATTGAAAGTAAAACTACGAACGCAACCACACACAATCGCAAAACAGCCTATACAGGGACTACACACGTTTTCTACTAAAAACAATAACACTATGTATTTATATATGATTTTCCAGGAATCAAAGCACTATATATATATATATAGTGCAATATATATATATATATATATATATATATATATATATATACGAGGGCTGTCCGCAAAGTATAGGTCCTTTTTATTTTTTTCAAAAACTATATGGACTTCATTCATATGTTTTTACGTCAGACATGCTTGAACCCTCGTGCGCATGCGTGAGTTTTTCCACGCCTGTCGGTGACGTCATTCGCCTGTGAGCACTCCTTGTGGGAGGAGTCGTCCAGCCCCTCGTCGGAATTCCTTTGTCTGAGAAGTTGCTGAGAGACTGGTGCTTTGTTTGATCAAAATTTTTTCTAAACCTGTGAGACACATAGAAGTGGACATGGTTCGAAAAATTAAGCTGGTTTTCAGTGAAAATTTTAACAGCTGATGAGAGATTTTGAGGTGATTCTGTCGCTTTAAGGACTTTTCACGGTGCGAGACGTCGTGCAGCGCTCTCAGGCAGCGTCATCAGCCTGTTTCAAGCCTAAAACCTCCACATTTCAGGCTCTGTTGATCCAGGACGTAGTGAGAGAACAGAGAAGTTTCAGAAGAAGTCGGTTTCAGCATTTTATCCGGATATTCCACTGTTAAAGGAGATTTTTTTAATGAAACACGTGCGGGCGGATTGCAGCGTCGGCTCGCAACATGCCAAACGCCAGTGAATGTGAGCATTTGCCCACTCAAGTCGGTTACGACGACGAACTGGAGTCAGGTCGAGACCCCAATGAGGACGACGCGCATGCAGATGAGCTTCCCTGAGACGGTTTCTGACAGTTTGTGCAGAAATTCTTTGGTTATGCAAACCGATTGTTTCAGCAGCTGTACGAGTGGCTGGTCTCAGACGATCTTGGAGGTGAACATGCTGGATGTGGAGGTCCTGGGCTGGTGTGGTTACACGTGGTCTGCGATTGTGAGGCTGGTTGGATGTATTGCCAAATTCTCTGAAACGCCTTTGGAGACAGCTTATGGTAGAGAAATGAACATTCAATACACGAGCAACAGCTCTGGTTGACATTCCTGCTGTAGCATGCCAATTGCACGCTCCCTCAAATCTTGTGACATCTGTGGCATTGTGCTGTGTGATAAAACTGCACCTTTCAGAGTGGCCTTTTATTGTGGGCAGTCTAAGGCACACCTGTGCACTAATCATGGTGTCTAATCAGCATCTTGATATGGCACACCTGTGAGGTGGGTTGGATTATCTCAGCAAAGGAGAAGTGCTCACTATCACAGATTTAGACTGGTTTGTGGACAATATTTCAGGGAAATGGTGATAGTGTGTATGTGGAAAAAGTTTTAGATCTTTGAGTTCATCTCATACGAAATGGGAGCAAAACCAAAAGTGTTGCGTTTATATTTTGTTGAGTATATTTACTTTAAGACTCAATAAAATGTTGACATAGAAAACCTGTAAAGCCTACTTGTAGCACACAGAAAATTCACAGGAGGTATCGATAAGGGAATCGATAAGGTATCGGATTGATAAGTGTAATCGATAATGGTATCGATATCAATAAAATGTGATAAGCGGCAATTTACGTATGATCCGACTAGTCGACTAATCACAAAAATAATCATTGACTAGTCGACTATCAAAATAGTCATTTGTGGCAGCTCTACTTGAAAGCAAAGCACTCTTGTAGACAGGAGTCTGAGCATAGCATTGTGTTTCAATTCAACCTTTTAATGATTCTGTAAAGCTTCTTTGTGACCGTTTCTGTTAAAATGGTAATAAGATTTAATTGAATTTATTATGTTTATTACTCAAAAGCCTCCCACATTCAAATCACCATCATGTGACATTGGGTATAATTAAGCAACTGGGAGGACTAAGGCAGAGAATCCAGTAGTCTTCACAGACAGTGCTAGGGAGTGTAATGTAATTAATGAATTTAGAGCAGTAAGGTGTTACTGAATTGTTGCAGCCAAGTGCAATTAAAGTAATTCTAAAGTAACATATTGCATCCTACAGTAAATATTAAATGTACACATTAATTTGTAAATGACTTTTTATTATGATTCAAGTGCTGTAGGCCATATCTATCAAGAAACCAAATCATTTGTAGAATGCTTTACATAACACACTCTTGAGAACATTTTAGGTTGAGATAAATAATACGGCTTTTTTGCTTACAGCAGAATTAAGCTGAAATTTTGATTGAGTATGCAACCAGCAGTCACACAAGATGCAGATGATGGTCATCCGCCGCTTCAACCTCTAAGGAGTCAACAACTGATACATGTCAAGTTGCTCTCACTGACAGCATTGTGACATACATTGCAAATGGTCTGCTTCCCCTCTCTACTGTTGAAAAGGAGTTTATGAATATGTTTCAACACAATACTTCACAATGCCATCCCAAAGAGCTCTAAGCCACAACCTTATCCCAAAACACTCAAACTGTGTAAAAGCACATGTGGCTGGTCTGATGGGAAAAGCTCACCACATTTTCCTGACAACAGACCTATGGTCAAATCGATCAATAAGGTCATTCTATGGGATGATAGGCCATTTTATTGTTGATTTTGATTTGCAGAGCATTGTGCTGAGCTGGCAGTGTTAAAGACAGGCGCACAGCTAAGAATATTTACCAGGTTTATGATGATGTTCTTGAGAATTTCAAAATTCAGAACAAGGTCTCTTTCATTGTAATTGACAATGTTTCAAATATGATGAAGACATTCACACTATTTCCACCAATTCATGTCGAGAGTGAAGAGGAAGAGGAGGATGACACCTCTGAGCTAGAAATGGTCCATGTAGAGGAGGAAATTTCATACTTTCCTCCAGAAAGGACATCCCACTTTGCCAATAGTCTACAATTAGTGGTACGTGATGTTGTAGAGGATGCCGGCTCAATAAAAACCATCATAGCGAAAGTTCAGAAACCTGCATCTTTTTGCCATAAATCCATGCATGCTAGTGTTGTCCTGGCGGGAATGCATAAACATCAGCCTTTCAGTTCCCAGTGATGTCCTTGCTGAGCTCAACTGCTCTATCCAGCTGTCTGCATATGAATTAAAAATCATCCAGGAGCTTTGAGAAGTGTTAGAACCTTTTGCGGAAGCTACAGACCACTGTCAGGCAGAGAAATCAGTGACATCGAGCTTTGTGACCCCTTGTGTGAGAGACGTACAACATACAATGACTGGGAACAAAAAGTTTGTGTCCACTTTACAGAACTTCCCTTAATAAACGTCTTAAAAAATTTGAGGACACGGAGTGCTTCCAGCTGGCTGCCATGCTTGATCCCAGATTCAAACTGGCCTGGTGTATTGGTGAACAGCACATCCTAATTAAAAATGTCCTCTCTGCTAATAATCGAATCCACTTCCTCAAAGGTCAATGCCACAGCCTTGCATGAAGTCCCTGTCTACCTGAGTACACTGTGCCTGAGAGAGGATGCTGATCCTTTGGTGTTTTGGAAAGAAAACCAGAGCAGTTTTCCAAACCTAGCTGCACATGCCTGCAAATATCCGGCCATATCTGCATCCTCTGCACCTGTTGAGAGGATCTTTAGTGTTGCAGGAAAGATATTCTGACCAGAAAGATGTCGCCTCAATGATAAAAAACTTTAGGAACGTATGAGAATTAAATGCAACGTTACCCCATAAATTATGAACTGTAATAAATGATTATTGCATTTACCACAATTTTGCATAATTTGTTCATTTTCAAATAAATAGAATATTATACATTATTCAAAATAGAGGAAATTGTGTGTTTAATTTTAGTGTTTGTAAAGTATTTATAGTTTTCAAGCCAATATAAAACCTGTTAAATGTGACAAATTCTTCCTGTTACTTGGCTATAAGGAATTTCTCTGATTTGCAATGATTTTAATTCCACTTCTGATAATTCCAATTCAAAATCCTGTGGGGTGGAGCCAATTCAATGGGGCAGCGCCTTCTCACCTGAGCCCCTGCGTGATATTGCAGGATTTGACCACTTCCAGGGGACAGCCTGCCGTTGCGCAACACAAACACAGCATCACTTCACACAGAAAAATGGTGTGGTGTGCAGTTTTTTTCGGTCCCCAGTGGAGAAGGGAAGATGGGGCAAATGGGAGAGGTTGTGTCCGTACGTTTTAGCATACACATGACAGTGTACCTGCAGTCGTCTCTCACCTGCACAACTGCCTCGACACGTTTGAGCTCCGGGTCATAAACAAACCACAACACATGTCCCCTTTCCACCACATCGTCACTTTTTCTTTGCATTTTCACTTTCTTTATCATATAATTTGCCCAAAAACTCAGAGAAAGTGCCATGTATTTGATGGGAACACCCTGGATGTAGGATTATTGCATCATATGCATCATATTTTAACCCTTTATCGCCCACCCTTAATTCAAATTCGAATTCCTCAAATGAAATGAATTGAAATTCCAAATTTGGAATTTTGCACAAGCCTGGTGTAGACCTACATTCCACCACATATAAAACTGACCAGCAATTGATCAATTTTAAAAATAATACTAAAGAAAGAAATTGGTCCCATAAGCAGAATCAGTGAAAGCAAATGTTATCAAGTGCCATCCCTAACCACTGAATATTGTTTCAATAGCATTGAAAATGTTCAGCTCGCCATGCTAGATGTGAAAAATTATGACAACAATTGATTAAAATAGATTTTTGCAGTAACTGAGTAAAACAAACTTTCCATTTTGCCACTGGCAGCTTGTTGACAGGCATGTTCAAGAGCAACACAATCAGGGTATTCTTCCCCCTGACATTGATTTAACAGCCAACATAAAGTGAACAAGTCACATCTATCAGTACCCCGGCAATGCTGCAAGGTCACGTTATTACAACAAATGCTGACCAGTGACACACTTTCATCCAATAGGAGGCAAACAACATGTTACTGTCAAATCAGACATGACAGACATCTTTGAGAAATGTTTCACAAGGCGCACAATCTAAACAGCCTGTAGAGCCACGAGGTCCTGACAGCAGTGACGGTGGCACAGGTGACTGCATGTGTGTGTGTGTGCTGACGGAAAGCATGCAGGTCTAACGGCAGATGTCTACAGAGGTGAATGACGGCTTAATTAAAATAACTGCCTCACCGCAGGCACTGGAGTTGTACAAGCCTGTTGATGGCACATTAAGTGAATCAATTGTTTTCAATCACAGTCGGTGACCATCAGAAGAAGCGATCGCATTTCTTCAAGGTGTCAGGTGAATCTCAGCAATGCATTTTTTAAAATTTGCCATGTAGCTCCTCATCGTTAATTCAAAGCTGTGTTTAGTTTTGCTTTCAATGTGAAATCACGCTATTCTACTACCACAAAGACGCTCTGTAACAATCCATCTGAAAGTCAGGAAAAGCAACTCATTTAAGATCAATGCAAAAATCAATTCCCAAACATTGGCTTAGAACTAACTCCCAAATTGCTTTTTCTATACCACTGTAAACTGAATAAAAATTGGTGGAGCCTTGGTGGGTGAAAGATCTAGGCTATGGAAATAAATAAAAACAAAAGTGCTCTGAGAGCACAATATCCCCACAAATAGACAAACAAACAAACACAGTCACACCCACACGCACACCTACGGACAATTTAAAGATTCCAATCCATCTAACCTGCATGTCCTTGGATGTGGGAAGAAACCGGGGTATTTCTGGAATGTTATCCTTTTCAGAAAACTCATGTTCACAAGAAACGTTTTTGGTTTCTTGGCATTCTGTGAGTCAAAGTCTGGATTATACAATTCACTGAAAAAAGGACAAAACTGTGGTGAGCCCACAACAAACTTAATGTATCTACTTATACAGTAGTGTTCAGAATAATAGTAGTGCTATGTGACTAAAAAGATTAATCCAGGTTTTCAGTATATTTCTTATTGTTACATGGGAAACAAGGTACTAGTAGATTCAGTAGATTCTCACAAATCCAACAAGACCAAGAATTCATGATATGCACACTCTTAAGGCTATGAAATTGGGCTATTAGTAAAAAAAAAAAAAAAAGTAGAAAAGGGGGTGTTCACAATAATAGTAGCATCTGCTGTTGACACTACAAACTCAAAACTATTATGTTCAAACTGTTTTTTTTTTTAGCAATCCTGTGAATCACTAAACTAGTATTTAGTTGTATAACCACAGTTTTTCATGAATTGTTCACATCTGCAAGGCATTAATTTTCTTGGTTTGGAACCAGGATTTTGCTCGTTTACTAGTGTGCTTGAGGTCATTGTCTTGTTAAAACACCCATTTCAAGGGCATGTCCTCTTCAGCATAAGGCAACATGACCTCTTCAAGTATTCTGACATATCCAAACTGATCCATGATAACTGGTATGTGATATATAGGCCCAACACCATAGTAGGAGAAACATGCCCATATCATGATGCTTGCACCACCATGCTTCACTGTCTTCACTGTCTTCACTGTGAACTGTGGCTTGAATTCAGAGTTTGGGGGTCGTCACAAACTGTCTGCAGCCCTTGGACCCAAAAAGAACAATTTTACTCTCATCAGTCCACAAAATATTCCTCCATTTCTCTTTAGGCCAGTTGATGTGTTCTTTGGCAAATTGTAACCTCTTCTGCACGTCTTTTATTTAAGAGAGCGACTTTGCAGGGAATTCTTGCAAATAAATTAGCTTCACACAGACGTCTTCTAACTGTCACAGCACTTACAGGTAACTCCAGACTGTCTTTGATCATCCTGGAGCTGATCAATGGGTGAGCCTTTGCCATTGTGGTTATTCTTCTATCCATTTTGATGGTTGTTTTCCGTTTTCTTCCATGCGTCTCTGGTTTTTTTGTCCATTTTAAAGCACTGGAGATCATTGTAGATGAACAGCCTATAATTTTTTGCACCTGCGTATAAGTTTTCCCCTCTCCAATCAACTTTTTAATCAAACTACTCTGTTCTTCTGAACAATGTCTTGAACGTCCCATTTTCCTCAGGCTTTCAAAGAGAAAAGCATGTTCAACAGGTGCTGGCTTCATCCTTAAATAGGGGACACCTGATTCACACCTGTTTGTTCCACAAAATTGACGAACTCACTGACTGAAT
This sequence comes from Thalassophryne amazonica, assembly GCF_902500255.1. Lineage (NCBI taxonomy): Eukaryota > Metazoa > Chordata > Actinopteri > Batrachoidiformes > Batrachoididae > Thalassophryne > Thalassophryne amazonica. The sequence goes on along the minus strand of NC_047120.1, from coordinate 30,064,516 downwards.
GCCACACAACTATTATTGTGAACACCCACTTTTCTACTTTTTTTTTACTAATAGCCCAATTTCATAGCCTTAAGAGTGTGCATATCATGAATGCTTGGTCTTGTTGGATTTGTGAGAATCTACTGAATCTACTGGTACCTTGTTTCCCATGTAACAATAAGAAATATACTCAAAACCTGGATTAATCTTTTTACTACTTTACTACTATTACTACTATTATTCTGAACACTACTGTATATTTAAAACATTCCACGCAAGGTGTTTCAGGCAGGTGCTGCCAGGGGCATGGCAGTAGCAAAAAAAAAAAAAAAACACGCACACATAATCCAAACTGAATGTGCATGTACAGAAATGTGGAAAAAAGGATTAAATTAATATTTAGCTTGTTTTGTCTTTCACTGTGACCATTGTTTAGTTAGTTAGTGCTACAGGTTGTCATCATAACAGTAATCAGGCTACAGATTACTTGTCTGACGTGTCTGGCGTGTCTGACGTGACGTGTGCTTTCAGTGACAGTCAAGCTGCATGTCTGCTTGTGCTGAATTGACACCAGATCTTTCAGAAGCCTAGAATGAATCATCAGCCTCAGGAAAGGTAGAAGACAAATCTCTCTGCCTGATCTCTGCTCAGATTTGAACATACAAAAGTTTCTAACAAACTCCGCGGACATCAGCTGATAAGGAACTCATTTGGTACTTTACAACAGAACTTTATAAAATCAACTTCATTCATAAAATGCACGGCACACAGCCCCGACCATTGTGCGCCCACTGACTGATTTTGAAATTATATTGCAGGGGGTTTTTTTCCCCCCAACTTCATGTCCAAACTCCTGTCCCTCTGATCATGTTACAGTGGTCGATTTACTGTTGCGCCCACTGGGCAGTCATGGAGTGTTCTGTGAGGTGTTTTTGCGTGGCCTATGTGGTATTTGTGCACCATCCGAGCTTGGCGAGTCTCCTGGCGGCTTGTGAAAGGATACCGAGAAGATCTTGTAAGGTCCTGGCAGCAGCAGCAGAGCACCGCTTTGGCGTTATGTGGTGTTCAACGTAATTTCATAACTGCACAAGGACTGTTGGACAGACCTCGTCCCTGTGTAAAAGGGGTTTTAACAACCTAGCATGTCCATCTATCTGTCCATTTAGCCGTTGAATTGATTAGACATTTAACTGATTCATTTTAAACAATAACAGACAATAACCAAACTTAGTTGCAAGTTGATACTTGGACATGTAAAATTTAAAGCTTTCTAATTTATAACAAGCAGCTCAAACAGATTTTGAATCATGATGAAACAGCAGAAAGTATGCTATGATAAAAGTAAGCTGTGTTAAAACCGCGCTCCCCCAAATAATAGTCACCTTGGTTCAATGATTATCTGCATGACCTCAAGCATAAAGCAAGAGGTCTAGAACGGAAATGGCATCGTTCAAAATTGCTATCTTAGACTATAAGCATGCATTATTGGCTACAAAGCGGACTTACTACTCTGATTTGATCAACAAAAACAAGCATAACTCAAAGTTCTTGTATGACACGGTGGCAACACTTATGCATGGACAACCACCTGTAGTTCGCTCTCCTTTTACAGCACAAGATTTCCTGGATTACTTTGGGAAGAAAATAGAAGACATCAGGTTAAACATATCCCAGCATGCCTTAACCCAGCCACTATACCCTGCTATTGAGGTGGGCGACACTACTTAGGTATTACCTAGATTTACAGAATTTGATAGTATCTCACTAGGCATGCTGACAAAACTCGTAATGTCAACAAAAAGCACAACCTGTTTATTTGATCCTATACCAACAAAACTGTTTAAGGACCTGGAGATGGACCTGTGGCCCATTCTTGGGCCACAGGTCCAAGAATGGGCCACATTATTAATCTTTCTTTAACTTCTGGATCTGTTCCTAAATGTTTCAAATCTGCAGTGATTAAACCATTACTTAAGAAACCTAATCTTGACCCTAGTGTACTGAAAAACTATCGGCCGATATCAAATCTATTATTTTTCTATAAAATTCTGGAAAAAGTGGTGTCACGGCAGCTCGTAGACTATCCTACTGAGAATAATCTCTTTGAGCCACTGCAGTCTGCTTTTAGAAAATATCATTCCACAGAGATGGCTTTCACTAAAGTGGTGAATGATCTTCTGCTTACAATGGATTCTGACACCACTACGGTTCTGTTGCTGTTAGATCTCAGTGCTGCATTTGATATAGTGGATCATCATATTGTACTTTGATAGGCTGGAAAATCATTTTGGGATTACTGGGAGTGCCCTTGCATGGCTGACGTCATACTTGACCTGTCATTCTCACTGTGTGTTGTACAGTAACACTACCTCTAACCTTAGTGACATGAAATTTGGGGTTCCACAGGGGTCTGTCTTAGGCCCCCTGCTTTTCTCCCTTTATATAGCACCCCTTGGACACATATTGCGGCATTTTGGGATTACCTTTCACTGCTATGCAGATGATACTCAGTTATACATGCCGATAACTGCTGGTAATCTCATTCACATAAAATCCTTAGAAGATTGCCTTGCAGCAGTGACAAGTTGGATGTCTAGAAACTTCCTACTTTTAAACTCTGATAAGACTGAAATGATGGTTCTTGGTGCAGTGAGACATCGGCATCAATTTGACCAGTTAACGCTCAGCCTCGGACCGTGTGTCATACATCACACTGACAAAGTGAGGAACCTTGGGGTAATTTTTGATCCTTCGTTGTCCTTTGGCCTCCACATTAGAAATATTACTAGGACTGCTTTCTTATGCTTTTTACTCTTTTAATTCATTTATTAGTAAGTGGAGCGGGCTGTGGCCTCAACTTTACCTAAATTCTGGGTCTTTTAGTGAAGTTTAGGGCTAGTGGCTGGTGATCACCTTAATATTTTTCTGTTTTTCTTGTTGTTTGATGCTGGCAAATTATACAGTATTTTTTGTCTTTCTGATGCCTGATTCTGTTTTTTTCCTCTCTGTTTAAGGTGCAGCTCCATCCAGAGATGGGAGTTGTATTCGTGTTGGCGATCCTCCTGTCCTGTGCGCCAATAGCATTTCTTGTATGTTCGTCCGTGAATTTTTCTGTGAATTGTTCTGTATTTTATGTTTGTAGCATGGCCCAAGCAGAGGGTCACCCCTTTGAGTCTGGTCTGCTTGAGGTTTCTTCCTCAGAGGGTTTTTCCTTACCACTGTTGCTCTGGGGGTTGGTAAGGTTAGACCTTACCTGTGTGAAGCGCTTTGAGGCAACTCTGTTGTGATTTGGTGCTATATGAATGAAAATAAATTGAAATTGAAATGATAATCCAGTATGCCAAGTAGATGTGGGACATGAAACAAATTTCAGTGTCGCCACTTGAATGCCAGCCCCCTGGTAGCCACAATTAGAATCATAATATGCCCAATGTTAAATGTGTCTCGAGTCTGACTGCAGGGACCTCTTGGTCAAGTATATGCAAGATGTTACACACGCATCAACAGCACAAACACAGTTCCCAGACCTGTTCTGTGTTTGATGATGCTGGTTCATTCATCTACACCTGCTAATTCCAATTAAGGGTCACAGGGAGGGGGCTGGAGTGTTTCCCAGCAGTCACTGGACAAATGGTACACTCTGGACAGGCCACTAGTCTATCACAGGGCTGGTGATGTTGGGACTTTGGTAAATTGGACTGGATTTTGACAGAGTAACGACCTCTGGCAAAAATGCAGCGTATGCACTCTTATATAGCCTGCACACCTCCACGGACACATTATTTCAGCAGTGATGCACAAATTCTCTCATTGCCCCTGCATATCCAGTTTTCTCTGTCTCAATTTTATTTATGTTTGCATTGATGACTACTCAGACTCATGGAACAATCCACTGACACTCATACAACACACACAGCAAAACACGGCATTACAGAGCAGCACATCATTGATCAGTTCTTCATGCATTTCTCCACTAGCTGTTTGCAAAAGTTGGTCATGAATCAAAAGTGCAATAAGTTTTGTTAAACAACCTGCTGACTGTGGTGTGTTGCTCTGAATTCTGACCACAGTGTGTGTGTGTGTGTGTGTGTGTGTGTGTGTGTGTGTGTGTGTGTGTGTGTGTGTGTGTGTGTGTGTGTGTGTGTGTGTGTGTGTGTGTGTGTGTGTGTGTGTGTGCATCTTCTGGCTTTTCCCATTCACTGGATTGGTCAAGTTTGGCCACACATAATGGAACCGCATTTTCATTTGGTACAAGCTTTATGCTGGATGTCCGTCCTAAAGAAACTCCACATCTACAAGGAGAGTGATTAAAGGTGGATTTGAACCCATGACATGGATTACTTCATGCCATTTGTGTTGCATTACATTTAGAGTGCGGCTTGGTGTCATTTAGAGTGCAAATTTGGTTCCATATGTTTGGTACCATTGCACTCTGCGCACACACACATACACACACGCACGCACGCACGTCCTCGTGCGCACACGTGATCACACGCACATGTGCGTGCCTACACATGCGCATGCACGCACACCCAAAACAAATCCACTGTGCTGTCTGGAGGCTGTTGGCGGGAAGTTGGAAAGAAAAACTGGAGTCATTTCTGACATGAATTTTTTTTTGCTGCACTGAGGAAATAGTCTTTTTTTTTTGGTAGTACACGCACGCACAACCGCCGACCAGGTTAGATGTGTGTGTGCGCGGGGGACAACGACTCTCCCGAGACATAATCTGATTGAGTTAACTGACGCTGCTTGTAAGACACACACAGACACACACACACACACACACACACACACACACAAAACAAACCCACTGTCCTGCCTGGAGGCTGTTAGCAGGAAGAAAGAAGAAAAGCTGGACTCATTTCTGACGTGATTTTTTTTTTTCACTGCACTGAGAACGTACATAATCAACCGACCTTGTTGGGGGACAACGACGCGATGATTTGACTGAGCTAACTGACGCTGCTTGTAACATACAAATACACACACAGACACAAAATCCACTATGCTGTAAGCCGTCTGGATGCATGAACACCTGTTCACATGAAACGCTGATGTGATTTTTGGCTGGACTGAGGAACTACACAAAGTCTTTTTATTACGGAAGTCCGAAATCAGTGCACAGCATCACTGGACTACACGTTACAGTGGAACACCAAAATGTAAGTCCCTTTTATGTTGTTTATAAATTAAGAAAATATCAAATGACAAGGATCGATTTTAGCCATTATATAAAACAAATAATGAATGTTTTTACATTCTTTCAATGGAACGAATATTTAATTCGGTGAAAGCTGGAACAAACCATTCAACTCTGCTTCGCCTTATTGAATGGTATGTTCCAGCTTTCATCTCATGAAATATCCGTACGTTTGAACTCATAAACATTCATTATTTGTATAATATTTTTGAATCAGGATATTATGCCATCAAAAGCTCAAGCCTAATTTTGTATAACATGTATGCTGTAATTTTGATGATCATTGCAACACAGGGCTTGATCCACAACCATGAAGGTAGGTGTGAGTCCATCCAACCCAGACTGTGCAGACAATAACTCAAAATTAAATAAATAAAATAATAAATAATTATTTTATATAAACGTGTATACATATGCACATATACACTCTCTCTCTCTCACTCACTCACAAGCCCACACACACACACACACACACACACACACACACACACACACACACACTGGACATGTGCAGGCCGGGCCAAGCTGCTGTGCAGTGCACAATTTGTGCCCTGTTCCTCTGCTACATGGAGTAGATACCAGCATTCCCAGACATTATTCTGTGGTTCTGAAAACCCTTCTTCATTATGTCAATGCAATTATGACACAGCAGTATCACATTGTATCACTGTGTAGTTGATGGTCAGCTTTACTTTTCCTTGCATACTTTGAACTCAGCTTTCATCTAAAGTTGGCACAACCTCCCTACATGCACTGCATATGAAAACATGTCATCAAACATATCATTTATATCATGAGATGACACATTTCTACAATGGGTAGAATTTCTACAGATATAACGATAATATCATATACCCATCCCTGTAGGGAACAGCACCAAAACCCTTCAACAGTACTGCAAAGTAGCACTGACTAACTCTGCTTCAAAAGGTGCCGAACCTTCAAACCCTGTTTCAACATTATTCCAAAGTTCACATGACATGGAAGACATTCAGTGCTGTGCTGCCACATGCTGGAAGGATTTCATATTAATAACTTACAGTGAGTGCAGATTCTGTTTATTTGTTTAATGAAAGAATCAATAAAGAATATCGATTGCATCAATCTGTGATTTTCAATATTTTTATAAAAAACAAGTAAATCAGCTAAACTCTGCATTTGGCTAACAAGTGTCAGGAGTGCATCCTGTTACAATATCAATGTCTGCGCACAAGCCTGTCTGTTCATGTGTCATGTTTCTGTTCATGTGTCCTCAAACAATACAGCAAGCCCTGCAAATCTACCAGAACGTGCGCCGTGAGCTGATAATAAAACAAAGAGCCTAGGAAATGAATTTGGTGGAGTCATGCTGAGACACAAAAAGTACCTGTGGCGAGGGGAGGCCAACAAAACAATCAAAATAGAGGTGGGATTAATCTCTGCATAGCCAACGGAGAGCAGCCTACTCACTATACTGCAAAGTACACTCAATTACACAACATAAATACAACCCCTGGCAAAAATTATGGAATCACTGGCCTCGGATGATGTTCATTCAGTTGTTTAATTTTGCAGAAAAAAAGCAGATCACAGACATGACACAAAACTAAAGTCATTTCAAATGGCAACTTTCTGGCTTTAAGAAACACTATAAGAAATCAAGAAAAAAAGATTGTGACAGTCAGTAACGGTTACTTTTTTAGACCAAGCAGAGGAAAAAAATATGGAATCACTCAATTCTGAGGAATAAATTATGGAATCACCCTGTAAATTTTCATTCCCCAAACGAACACCTGCATCAAATCAGATCTACTCGTTGACAATGACCCTATGCCATGACATTGACCCTATGTGTCTTTTTGCAAGGAATGTTTTCACAGTTTTTGCTCTATGGCAAGATGCATTATCATCTTGAAAAATGATTTAATCATCCCCAAACATCCTTTCAATTGTCCAAAATATCAACGTAAACTTGTGCATTTATTGATGATGTAATGACAGCCATCTCCCCAGTGCCTTTACCTGACATGCAGCCCCATATCATCAATGACTGTGGAAATTTACATGTTCTCTTCAGGCAGTCATCATTATAAATCTCACTGGAACGGCACCAAACAAAAGTTCCAGCATCATCACCTTGCCCAATGCACATTCGAGATTCATCACTGAATATGACTTTCATCCAGTCATCCACAGTCCACGATTGCTTTTCCTTAGCCCATTGTAACCTTGTTTTTTTTTTCTGTTTAGGTGTTAACGATGGCTTTTGTTTAGCTTTTCTGTATGTAAATCCCATTTCCTTTAGGCGGTTTCCTACAGTTCGGTCACAGACGTTGACTCCAGTTTCCTCCCATTCGTTCCTCATTTGTTTTGTTGTGCATTTTTCGATTTTTGAGACATATTGTTTTAAGTTTTCTGTCTTGACACTTTCATGTCTTCCTTGGTCTACCAGTATGTTTGCCTTTAACAACCTTCCCATGTTGTTTGTATTTGGTCCAGAGTTTAGACACAGCTGACTGTGAACAACCAACATCTTTTGCAACATTGCGTGATGATTTACCCTCTTTTAAGAGTTTGATAATCCTCTCCTTTGTTTCAATTGACATCTCTCGTGTTGGAGCCATGATTCATGTCAGTCCACTTGGTGCAACAGCTCTCCAAGGTGTGATCACTCCTTTTAGATGCAGACTAACGAGCAGATCTGATATGATGCAGGTGTTAGTTTTGGGGATGAAAATTTACAGGGTGATTCCATAATTTTTTCCTCAGAATTGAGTGATTCCATATTTTTTTTTCCTCTGCTTGGTCTAAAAAAGTAACCGTTACTGACTGTCACAATCTTTTTTTCTTCATTTCTTATAGTGTTTCTTAAAGCCAGAAAGTTGCCATTTGAAATGACTTTAGTTTTGTGTCATGTCTGTGATCTGCTTTTTTTCTACAAAATTAAACAACTGAATGAACATCCTCCGAGGCCGGTGATTCCATAATTTTTGCCAGGGGTTGTACTGTTACGAGCAGCTTGAAATGCATGAAAAGCTGTCAGCTTTTTTGCACTCTCTTTTTCCTGGAACTGGGTCGCAGGTCTCCCTGATTCAGCATGTCGCTCCATATCAAAATGACAGGTGGTCAGAGAGCAGCTTCAACGAAGGGCTCCAATCGAGACACAAAGTGACACATTTGATCCAAAACTTCTAACAACTGTGATCATCGCCAACGTGGCTGGTTCTAAAGAAGCCACAATGGCCAAGAAGCACAAAAGATCACAAACATCGTGGGCAGACTTTGACTAAATGACATAAACTCGACATGTGAGGTGATCATGCAACTTAACACAAAACTCAAAGTGATTCTCATCATGCAGGGGATGAAAGACAACTCGGATCACTTATAAACTAGAATCTGCTCATACAAGAGCAAACTACAGCTACGAAGAAAGCAGCGAGCGTGAGAAAATCCATCAGCGCAAGTAGATGTCAAGAATGAGGAAGTGGACCGTAATCTCCCTGGAGTGTGGCAGGCAAATGATTTTATGGAAACAAGATAAACAGTAGCATCATTTACCAGGGACTCATTACCATATATAACCTCTTACATAAGGCTGTGCTATTTCAGAGAACATTATCATCAAAGGAAACAAGTGAAGAATGAGATTATAGACCCATCCACTTAACCGGAGCATCTTCTACAGCCTCCCCACAATTAGAAGCCGCTCTGACTGAATGCCGGACTGATTACAATTCAACACTTTCGACTCGCTAATAACCTGCACTAATCCACGCACAGCAAAACATATCATTACCCTCGGATAAAGATATGGTGACTAAGAGGGAGTGGGAGAAACGAAGGCAAATATAAAGTGTGTGTAAAAAAAGATCATTGGAAAAAGGACAAGCGTCATGATGTTCTGGATCGTGTCCCTGTGGGCTGTGAGTTACCGAGACAGAAGCATGAAATATAAAAGTTTGACAACAAGCGATTCAAGTTTAGGCTGAGAGGAAACTTGAACTCTGATTGGGTCGGGATATTGGAAACTCACACAAACAAAACCGACTTAGTTGAGGGTCTCCAGCGCATGTGTACAAATCAAACATCACTCAAGACGTTTATAGTCTGAAACTGTAAATAGTCTGAAAGGAGCTTGTTCTCCTTGAAGATCCACCCACAGAGGTGTTATTCAGCCTCATTACTTGGTTTTCCCCAAGTGTGGAAAACATCTGTGTGTTCTTCAAAGCACTTCACTGAAAAGAACAGCACTTGTATCATTCGTTACCTGGACAGAATTCCCCTTGAGAATAGTTTTATGGAGGGAAGTGAAGTGATGTAATATTTATTTGACCAAATAGCATGGGATAAGAAATGGCTATATTATACAAATAATGAATGTTTATGAGTTTGTGTTGCACCCTCACACAGAAGGGATGCACTTGCGTGAAAAAAATCTGAGAAATTAGCCCAGCTTTTCATTCTACCTTCCTGCTAACAGTCTCCAGACAGCTTACAGTGTAGTGGATTTGTTTTGATGTGCGTGCGCGCAGTCATGAGTGCATGAGCACGTGTGTGCCCGCACATGTGTATGTGCGCGAGTGTGTGTGCACGTGTGCACGTGTGCACGTGTGTGTGTGTGTGTGTGTGCGCACGCGCAAAATGCAATGGTACCAAATGTATGGAACCAAATTTGCACTCTAAATGCAATACAACACAAATAGGACAAATATCCATGTCATTGACATACAAAGCACCAATCAAAAGAGAAGGATTCACTTAGCCATTATATAAAAGTGACTGACATCGGACATGATCAAGGGTGCCTAGTGTGAGTGCGCCCTTATTCTTGATCCAGAACAACCTCAAAATCAGACAGACAGATTTGTTGCTTAGAATTTTTACATTTTGTTATCTGATATTGCACTGTCCACTGTAATTACAAGCACTGGCTTGGCTTGTTTTGGTTAAAGAGAGTTAAAAAAAAAAAAGCCTGTGATATTCTATATGAGAGACTGAATGAAATCAGGTATGAGAGAAAGCTTAAGAATAGGAAACTGTGAGAAAATAGTAGCATACATTAACGGAGATAAAGAGAAGATGATTTTGAGTTGAATGAGGTGTTCAATAAACACAGTGTGCACTGAGGAATGTCCTTTTCCTGGCAGCAGATTATTACACTCCAGGTTGACGGTGGGTCTCCCAGGCAGCGGGATTGAGGCGTAAACAGTGAGCGGTCCCACAGATTCACACAGTGTACAAATTGCTTTGAGTAAAGAACATTATGAGTTCATGCAGATAACTGATCCATTTTAAAGCTTCACCTAACTCTACACTCAGGATACATGATTAAATTCTCTTTTGTGATGGGATGATCATATCCAAGACAAAACAGGTACAAAACAGGTACGGCTTTTGGAAATGCCTATGTTAAAATAAATGGGCACAGTTTTGAATAAAAGACCCAATCGCTTAGTTTTGCTTTCTTAAGTAACTTTAACTGGGAATAATAAATGCTCAGTTGGAAAGGGGGGCAAGATTTAAATATTATGTCAGTCCCCACAGGATGTCACAAAGCTTTTTTGTAATTATTGGGGCACACACTCAATTTGAAACAAGTTTTCTATGACAACTTTGTCCTAATTCGACCCCACCCCCACTTGAAAAAGTTAAGAGAAACTGCATTTCAAGTATCAAAACAGACTGACTGCTGAGATAACCTTCTAAGATTGTATCTCTATATATTAGAATTAAAGGTTGGCTTTTTGTCTTATTTGCAGTGGAAAAGTGACTGTTTCTTATCATTGATTTATCAAAGCTCCCGTAGGCATAAAGGTTATGCACATAAGATCCTCAGAAATACCCATAAAATTGTATTTAGCTCCTGAAAAATTCATTAATTCATTTCCCAAGCCCACCTAGGCTATTCCAATTAACGGTGACAGGAAGTTGGAGCCTATCCCAGCAGTCATTGAGCGAGAGGCAGCGTACACCCTGGACAGGACCCCAGTCTATCACAGGGACGACACATATAGACAGACAAACACATTCACACTCTCACTCGCACCTACAGTCAATTCAGAGTCACCAACTCACCTATCCTGCATGGCTTTACAAGTGAGAGGAAGCCAGAGCACCCAAAGGAAACTTACAAAAATACGGGAAGAACATGCGACCTCTACACAGAGAGGACCAGAATTAAAGCAAACTTGGGAACATCTCAATGTAAGGCAACAGTGCTAAAACACTAAAGCCAACATAATTCCCTCAGATGATGAGAAATACCACTTAAAATTTGGCATTCTTTTCTTCTTTTTCTACTGTTTAGTTTGACAGTTGTTGTGTGGGCCGCTGAAGAGGAGGTACTGCTGGCCCACCACCACCAAGCACGAGAGGGCGCCAGAGCCACTGGGAGTGACAGCTGTCACTCATCCTCAGGACCAGCTGTCACTTATTCATCATCATCACCATCACCATAAAGGCCGGACTGCAACTCCACCTCCTCGCCGAGAAATCAGCTACCATTCAGGTACTTTTCTCTGCTGACTCAAAACGTTGAGTAATAATCTGAACTTCTTTTGCAGCCGTTATCCTGTGGTGTTTGCCTTATCTGTGGGATTGGCGTTTGGTGTGATCAGCGACGGCTTCGCTTCACACTCCAATCAGATAAGTGGTTAGACAGGAGCTGCACGAGTGTGTGATTGGAGGTGGAGGTTCTCCCTCCTTTACTGAACTCTGACTGTGGGATTACTGAGTGTGCGAACTCACACTCATCAGGACTGTTTCTGTTTTCTGCCAGCAGTACCGGGTCTGACTGCTGAAGACAGCGGCCACCTGGGGCGCACGGCTTGGCAGCTCCGGTGTTCTTCAGCTCCGTTGGTGGTGGAAGCCGTGTGGGGATCCAGCTCTTCTCTCGCCAGGCGTCTTCTATCGTCGAGCCTGCCCACACGTCACCTGGTGTATGACTGACAGTCCACCATATTGTTATTGTCTGTACGTCGCTGTGCGATTCACAACATTAAATTGTTACTTTTGGCTTATCCATTGTCCGTTCATTACCGCCCCCTGTTGTGGGTCCGTGTCACGACACTTTCACAACAACAGTGATGCGTGCAATAACATATAACAGCAAGCCTGCTCCTATCAACATTCTGCATCCTGAATTCCAGACCTGGATGCTTGTTTTTATGAAACCTGATTTAGTATCCTGCAGTTATGAAACTTTATTCCACTTCTTGACATGCCCACAACATGTTGCACTGAACCTACTAAACATCCATTGTTTCAACATTCTCACATGAGAGAGTTTCAATTTTTCCATAGCAAACTGAAGAACAATATTCTGAATGGAGAGGCTAACTCTAAATAAGAGAATGCTCCAGCACAGTGGGAGATTTCTCCTGAAGTGGAATGAAACATTCAAGCAGGGATGGGAATTGATGAGATTTTATCAAGATACATAGCAATTCTTTAACAATTGGGCAGCGCAGTTTTATTTGACTGTGTAGGCTAACACTTACCAACCTGACCTCTACCATTCACCTCGTCTTCCCTTCTCGACTGGGAACCGAAAAAAAAACAAAAAACCGACTGCTTCGGTGATTGCAGTCGAAAACAAAACAGTACACAATTTTTCCGTGTGAAGTTATGCTGTGTATATATTGCACAATGGGAGCGGCTGTCCGCATAAGTGGTCAAATCCTGGGATATCACGCAGGGTTCAAACAATCAATCAATCAATCAATTTTTTTTATATAGCGCCAAATCACAACAAACAGTTGCCCCAAGGCGCTTTATATTGTAAGGCAAGGCCATACAATAATTATGTAAAACCCCAACGGTCAAAACGACCCCCTGTGAGCAAGCACTGGGCTACAGTGGGAAGGAAAAACTCCCTTTTAACAGGAAGAAACCTCCAGCAGAACCAGGCTCAGGGAGGGGCAGTCTTCTGCTGGGACTGGTTGGGGCTGAGGGAGAGAACCAGGAAAAAGACATGCTGTGGAGGGGAGCAGAGATCGATCACTAATGATTAAATGCAGAGTGGTGCATACAGAGCAAAAAGAGAAAGAAACAGTGCATCATGGGAACCCCCCAGCAGTCTACGTCTATAGCAGCATAACTAAGGGATGGTTCAGGGTCACCTGATCCAGCCCTAACTATAAGCTTTAGCAAAAAGGAAAGTTTTAAGCCTAATCTTAAAAGTAGAGAGGGTGTCTGTCTCCCTGATCTGAATTGGGAGCTGGTTCCACAGGAGAGGAGCCTGAAAGCTGAAGGCTCTGCCTCCCATTCTACTCTTACAAACCCTAGGAACTACAAGTAAGCCTGCAGTCTGAGAGCGAAGCGCTCTATTGGGGTGATATGGTACTACGAGGTCCCTAAGATAAGATGGGACCTGATTATTCAAAACCTTATAAGTAAGAAGAAGAATTTTAAATTCTATTCTAGAATTAACAGGAAGCCAATGAAGAGAGGCCAATATGGGTGAGATATGCTCTCTCCTTCTAGTCCCCGTCAGTACTCTAGCTGCAGCATTTTGAATTAACTGAAGGCTTTTTAGGGAACTTTTAGGACAACCTGATAATAATGAATTACAATAGTCCAGCCTAGAGGAAATAAATGCATGAATTAGTTTTTCAGCATCACTCTGAGACAAGACCTTTCTGATTTTAGAGATATTGCGTAAATGCAAAAAAGCAGTCCTACATATTTGTTTAATATGCGCTTTGAATGACATATCCTGATCAAAAATGACTCCAAGATTTCTCACAGTATTACTAGAGGTCAGGGTAATGCCATCCAGAGTAAGGATCTGGTTAGACACGTTTCTAAGATTTGTGTGGCCAAGTACAATAACTTCAGTTTTATCTGAGTTTAAAAGCAGGAAATTAGAGGTCATCCATGTCTTTATGTCTGTAAGACAATCCTGCAGTTTAGCTAATTGGTGTGTGTCCTCTGGCTTCATGGATAGATAAAGCTGGGTATCATCTGCGTAACAATGAAAATTTAAGCAATACCGTCTAATAATACTGCCTAAGGGAAGCATGTATAAAGTGAATAAAATTGGTCCTAGCACAGAACCTTGTGGAACTCCATAATTAACTTTAGTCTGTGAAGAAGATTCCCCATTTACATGAACAAATTGTAATCTATTAGACAAATATGATTCAAACCACCGCAGCGCAGTGCCTTTAATACCTATGGCATGCTCTAATCTCTGTAATAAAATTTTATGGTCAACAGTATCAAAAGCAGCACTGAGGTCTAACAGAACAAGCACAGAGATGAGTCCACTGTCCGAGGCCATAAGAAGATCATTTGTAACCTTCACTAATGCTGTTTCTGTACTATGATGAATTCTAAAACCTGACTGAAACTCTTCAAATAGACCATTCCTCTGCAGATGATCAGTTAGCTGTTTTACAACTACCCTTTCAAGAATTTTTGAGAGAAAAGGAAGGTTGGAGATTGGCCTATAATTAGCTAAGATAGCTGGGTCAAGTGATGGCTTTTTAAGTAATGGTTTAATTACTGCCACCTTAAAAGCCTGTGGTACATAGCCAACTAACAAAGATAGATTGATCATATTTAAGATCGAAGCATTAAATAATGGTAGGGCTTCCTTGAGCAGCCTGGTAGGAATGGGGTCTAATAAACATGTTGATGGTTTGGATGAAGTAACTAATGAAAATAACTCAGACAGAACAATCGGAGAGAAAGAGTCTAACCAAATACCGGCATCACTGAAAGCAGCCAAAGATAACGATACGTCTTTGGGATGGTTATGAGTAATTTTTTCTCTAATAGTTAAAATTTGTTAGCAAAGAAAGTCATGAAGTCATTACTAGTTAAACGTAATGGAATACTCAGCTCAATAGAGCTCTGACTCTTTGTCAGCCTGGTTACAGTGCTGAAAAGAAACCTGGGGTTGTTCTTATTTTCTTCAATTAGTGATGAGTAGAAAGATGTCCTAGCTTTACGGAGGGCTTTTTTATAGAGCAACAGACTCTTTTTCCAGGCTAAGTGAAGATCTTCTAAATTAGTGAGACGCCATTTCCTCTCCAACTTACGGGTTATCTGCTTTAAGCTACGAGTTTGTGAGTTATACCACGGAGTCAGACACTTCTGATTTAAAGCTCTCTTTTTCAGAGGAGCTACAGCATCCAAAGTTGTCTTCAATGAGGATGTAAAACTATTGACGAGATACTCTATCTCCCTTACAGAGTTTAGGTAGCTACTCTGCACTGTGTTGGTATATGGCATTAGAGAACATAAAGAAGGAATCATATCCTTAAACCTAGTTACAGCGCTTTCTGAAAGACTTCTAGTGTAATGAAACTTATTCCCCACTGCTGGGTAGTCCATCAGAGTAAATGTAAATGTTATTAAGAAATGATCAGACAGAAGGGAGTTTTCAGGGAATACTGTTAAGTCTTCTATTTCCATACCATAAATCAGAACAAGATCTAAGATATGATTAAAGTGGTGGGTGGACTCATTTACTTTTTGAGCAAAGCCAATAGAGTCTAATAATAGATTAAATGCAGTGTTGAGGCTGTCATTCTCAGCATCTGTGTGGATGTTAAAATCGCCCACTATAATTATCTTATCTGAGCTAAGCACTAAGTCAGACAAAGGGTCTGAAAATTCACAGAGAAACTCACAGTAACGACCAGGTGGACGATAGATAATAACAAATAAAACTGGTTTTTGGGACTTCCAATTTGGATGGACAAGACTAAGAGACAAGCTTTCAAATTAATTAAAGCTCTGTCTGGGTTTTTGATTAATTAATAAGCTGGAATGGAAGATTGCTGCTAATCCTCTGCCCCGGCCCGTGCTACGAGCATTCTGACAGTTAGTGTGACTCGGGGGTGTTGACTCATTTAAACTAACATATTCATCATGCTGTAACCAGGTTTCTGTAAGGCAGAATAAATCAATATGTTGATCAATTATTATATCATTTACCAACAGGGACTTAGAAGAGAGAGACCTAATGTTTAATAGACCACATTTAACTGTTTTAGTCTGTGGTGCAGTTGAAGGTGCTATATTATTTTTTCTTTTTGAATTTTTATGCTTAAATAGATTTTTGCTGGTTATTGGTGGTCTGGGAGCAGGCACCGTCTCTACAGGGATGGGGTAATGAGGGGATGGCAGGGGGAGAGAAGCTGCAGAGAGGTGTGTAAGACTACAACTCTGCTTCCTGGTCCCAACCCTGGATAGTCACGGTTTGGAGGATTTAAGAAAATTGGCCAGATTTCTAGAAATGAGAGCTGCTCCATCCAAAGTGGGATGGATGCCGTCTCTCCTAACAAGACCAGGTTTTCCCCAGAAGCTTTGCCAATTATCTATGAAGCCCACCTCATTTTTTGGACACCACTCAGACAGCCAGCAATTCAAGGAGAACATGCGGCTAAACATGTCACTCCCGGTCTGATTGGGGAGGGGCCCAGAGAAAACTACAGAGTCCGACATTGTTTTTGCAAAGTTACACACCGATTTAATGTTAATTTTAGTGACCTCCGATTGGCGTAACCGGGTGTCATTACTGCCGACGTGAATTACAATCTTACCAAATTTACGCTTAGCCTTAGCCAGCAGTTTCAAATTTCCTTCAATGTCGCCTGCTCTGGCCCCCGGAAGACAATTGACTATGGTTGCTGGTGTCGCTAACTTCACATTTCTCAAAACAGAGTCGCCAATAACCAGAGTTTGATCCTCGGCGGGTGTGTTGTCGAGCGGGGAAAAACGGTTAGAGATGTGAACGGGTTGGCGGTGTACACGGGGCTTCTGTTTAGGGCTACGCTTCCTCCTCACAGTCACCCAGTCGGCCTGCTTTCCCGGCTGCTCGGGATCTGCCAGGGGGAAACTAATGGCGGCTAAGCTACCTTGGTCCGCACCGACTACAGGGGCCTGGCTAGCTGTAGAATTTTCCACGGTGCGGAGCCGAGTCTCCAATTCGCCCAGCCTGGCCTCCAAAGCTACGAATAAGCTACACTTATTACAAGTACCGTTACTGCTAAAGGAGGCCGAGGAATAACTAAACATTTCACACCCAGAGCAGAAAAGTGCGGGAGAGACAGGAGAAGCCGCCATGCTAAATCGGCTAAGAGCTAGTAGCTACGCTAACCTAGCGGATTCCTAAAAACACGCAAAGTGAATAATGTGTAAATAATTTAGAGGTGATTCAGCAGAAGGAGTGCTTTAGTTAAGGCACGTAAAGATTACACTGGGAAACAAATCGTAATCTAGATAACTAGATCAATCTAACTGCACAGATTAAACAGCTAACAGATACAGAAAAACACCGCTGTGCTCCGGAACAGGAAGTGATACAATACCGCAGTGAGAGCCAACCACCAGACAGACTATTCCTGAACAATTTTCCCTGTGTAAAAATGTAGTTTCACACAGGCAGTGGTGGGCACAGTTCAACTAATCCGCTAACCGATAATTATCTACGCTATTGTTTTTGTTATTGGATTACCTTTTCAGATAAGTTTTAAAACCATCACTGGACAAATTATCTTCCAATAAATTTAGTTCCAATAACTTTCAGTCCGCAAACATTTTTTTTTTTTTGCTGGTAAAGTGAGCAAAGATTAACGGTAAAAAAGGTTTGTAAACCCTAAAATCAAACATTTTAGTCCCTGTCGTGTGTTTGTGGCAGACTGGCTGTCGCTTGCTGATGTCATCATTAAGCGTAAAACATGATTGGCCAGTTGACGTAGGGAGCATTGTGGGTAGTGTAGTTCAGGTTCATTATGGACGTTACAGTGTTACTGTCCACTCGACACAAACAAAACGGACTAATTTTAACATTACTTTATTTCATTTCTTTGTGGCTGATGGATAATTTAATTGCCAAGACTCGGTGGGAGAGAGGTGATCTAACAGCGCAGCTGTGTTACAGAAGGACTTTTCTTCACCATTTCGACACCGTGTTGGATAATCAGGAAGCTTTATGTGGATTATTATTTTTCATCAGAATTTAATAAATCCCATCGGATCTAACAGGTAAGAATTTATATTTACTACCTGTCTTTTACTCTGCCAATCAATACATTAATGGATGTATTTCAGTTGTTTAAGCCACAGGGTTCAAAGCATGTGGAAAAAAGCAGCAGCTTTCAGTTCGTAAATGACGGTGTATATAATACCGAGATAAACTGTGACTTCTAATACTGTGTTTTACTTTTGAAAGATGATGACAGTGTTTGGGTTTTTTTATTCATTTATTTTTCATGCATTCTTTTTGTGTTTTTGATCCCTGACTTTACCCAGCAGCCCCTGCGGCGCTTAAAGTGAAACTGGTTTATCAGAAGCCGACAGTGTAATCTGATGTGGCCGCGTCCGAACCAATACTAAAGCTTAACACTTATTGGTTATCTGTAACTTCCAATACATTTTTTAGCAGTTTATCGGTTTAGCGTCATAAAAGTTAACTTTTCAGTTAGCGGAGTAATGGTTACTGAAGCTAACTTTTTGGTTAGCTGTGCCCACCACTGCACACAGGTTTTCAGCGTCAAGCCGTTTTCCTTCTTGCAAGATGCAGAGCTTGGTGCCATATCACTTCTGATGTCATGATACATGAGTTTTTTTGAACGGTGAACAGTGAGAAAAACATAGCAGCATTGATAAGTAGGGCTGCAACTAACGATGATTTTCATAATCGATGAATCGATCAATTATTTTCTCAATTAGCTGTTGAGTCCATAAAATTTCAAAAAGTGAGTAAAAATGTTAAACAATGTTTTCAGGAACTTTGAAGAAATGACTTGTGGTTTAAGTTCAGCCTTAATTGGCTACATGGCGGAGGCAGACCTGAACACCAAAGGGCAGCATGCTTAAACGTCCAGGGCTGTAAAGGGCAAAATTTTTAATAGCTGTTACTTCAGAGACTAGAGGACATGACCAGAGGACACAACAAGCTAATCTAATAACAAACCGTATGGGAAACGTGTAAGCGAGGTGCTTTTCCAGGTGCTGACTGCGATTCCCAGATGTGCTTCACTTGTGTCGAGATGTGGCTGTCTACGACGGGCTCTATTGTAGAGTGGACAGGTATTCTTCAGGGATCTGCCAAGTGCCATTAGGATAACAGCATCAACATCAGCCCAAGGGATGACAACAGGAGCAAGAGCTTCATTTGAATCTCCCCCGTGTGGACTTCTTTGACCGACTCAAAAACACATTAATAAAGAGACATTACATAACAGTGTTTCTGAAGTGGGTGACGGACACACAGGTTTATGTGTGTATGTGGAGTCCGTAACAGTGTTGAGGCTGCCAAATAAATTCCATCCCATTGTCAAACTGTTCCATTCCGTTACACTGAACACACACATAAAGGCCCATTTAGATCCCATTTACATACATAAATATGAACGAGAGTTTCAAATGGTGTAACCATCACTGCCCTCATACATCCACACATTCTTTACACTGGCAGGGTTACAAAGTAATACCCATCCACCAGAGAGCAATGCAGCCCCGCTTTAAAGTTTCTGACATGAAACACAGTTGCAATATTCTATGTTCTGTAAAAGAGTCAAAAGTGTAGGCAGTGGCCAACATGGAGGTAGTCTGTGCAACCATTAAAAATTTCCTAAGCTGATAGTAATAAATCTAGTAAAAAAAAAAATACCCTGCCATATATTTCTACTGCCATCTGTCTCTGTTAGCCATCTTCTTTGTGTCTTTTTACGTATGGTTGTGTCTCGCTTGACCTTTGGTTACACTGCTCCCACAACCTCTAGCGGCACTGCTCCACTTTGTTCACACTATTAAGCTTTCAGATAGCAGACACACATGCACACAAATGAAATTAGAGGTAGCAGAGAAGGTTCTGTGCATATCCACATTTATAGTTGAGCATAAATGGTGAGCACGTAAAGTTGCAGACATTGGTTTCCATTTAACATAGCTAAAACATTTCACTCAGCTATCCCCGACTGCCCATACTTAATTTTATCAAACAATGTGTGTGTTAAGTCAATTATAATCTCTACTTTATTTCCATATTTCCATATATAAGTTCAATTCAGTTCACTTTATTTATATAGCACCAAATCACAACATAAATTGTGCCAAGGCGCTTCCCCAATGGTAAGGTCAAACCTTACCTACCCTCTGAGCAACCACATAAGCAACAAATGGAGAAATGTCTCTGGGTGTTTAGTCATTATAGGAAGAAACCTCAAGCAGACCAGGGACAGAAGGGGCAACCATTTTCTTTGACCATGTGAACAATAACACTTAAAAATTTATAAAAAACAAGTAAACAAAGCAAAATTTTGCCAAACATGCAAGACAGAGTCCAAAGGAAGTTCACGGTCCCTTGAAATCACATAATCAAAGTTTTTTCAAAAATAATAGTTACCTCCGCCAAGGAGGTTATGTTTTCGGTCGCGTTTGTTTGTTTGTACGTAAGTAAGTAAGGTTTATTTATATAGCACCTTTCAAGATAGAAATCACAAAATGTTTCACATAAGAACAGAGAAATTAAAAACAGCAGAAACATAAAACCATAAAAACTAGGTAAAAGCCAGCCTATACAAAAGGGTCTTTAGCTTCACTTCAAATGTTTCAACAGAGTCCACGGAGCGTAGGTCCAAAGGCAATGCATTCCACATTTTAGGTGCCACCACCTCGAAAGCACAGTCTCCCCTGGTCTTCAGTCTTGTCCTAGGCACAACCAATAGGCCCAGGTCCGAAGACCTCAGAGACCTACTTGTCACATATGGATGTAATAGCTTGGTGATATAAGATGGCATTTGACCATGCAGAGCTCTAAAAGTCAGTACTAGAATTTTAAATTGGAGTCTGAATGGATGGGGAGCCAGTGCAAGGAGGAGAAGATAGGGGTTATATGTGACCTCTTTGATGACCTCGTCAGCAGCCTCGCAGCCGCATTCTGAACCGTTTGTAAGCGGTCCAAAGAGGACTTGCTAAGGCTAAAAAATAGAGAGTTACAGTAATCCAAACGTGACGACACAAATGCATGAATGATCACCTCCATCTCCACCTGAGACACAATGCTGCGCAGACGGGCAATATTGCGCAAATGGAAAAAACAAGACTGTGCCAGGCGGGTAACATATGAGTCAAAATTGAGGGAGTGATCGAACGTAACACCCAAGTTCCTCACTGCTGAGCGAACAAAAGGGGCCAGAGAACCAAGATTCCCAACCACAGTGGGAACAAACTCGTCAGGGGCACAAACAAGGACCTCAGTCTTTGCTATATTTAAGGACAAATAGTTGGCCGCCATCCAGTCACCAATAACCTCAACACAGTTCTGAAGAGCAGATACCCTAGAGACCGTTTGAGGAGTGAATGAGATGTACAGCTGGATGTCATCCGCATAACAGTGGTAGGAGACATCTTTAAAACTACTCAAGACATGACCAAGTGGGAGCAAATATAGAGCAAACAATATAGGTCCCAGAACAGAACCCTGAGGCACACCACAGGACAGCATGGCAGAGGACATAAATTTACCAGCAGCAACAGCGAAAGTCCTGTGTGAAAGATAAGACAAAAACCAGTCCAGAGCAGACCCAGAAATGCCCACCCAAGTCCTTAGTCTCTCAACTAAGACTCCATGATCCACCGTGTCAAAAGCTGCAGAGAGATCCAAAAGGACAAGCACAGAATATTATTATTATTATTATTATATTTTCTGTCTGTCAGCAGGATAACTCAAAAAGTTTTGAACAGATTTTGTTGAAATTTTGTGGAGTGGTTGGAAATGACAAGAGGAACAAGTGATTAAATTTTAGTGGTGATCCGGATCATGATCCGGATCCCGATGCTAACGCGTTAGCATGTCTATGGTATTTTCAATGTTAAAAGTTAGCATTAAGCAGTTGCAGCTGTCATCACGTTCGGGTGCATTTGTTTTCAAATTGTAATATTTCTTAAATTTATTTTTGTTTATAGAAATTTTGTGGAGTGGTTGGAAATGACAAGAGGAACAAGTGATTAAATTTTAGTGGTGATCCAGATCACGGTCCGGATCCTGATTCTAACGCATTAGCATGTCTATGGCATTTTCAATGTTAAAAGTTAGCATTAAGCAGTTGCAGCTGTCATCACTTCGGGTGCATTTGTTTTCAAATTGTAATATTTCTTAAATTTATTTTTGCTTATATATTAATAATCTAATGATTATTATATACAATTTTAGAGAAAGAGACAAAAAGAAATAGATCACTGTGCCAAGGAGGGAATCTCTTTAGGGTCAGTGACCCTATGGCCTTGATTAGAGAAGTGTTTCATAAATGTTAAAAAAAATTCATATATTTGCAGTTTAGTTGAATAATAAATTGAATTTTGTCTCTTATTTGTTTTTGTCTATAAGTGCTCAGATGACAGTAGCTTCTGGGAAAGGTGCAAGTTGCAATAAACTGTGATGCCAAGCGCTAAGGATACATGCTTTCCAGTCACAGCAGATGAAACATTTTTACTACTGAGCAAAAATCATTGTTAGACTTTTTAGGTTCAATGATTCCACGGCGTGTAGATGTTATGGTGTCGGTGACCCCATGGCCTTGGCGGAGGTTTGCACCATCTGAGTGCTTCTAGTTACAAGATAGATTTATTTCAGTTTGTATTCACTGTGCTCTGTTTATAGTGGGTCAATAGTTGACATACTTCATTAAGTCTGGGATCATGCGCTGATGTCACACTTTGTCACATCCATGACACCATGGAACCCACCGTGGGTCCTGGATGGCAACCACCCAATCAAACAACTGGTCCATCTCCACATTTTTAAAAATAAGCATCCATCTGCCACAGTAAGGTGAAGAATGGGAATTCCCTTTGTCTTCTCCAACCACTATGGTCTTGAACACTCATGTACTTGTGTGCTGGATAATGCACAGAGAAACATGCCACATGGCCAAAATGTCTAAGCTGACGGCCCCTCACAATGCAACTATTGCTCTTCATCTTTGTCTCCGTAAGCAACCACTCATTTGACACAAAGTCAGTTTGGCGGTACCCAAGAAGACTTAGTGCCAAAGACATCAAGTCATGAACTTAGGTCACTGGTTAGCATCCAAGTCACAACCACACTGTGAGTCAGGGAAGCACCAGGACCCTAAAAACTTGGATGTTCATTGTCCTCCAAAGGTATTGGCATCACCAAACAACTCTGTCCAGTGACCTCATGATTCCATATGCTCATCCTGTCTCTCAGGTCCTACAGACATGACTGTCACTGCCAACATAGGTGAATATTTCTGCAAGTTGAATACATTCACCGCATGCAGATACTTTTCTCACTCCTGAGCCCAGAAAGTCATTCAGGACCATTGCTCACCAAGATACTCAGAGTTCTTCAATCAGGATACCCATCAATTCCACAAAAATCACAGTATCATCCACAAAGTCACAATACATTAACTTAAAAAAAAATCTTCCATGTGAGAATGAAAAATAAAATAAATCTGAAAAAGATTCTCATTTTGTTTTATCCCAAACTTAAATGATTCTTCTTTGACTAATAGTCCACCATCAAGTTTCATAAAAATCAGATGTGGCTTTTGAAAAAATGCTGCTTTGTGTTCACTCTTAACCATCATATTGCAGTACAGTTTCATAGGTCCATCACATGCATGGCACATAGCCATGATGAACCGTGCCACTCCTGCATGTGATAAATAAGGTTAGACATTCAGACGGATAGTACCCATTTACATACAAATACAGACAGTAAACACAGGATTGTGAAATTAAAAAAAAAACTTTTCCCCTAAAAACAATTATGTACAACAGTCTTTTAGCTCTATCTGCTGTTGGAAAGTTGGGATAAAGCTATGGTAATACGACAGCAGCTGAGATGGGGAAAGGAAAATGAAGGTCTCTCTCTTCTCCATGCTCTGACTGGAATAAAGCAGGAATACTACAGGAAAATGAATACATCACTTCCAGAAAAGCTGGTAAACAGAAACAAGTCAGAGGATGGCAGCAGAAGTAAGTACAAACAACACAATTACATGTCTCGATCACTGAGGCCTATTTATACAGTAGTGTTCAGAATAATAGTAGTGCTATGTGACTAAAAAGATTAATCCAGGTTTTGAGTATATTTCTTATTGTTACATGGGAAACAAGGTACCAGTAGAGTCTCACAAATCAAGTCTCACAAATTAAAAAAATCTCCTTTAACAGTGGACTATCCGGATAAAATGCTGAAACCGACTTCTTCTGAAACTTCTCTGTTCTCTCACGACGTCCTGGATCAATAGAGCCTGAAATGTGGAGGTTTTCAGCTTGAAACAGGCTGACGACGGCGCCTGAGAGCGCTGCGCGACGTCTCACACCATGGGAAGTCCTTAAAGCGACAGTATCACCTCAAAATCTCTCATCAGCTGTTAAAATTTTCACTGAAAACCAGCTTAATTGTTCGAACCGTGTCCACTTCAATGTGTCTGACAGGTTTAGAAAAAATTTTGATCAAACAAAGCGCCAGTCTCTCAGCAACTTCTCAGACAAAGGAATTCCGACGAGGGGCTGGACGACTCCTCCCACAAGGAGTGCTCACAGGCGAATGACGTCACCGACAGGCGTGGAAAAACTCGCGCATGCGCACGAGGGTTCAAGCATGTCTGACGTAAAAACATATGAATGAAATCCATATAGTTTTTGAAAAAAATAAAAAGGACCTATACTTTATTGACAGACCTCGTATATATATATATTACTGGATGTAGAGCTAGATATAGAGATAAAAAGAGGGACATGTTTTAGGTCTACCCTTTTATCGGTATCCGGACGAAAACATAAGTGCTTTCTACTGCAGGTCAATCTGGATCTATTGAAATTGGCTGTAGAAATGTAATTTGAACCGTTTGAGGATCCAAACCTATTATTTATTTCTACAGTTGTCATCAAAATAAGACTGCATCTGATAGACTGACAAAAAAAAAAGTCAAAAATTTGTGACTTTCCAAAGCTCTTTACCACTTGCATCCGTTTTGACTCAGTCAGCTTTGCAATGTAATCAATACATTCTGCCTTCAAAAGCTAACACCAACAATAACAAGGAGAAAGAAAATCTTTTCTACCAAGCTCAAGTAATATGACACTGTATATCACAGGAGGCTGTTTCACACCACCCACCAAGTGGAAGTGGTGTGAAACTGTATAAACATAAAGGATTTGTGATCTGGTGACACAGACCATTTGTGGTGAAACATACAACGGCTCTCAAAGCACACCAGGACTATCATTTTCACTAAGCCTTGTAAAATCCATTCATGAACAAAAAAAAAAGAAGAAAGAAAAGGTCAGATTACACTGTTGAAATCCTGTAAAAATGGGCTGGTTCCACTGCTTTAGCCAAAACATCACAAAACCTTTATTCCTAACCTTTTCACAAAGTACCTTAAAAATTTGTTACGGTGCATTTGGAAAGTATTCACAGCACTTAAATTTTTCCACATTTTGCTGTTATAGCCTTTTTCCTTAAAATTCTACACACAATACCCCATAATGACCATGTGAAAAAAATCTATGGAATCAGATTCTAAGGCCTGACAACTTCTATTGAACACTGACTGCTCTGATGTTGACTGCAGCTGGATCTTTTAACATTGCGTTGCAGTCGGCTGACCACCAGTGAGATTAAAAAATAGATTATTGTCAAATCACTATAAAAATAACATTTACTCCATAGATTGTTTGAAAAAAATGCCAGAATAAAGGGGCTCTGGATGTGCTGAAATGATTATTGAAATCGAAATTAATTGGTTATTTGGCTGAATTTTACATTGGTGCTTTTAACAAAATATTTCTGGCCAAGCAAGGGTTCTTGTTACCCTGGTGCCCTGGTGGGAGACACTGACATGCCCTAAAAGTTAGAGAAGTGGCCTTATTTTTGGATCTTCATCTAATCTTTCAATGGACAGATAAATGTAGTTGGGGATTGTAAAATAGCAGGGCAAAGAAATCAAAATATTAAAATAGGTATGGCATTCTCCATGTAATGTGGAGTTGTGTCAGGAAGGGCATCCAGCGTAAAACCTGTGTCAATTCAACATGCAGATCCACCTTGGATTTGCTGTGGCGACCCCGAGTGCAAACAAGGGAGCAGCCGAAGGGACTTACTATGCATCTTATTGAATAAGGAGCTGGTCTGCCAATATGCAGTATAGGGTTCACTCATGCTACCTGTCCGTGTCTTTGGACAAGAAATCTAGGGCTTGACTGGATTTTGGCCTTGTACAGACTGGCAGCCCAAATCTGATATTTAGCATGTCTAGATTGTATATCTAGATAGATTTTTGGGTTTTTCTTTGTTTTTTGTTTTGTTTTTTTTTGTTTTTTTGGGGGGGGGGGGGGTAGTCTCAACAGCAAAAAAAAAAAAAAAAACCATGAAATGTGAATTTTCTCAAACCTGATTCAGGCCACATACAGAAGTGGATTCAATCCTGATTACTATCGGATTTCTACAGATGTGTCTCAGTCTAACAGGCATATATTTATGCATAAGAACTGCATAAGCTGTAATTAATTACTCCAAAGAAACCAATACATGCACTCATCACTGATGAAATATATACACTGGCAAGCGAACAGGTGACTCCAATTTTTTGATGTGCAGCAGCTGATTACATCATCAGCCACATTTAAAAAAATGAGGAGTTACTCTTGATATCAGATCTATTTTTAAATTGCAGTGGCTCATGATCAGCATGTCTAAAACTGTTATAACAACAATTCCCTTGCCCTATTAATGCCTCTGATGAAATGAACAGATTAAGAAAAATACATATGGTCTTAGTTGTTTTAGCTACTGAACTAAGCACTATTAATATAATACTAGACTAAGTATACACTTTACTGCACCATGCAAGATTTCACCTGCTTTGAGAGAGAAACCCCCATCCTGATAAATATATAAATATCAAAATTATCTCTCAATTTACTCTTGGAGTACAGCTCTTCAAAACTTTGTAACAAGAATGTGTTGATGACTGAATTGCTAATTTTATGATGCCATGAAAGAAATAATAAGCTCAGTAATCTGTCTTTCAAAGTTGATCTATTATTTTGGGGTGCCAAATATTGTAAATGCCAAATTTGAGCTTTATGCTTCCATTCAGAGCTGATATATTGCTTTCTGAATATGCAAACACAGGTTCAAAATTGGTTCACTCCATGTTACGGTACCCTACTTTGCAAATTTTTTTGACTATGAAGGCATATGAGCTAGATAAAAAAAATAGACATAAAGTTGGCATATCAATATGCTCTCCACAAAAAAATATGAAGTGGCTGAGCACTTGCCCACATGGTCAAATCATAAAGAGACTGGAGGCTATTTTTGACATTCTACAATCATGTTCGATATTCAAGAGTCAATAATTAAAAAAAACCTTCAAGTTATGACCACAATGTTTTACACACATATAACTAGTACCCCAGATATGTGTATTCTACAATATGAAGATTATCCATTCTTCAGTACAGCTCTTTGAAATTTTGTTTTGTTTTTTTTTTGTGAATGGACAAACTGCCATTTTTGTGATGCTACAGAATGAAAAATTAGCTCTGTATCCCATTTAGCATGACCACAATGTTATACACACATATAACTAGTACCCCAGATATGTGTATTCTACAATATGAAGACTATCCATTGAATCCTTTCTTTAGTACAGCTCTTTGAAATTTTGTAATTTTTTGTGAGAATGGACAAACTGCCATTTTTGTGATGCTACAGAATGAAAAAAATCAGCTCTGTATCCCATTTTGAAATTTACTACTGTATCTGGGGTGCCCAAATAGGGTGTATTCCAAATTGGAGTTTTATATCTGCATTTTTATCTGAGATAATGCCTTTTAAAAATGAAAATAGCTCAAAATGTATTCGTGAGTGTAAAATGGATTGTGGGTACCCTTATTTAAAAAATGATATCTAAAAAACTACTTGGAATTAAGCAGAAATATCTTTCATGTGTTCATCAGACATATGTGGGTACTTGTAAAAAAAAAAAAAAATCATGAGAATCCGAGTCGGTGACCCGGGAAGATTTTAGAAAATCTGATTATTTCACACGGAATGACCCAACTGAACACCATCACCACTAACCAGCCCCCAGCTACACTACAATACGAAATGGAAACTGATCATTACAAAATGGGGGTGAAATGTAATGAAATGGAGCAGACTGACTCCAAATATGAGTAAATCTAGTAGGGCTGCCACAACGAATAGATAAAATCGATCAAATTCGATTACAACAGGCGTTGGCAACACACTGCGTCATCGATGCGTTGTGTCGAGCGATTATGGCGCCAGAAGCGACCAGTGCACAGAGCAGATCAGACGCTGTTTCGTAGAAGAACAACACACTTAGAATATGGCAGAAGCAAGTAGACAGAAGAAAGTCAAGACTTCAAAAGTGTGGGAGCACTTTACGTTAACGCAAAGACGTTTGTTAACTGCAACATTTGCAAGTCGAACCTCGCATGGCATGGGAGTACGACAGTAATGATGCATTTCAAACGAAAGCATGTCGGAGTCATCAACGAGGAAGGGGAGAGCTCAGTGTCTGGGCAAGTTAACAAATCTTTATTTTTGTTTAAGCAGTCGTAACGTCTCAGTATGACAAGTCAGGCAGTGATATGAAGCTAGTCAGACTCAGGCTGTCTGCGCGTCTCCCAGAGCAGTGAGGTGAGGGGCAGAGTGAGAGAAAAAGAAAATAGTAACAGCACCGACAGTTTTTTATTAATGTTGTCAAAGTCCGACCATCGACATTAACGCCTGTCCGATTGTCCGGGACAAGTGTAAAATGTGATCAGACAAGTAATAACTCTAAATCGTTGTCCGACCGGACAAGTGGCATTTTTTTTTTTTTTGGTTTAAAACATTCAAATTCTTCTCGCAGAACTGGCTGCTCCCCCCCCCCCACCCCCCGCGGACAGAGAGCCGAGCAGCGCTGCAGCGGAAAAAAAACTCTGTCAAAGTCTTCACATAAAACGAGCTCCAGAAATTCATTTATAGGCTTCATTTTATAGTTGAAAGCCTTCATGTTTCCAAAGTTTGCTGAGAGAGAGAGAGAGAGAGAGAGAGAGAGAGAGAGAGAGAGAGAGAGAGAGAGAGAAAGAAAATATGTGGGATAAGTCACGTGTCATTGTGAAATGACCACATAGTTTACAAGTTATACAGAGAATGTTGCACATATATAATGAGTCAGGCTACAGTTTTTGATTTAGGTTTTATGGTTAACTGGTTATGCTAATTGCTCATTTACAGCAATAAAAATACCTCTTTTTTCACCATATATTTTTAACATTTATATGCTTCAATGTTGTTTTATGGCAACTCAGCCCTTTGATAAAGCAATGCCATTTGAAATAATTATTTTTGTTCTTTATTATGAACTGTTTTATTCTTTATTATTTTATATTTCAACAGCCAAGGGACATTTGACAATTTGTTGATTTTCAAGTATTTTAAGTTTTCAAATAATGTTCTGTTGTTAAACTGCTTGCCTCTACTGGTGGTTGGCTCTCACTGCGGTATTGTATCACTTCCTGTTCGGGAGCACAGCGGTGTTTTGCTGTTTTGCTGTATCTGTTAGCTGTTTAATCTGCGCAGTTAGATTGATCTAGTTACCTAGATAACGATTTGTTTCACAGTGTAATCTTCACGTGCCTTAACTAAAGCACTCCCTCTGCTGAATCACCTCTAAATTATTTACACATTCACTTTGCGTGTTTTTAGGAATCCGCTAGCTTAGCGCAGCTGCTAGCTCTTAGCCGGTTTAGCATGGCGGCTTCTCCTGTCTCTCCCGCACTTTTCTGCTCTGGGTGTGAAATGTTTAGTTATTCCTCGGCCTCCTTTAGTAGTAATGGTACTTGTAATAAGTGTAGCTTATTCGTAGCTTTGGAGGCCAGGCTGGGCGAATTGGAGACTCGGCTCCGCACCGTGGAAAATTCTACAGCTAGCCAGGCCCCTGTAGTCGGTGCGGACCAAGGTAGCTTAGCCGCCATTAGTTTCCCTCTGGCAGATCCCGAGCAGCCGGGAAAGCAGGCCGACTGGGTGACTGTGAGGAGGAAGTGTAGCCCTAAACAGAAGCCCCGTGTACACCGCCAACCCATTCGCATTTCTAACAGTTTTTCCCCACTCGTCTGGTTATTGGTGACTCTGTTTTGAGAAATGTGAAGTTAGCGACACCAGCAACCATAGTCAGTTGTCTTCCGGGGGCCAGAGCAGGCGACATTGAAGGAAATTTGAAACTGCTGGCTAAGGCTAAGCGTAAATTTGGTAAGATTGTAATTCACGTCGGCAGTAATGACACCCGGTTACGCCAATCGGAGGTCACTAAAATTAAAATTTAATCGGTGTGTAACTTTGCAAAAACAATGTCGGACTCTGTAGTTTTCTCTGGGCCCCTCCCCAATCGGACCGGGAGTGACATGTTTAGCCGCATGTTCTCCTTGAATTGCTGGCTGTCTGAGTGGTGTCCAAAAAATGAGGTGGGCTTCATAGATAATTGGCAAAGCTTCTGGGGAAAACCTGGTCTTGTTAGGAGAGACAGCATCCATCCCACTTTGGATGGAGCAGCTCTCATTTCTAGAAATCTGGCCAATTTTCTTAAATCCTCCAAACCGTGACTATCCAGGGTTGGGACCAGGAAGCAGAGTTGTAGTCTTACACACCTCTCTGCAGCTTCTCTCCCCCTGCCATCCCCTCATTACCCCATCCCCGTAGAGACGGTGCCTGCTCCCAGACTACCAATAACCAGCAAAAATCTATTTAAGCATAAAAATTCAAAAAGAAAAAATAATACAGCACCTTCAACTGCACCACAGACTAAAACAGTTAAATGTGGTCTATTAAACATTAGGTCTCTCTCTTCTAAGTCTGTTAGTAAATTATATAATAATCGATCAACATATTGATTTATTCTGCCTTACAGAAACCTGGTTACAGCAGGATGAATATGTTAGTTTAAATGAGTCAACACCCCCGAGTCACACTAACTGCCAGAACGCTCGTAGCACGGGCCAAGGCGGAGGATTAGCAGCAATCTTCCATTCCAGCTTATTAATTAATCAAAAACCCAGACAGAGCTTTAATTCATTTGAAAGCTTGACTCTTAGTCTTGTCCATCCAAATTGGAAGTCCCAAAAAAACAGTTTTATTTGTTGTTATCTATCGTCCTCCTGGTCATTACTGTGAGTTTCTCTGTGAATTTTCAGAACTTTTGTCTGACTTAGTGCTTAGCTCAGATAAGATAATTATAGTGGGCGATTTTAACATCCACACAGATGCTGAGAATGACAGCCTCAACACTGCATTTAATCTATTATTAGACTCAATTGGCTTTGCTCAAAATGTAAATGAGTCCACCCACCACTTTAATCATATCTTAGATCTTGTTCTGACTTATGGTATGGAAATTTAAGACTTAACAGTATTCCCTGAAAACTCCCTTCTGTCTGATCATTTCTTAATAACATTTACATTTACTCTGATGGACTACCCAGCAGTGGGGAATAAGTTTCATTACACTAGAAGTCTTTCAGAAAGCGCTGTGCCTAGGTTTAAGGATATGTTTCCTTCTTTATGTTCCCTAATGCCACATACCAACACAGTGCAGAGTAGCTACCTAAACTCTGTAAGTGAGATAGAGTATCTCGTCAATAGTTTTACATCCTCATTGAAGACAACTTTGGATGCTGTAGCTCCTCTGAAAAAGAGAGCTTTAAATCAGAAGTGCCTGACTCCGTGGTATAACTCACAAACTCGCAGCTTAAAGCAGATAACCCGTAAGTTGGAGAGGAAATGGCGTCTCACTAATTTAGAAGATCTTCACTTAGCCTGGAAAAAGAGTCTGTTGCTCTATAAAAAAAAGCCCTCCGTAAAGCTAGGACATCTTACTACTCATCACTAATTGAAGAAAATAAGAACAACCCCAGGTTTCTTTTCAGCACTGTAGCCAGGCTGACAAAGAGTCAGAGCTCTATTGAGCCGAGTATTCCTTTAACTTTAACTAGTAATGCCTTCATGACTTTCTTTGCTAATAAAATTTTAACTATTAGAGAAAAAATTACTCATAACCATCCCAAAGACGTATCGTTATCTTTGGCTGCTTTCAGTGATGCCGGTATTTGGTTAGACTCTTTCTCTCAGATTGTTCTGTCTGAGTTATTTTCATTAGTTACTTCATCCAAACCATCAACATGTCTATTGGACCCCATTCCTACCAGGCTGCTCAAGGAAGCCCTACCATTATTTAATGCTTCGATCTTAAATATGATCAATCTATCTTTATTAGTTGGCTATGTACCACAGGCTTTTAAGGTGGCAGTAATTAAACCATTACTTAAAAAGCCATCACTTGACCCAGCTATCTTAGCTAATTATAGGCCAATCTCCAACCTTCCTTTTCTCTCAAAAATTCTTGAAAGGGTAGTTGTAAAACAGCTAACTGATCATCTGCAGAGGAATGGTCTATTTGAAGAGTTTCAGTCAGGTTTTAGAATTCATCATAGTACAGAAACAGCATTAGTGAAGGTTACAAATGATCTTCTTATGGCCTCAGACAGTGGACTCATCTCTGTGCTTGTTCTGTTAGACCTCAGTGCTGCTTTTGATACTGTTGACCATAAAATTTTATTACAGAGATTAGAGCATGCCATAGGTATTAAAGGCACTGCGCTGCGGTGGTTTGAATCATATTTATCTAATAGATTACAATTTGTTCATGTAAATGGGGAATCTTCTTCACAGACTAAGGTTAATTATGGAGTTCCACAAGGTTCTGTGCTAGGACCAATTTTATTCACTTTATACATGCTTCCCTTAGGCAGTATTATTAGATGGCATTGCTTAAATTTTTATTGTTACGCAGATGATACCCAGCTTTATCTATCCATGAAGCCAGAGGACACACACCAATTAGCTAAACTGCAGGATTGTCTTACAGACATAAGGACATGGATGACCTCTAATTTCCTGCTTTTAAACTCAGATAAAACTGAAGTTATTGTACTTGGCCCCACAAATCTTAGAAACATGGTGTCTAACCAGATCCTTACTCTGGATGGCATTACCCTGACCTCTAGTAATACTGTGAGAAATCTTGGAGTCATTTTTGATCATGATATGTGATTCAAAGCGCATATTAAACAAATATGTAAGACTGCTTTTTTGCATTTACGCAATATCTCTAAAATTAGGAAGGTCTTGTCTCAGAGTGATGCTGAAAAACTAATTCATGCATTTATTTCCTCTAGGCTGGACTATTGTAATTCATTATTATCAGGTTGTCCTAAAAGTTCCCTGAAAAGCCTTCAGTTAATTCAAAATGCTGCAGCTAGAGTACTGACGGGGACTAGAAGGAGAGAGCATATCTCACCCATATTGGCCTCTCTTCATTGGCTTCCTGTTAATTCTAGAATAGAATTTAAAATTCTTCTTCTTACTTAAAAGGTTTTGAATAATCAGGTCCCTTCTTATCTTAGGGACCTCATAGTACCATATCACCCCAATAGAGCGCTCAGACTGCAGGCTTACTTGTAGTTCCTAGGGTTTGTAAGAGTAGAATGGGAGGCAGAGCCTTCAGCTTTCAGGCTCCTCTCCTGTGGAACCAGCTCCCAATTCGGATCAAGGAGACAGACACCCTCTCTACTTTTAAGATTAGGCTTAAAACTTTCCTTTTTGCTAAAGCTTATAGTTAGGGCTGGATCAGGTGACCCTGAACCATCCCTTAGTTATGCTGCTATAGACTTAGACTGCTGGGGGGTTCCCATGATGCACTGAGTGTTTCTTTCTCTTTTTGCTCTGTATGCACCACTCTGCATTTAATCATTAGTGATTGATCTCTGCTCCCCTCCACAGCATGTCTTTTTCCTGGTTCTCTCCCTCAGCCCCAACCAGTCCCAGCAGAAGACTGCCCCTCCCTGAGCCTGGTTCTGCTGGAGGTTTCTTCCTGTTTAAAAGGGAGTTTTTCCTTCCCACTGTCGCCAAGTGCTTGCTCACAGGGGGTCGTTTTGACCTTTGGGGTTTTACGTAATTATTGTATGGACTTGCCTTACAATATAAAGCGCCTTGGGGCAACTGTTTGTTGTGATTTGGCGCTATATAAATAAAATTGAATTGAATTGAATTAAATAAAGTGATGGAAGGAGAGAAAAATTGTTTCCTTGGCACATTTTTAAATATTTCCCTGCTAATCCGATTAATCGTGTCGAAACCCTATCAGACAAATCGATGATCCAAATAATCATTTGTTGCAGCCCTAAAATCTAGTACATTTATTATTGGTGTTTATTTGTAGCATTTTGGAAATTTGGAAATGTGGGAAATGCGCTTCGAACATGTACTCAGGGTGGGTGTGCCATCTGGTGTTCAAGAGACGAAACTTCAGCCACTGACCCAACAATGGCCCCGTTTATATGTACATAAAACTAGGGCTGAAACGATTAGTCGAGTAATTTGAATAATTCAATTACAAAAAAAGTTTGAGGCAAATTCTGTGCCTCAAAGATTTGTTACCGTTGTAGTACATGTGCCAGGCCTATGTGTGGCGCTGTAACATCCCCAGAAAAACAAACAGAAGAAGACTAGAGCATGCGTGAGCCTTGTAAGCGCTAATCAAATTAGCATAAGAGCTACAGCTTTCCAACATGACACACAGAGTGAAATAAAGCCTTTTAAGAGAAAAAACGGTTCAAGAACCGGTTTTTTTTCGAGTATCGTTAAGAAATAATTCGATCCACAGATATCAAAAGCCTTTATCCCCTTATCGATACTTCAGAGCAGCCGTTGTTTTTGAGTGTGTTTGTCGGGAAAATGATCATTCCTCTACGTTGATTACAGGGCTGTACGCTTAGCTTTTTCACTAGGAGCACAAAATTTAGGAGCACAGATAAAAATTTAGGACCACTGTGAAATTTCTTGATACAATTTTATTATTAACGCAAAGACACATACTGTACAGAGAGTACCTTTTCCACACACATGCACATTTTATATGATTCTAATGTTTGTATTTATTTCATTGTTTTTACTTCCTTTTCTATCATTATTTACATCATTGCTTTTGTCCATTTCATTACTTTTTTGCTGTGTATTTCTTGTATTATTTTAAACCCTCACACACACATAACATCCCCGTCCCACTTTTTATACTCAGGTCGCCTGCTACGCTTAGCTACATTCAACCAACGGTCCACAGCACACACTCTCACACACACACACACTCTTGTCGATTTGTACAGATGTGGGAATGGTTTTCTCTATGGGATATACAGTGGTCCCTCGTTTATCATGGGAGTTAAGTTCTAAAAATAACCCGCGATAGGCGAAATCCGCGAAGTGGCCAGCGTTATTTTTTACAATTATTATAGACGTTTTAAAGCTGTAAAACCCCTCACTACACACTTTATACACTTTTCTCAATCAGGCATGAACATTTTCTCACTTTTCTCTCGTGTGTAAACACTCTCAAAGTTCAAACCTGAGTAGAAAAATCCCGGCCCCCCCCCCACTCCCCAATTCAAGGGGGTACCTATGCTTGTTCCCCATGTTGAAAATATACCCCCTATCTAGGGAAAACCTTCAGACAATCACCCCCTATCACGGGCTTTTCTGCATGATATTTTTTTATAATTTTATTTTTTACTGGGGTCTGACGAAAAACTACCCCCTTTTTCGAAAATCTGGGGAGATGGTTTGAAAATAGGGCTGCCACAAATGACTATTTTGATAGTCGGACTAGTCAACGATTATTTTTGTGATTAGTCGACTAGTCGGATCATACAGAATTTCCTAAATTAAGGTCTGCAGCATTTTCAGAGAAACGTCGGGATGAAAACATGAACATTTCCAAATCAGTGACTATTTCTTAGACTTCATTTACATCAATCATTCAGAAATACAAACAGTGTGGTACTTTATAGTAAATCTGTGTCAGGTAGGCAGTTCTCAAAAACTAAATGTCCATGCTGGAAGGAGACAAGTGAGGGAAGCCACCAAGACACAACTCTGCAACATTTTTATTTTTATCTTCATTTTACTTATAGTCCCAACTTTTTCTGATTTGTGGTTGTTTCTGTTGCATTTCTGAAATTACAGAACTGCTTTAAGGAAAAGTGTGAACATTTTATTGTGTTTTAAAACTTTGTGGCGCAAATGCAAACATCAAACTCTTATAAAGAGGAAAAAATACCTGGACATGTGCAGGAAAACTAATATAAACTGAACAGAACAATGCAGGCTGATTTGACTCCCCATATTTTTTGTATAAATAAATCAGAATAAAATAAGAGGTAACTCACTTTGAATTGAATAAAACATATAGCTGCAGCTTATAATAACTTTGGAAAATAACAAAAATCAGCAGCTTGTATTTTTATTCTTACTCCAGTTCATTTAGTGTGATGAAGTCATTTATTTCTCCTCATCGCTTAAGATTGAACAAATAAATACCTTTGGAAAATAGCAGCTGTTAAAGTTCAGAGTTCTCACCTGCTTTTTGTGATCTGTGCCTCTGAACATCACTGCAGCAGGGTTTTATTTTTTATCCAGTGTTTGCGTAA
This sequence comes from Thalassophryne amazonica, assembly GCF_902500255.1. Lineage (NCBI taxonomy): Eukaryota > Metazoa > Chordata > Actinopteri > Batrachoidiformes > Batrachoididae > Thalassophryne > Thalassophryne amazonica. The sequence goes on along the minus strand of NC_047120.1, from coordinate 30,027,798 downwards.
TTTTTCCTCAGTTCATTCATATATTCTCATTTTTTAAGATGTTTTTAAGGATATTTGACAGTTTATTTCATCTCATGATCTCATAAATTCAGTATACGACGCGCACATGGTGGTGAACAGGACGGTGCCGTCAGAAAAACACAGGTAGAGAAAGAGCAGAGAAAAGAAAGAAAAGTAGTTTTTTTTGTTGTTTATGTTCACTCGGGGTTAAATCCTCTCTCTGCTCCGCGCTCGCTGTGTCACATGATGGTTCTCAGCAGAATGTAACGTCTCGTGCCTCCGTTCGCAGTCTGCAGCGAGTTGATTCCGCGCCTGCGCGCGCGCACACACACACACACACACACAGCTCCTCCGGTAAACTGCGCATTTTAGACAACTTGAACAAGACGGCCACCGTTTTAATCAGCTGTCCTTATCCAAGTTTGAACATTCAAATGACGGCAGGACGGCTTGATCGGCCACGAAAGGTCAACCGCGTTAGCGAGGGACCACTGTATTTATTTTAGGAGCAAAATGTGAATGAAAGGGTTGAAATACATTCTCGCACACGTGCGCCCCGTTTTATTTTTTTTTCTCGCACAATCAAATTTAGGCGAATATGCGAGCAAACGCTCGCACTGTACAGCCCTGATTGCAGACCCTGCAGCGGGGCTGTAATCAACAATTTCTGCAGTGCGACTCGACTTTGAAGCATGAACCAATGAAGCAGTGCTTCGATCCACTGGCTTGTGGTTCTTTGATTCGCTGCTCTTCAGAAGCGGCAAGTCTGCTTCTTAACCGCTGTCACACCCATTAAAATATCGTGAGTCACTTCTGTGTGGATATAAAGTCACTAACTGGGACTCTTGTTGCAGTCAAGAAAAAGAATCGTCCTCCATTCCATTGGCACAGCTTCAAACGCTGCGCATCTCTCTGCTGAGTCTGGCTGGAATTAATGACTTCAAAACGAATTGCCGCTTTAAAATAAATGACACCTCTTTACAAACATTGCAATAGAGACAAGAAAACTACAATCGACTAAAACATTTTTTTTCACCCCAAAATGAGACGTGCTGTATTCTTTATGAATTACATCCTGACGTGCAGCACAGCCAGCTGTAAGAGCTCAGCTCAGATGTATGGAAAGACATTAATGCAAATAATGTCTGAAAGGAAATGCTTTTGACAGAAACTACAGATTTGTTTTCTTCCTATTTATGTCCAGAGTTTAAGGATCCAGTAACCAATTTCACATTATTTACTTTATGTCTCAATAAAATGCTGTTCAGTTTCAATTCAATTTCAATTTAATCAGCTTATAAAGCACCAAATCACAACAAAAGCCATCTCAAGGCACCTCACACAGAACAGTTCAACATAAAAAATGTAAATAAATAAAATTTAAAAAATTCAAATACGGAATTAAAAACAGAAGTAAAAGAATAAAACACATTAAAAAAAACTATTCAGAGAATAAAATAAAAGAGAAGAGAATAAAAGAGAGAGAATAAAATAGGTCTTAAGTCTTAACTTAAAAATGTCCACGGACTCTGACTGCCTCATGGTCGCAGGAAGCCCGTTCCACAGAGTGGGTGCACGATAAGAAAAAGCTCTTTTACCCGCAGACATAGAAAACCTGTAAAGCGTACTTTTAGTACACAACAAAAATTCACAAGAGGTATTGATAATTGGATTGATAAGCGGAATCGATAAAATCTTATTGATACCCACCCCGATTAAAAACGTGAAAGTACTTTTTGTCCGATTACTCGATTAATCGCCAGGAATAATCGATAGAATACTCTATTACTAAAATAATCAATAGCTGCAGCCCTACATAAAACATGTATACCATTAATCAAATTATTTTTGTTCTTTTATATTTGTACGCGTTTCACCATTCCAAGAGCTAATTTCTGTAGAGAGAGAGGGGGCGAGTACTGTCTTCTCTATAAAGTCTTGCTTTTATTTTCCAATATTTTACAAAATTTTAGGCCCCATTTCGCTCCACATTACGTTCAGTTTTGTTACATTTTACCCCTATTTCATAATTATCAGTCCCCATTTTGCTCCATCTTGCACCATTTCATTAGATTTACCCCATTTCTCTCCATTTCGTATTGTAGTATGGCCCACCAGCACCAATGGGCCCCACTGCATACACTGTACTTCAAAGTCAAGGGTGTACAGCCTTTCTATATCTACTATATGGAGAGTGCTGGGTTGTACAATTTATAAGCAGCTTAATATTTCTGATGGCATTTTATTTTTCAGTACTACTGTGTACTTTTTGCCATCTCACATGACACAAAAATGATTTACAAGTTAAAGTGGCTGCATGTTAACTGCTTGCCTCATACTGTTTAAATTTGAAAGGTTCTCGTACATTTCATCCAGCTGAATCTAAATTATGTACAGCGTATGTCTACGCCGGTGACCTTTGTTTCACAAAGGACACGCTACACACCATTAACCATCTGTCAAGCAAACCTAGCACAGCAGACTCAAACAATGCACAAGCTGCCTGGCATAAGCACAATCACTACTGAGAGCACTGGAGACCTGCACTGACCTACATCAGTCACAGCATCATCACACATGCTTAAATAAATATTTCTTGTTCTGGAGAAAGTGCAGAGAATAAACAGCACGGCTGACTGTGTTTGATGTTCACACTGTGTCGTGGCTACTTTCATCATAAAAATGCTCTTAGAGTGGAAATATTCACAGATTAAGACAAATCTATTTATTTTGGGTTTGTGTGATTTATTTAACTATTTTATTTTTACTTATATTTGAAGCTACACAAGAGACATGAAGTTTCACCGTTTTTCTGATCTGTCACTCGCTAGCATACAATTCCAGCGTCAGATTTAAAGGCTCTACAGGCGTAAGCAACCTGGAAATGCATTCGTTGTGGTAAAGGAAACGTATACATATAGGCTGCCTAAAATTGTCATCCAACAGGAAAGCAAAATAGCCAAGCCCAAAGAATGCACAAAGTGATGCTACACCAAGTGATTTCACAGGGTGACACATTTCTGAGTCATAACGCTCATTTTTCCAACTCTCTCTGGAACGAACTTCTAGTCACTGAAGTAGCTCCACGCTCAACGCCATTCTAACTGTAAGGCAAACAAACTGACGAGCTGCACTATAATTAAAAGTTGCAAGAATATCGAATTTCGCTATGATGTGTTAATAGAAACTAACTTGTCCAAAGCCACTTCATTTGTTTGTTTTTTTTCTGTTTTTACTTTAACCTTTCAGATGACAGCCACACTTACAACACAACCAAAGATGTGTTCCAGCGTCGGCCTAGCGGTGAGCCAAGAAGGAACAGCATGGAGCCAATTAACTATACACTGATAAATAGGCCAGCTGTCATTTGTCTTGGACACAATCTCACAGCAAACCACTGTGAGCGGTGATTTTATAACGGCATCACCAAGCAGCAGTGCCCATAGTCGAAGAGAATTGTCTTTCACAAGGAACAATAGCAAAATCACCCTGTCTACGAGACAGACGATGATGGCCACAGCTGTCACTAATACAAAGAGACAGAATGCCAAAAGTAAATTCAATATAACAGAGCATTACACAGTGTGTGAAAAGATCAGGGTTTCTCACCTTTTGACCTTGAGGCACAATTTTCCCGGTACAAAGTGGCCCAGGGTCCAATTAAATATCAATACTTTCATTTCAATTGTTCCAAGTCTTGGTTTGATTTGAATTAACAAACAAACAGACAGACAGACAGACAGACAGCTTTTATTGCCATTGTCATAACAACAACGAGATTTCTGCACTCACATTCCACATACAAACAGCAATTGAATCTACAATTATTACTTGTTTACCATAATAATGGCACACATCAAAATTAGGACAACAAATATACATTTGACATTGTTTATGTACACTAAACTTGAAACAGTCCATTTTCCAATTGAGGCGATGTGAGTGTGTTGGTAGCCGCTGCAACTGTCAAGTCGCGCCGCCTGCCGGCTTGGGAAAGAACGGAGGCCTGCCGCAGAGAGGAGGGGCAGGAAGAGAGGTAAGAGGAGAAAACTGGAGCATGCTTCAGTCCATGTGTAAGTCTGTCAGTTATCAAGTCCACTTACAGTTTAACAAGCTAAAACCTTGTAAACTAAATGATATGATGCACTGTGATCATCTCAAGACATTTCTTTTATATTGTGTATGTAAACCTACACATACAACAACACCGAAGAGGCGTTGCATTTATAACAAATCAGGTTGCTTCAAGAACAAATATAAAGGCTCAAGCCAAGGTTATTTACAAAAAAAAAAAAAAAAAAAAATCCAGAAATACAAAAATATTTTGATTTAGATACTAAGAGAAATTCTGATAAATAAAATTCTGTGGTGGTTGTTGTCCATTCGGGCCGCTCCCGTAATGTTCGGGGTCGCCACAGTGGACACAGCCAGATCCGCATCGGTATTTGGCACAAGTTTTACGCCAGATGCCCTTCCTGATGCAATTCCAGTTTTACCTGGAGAAACACACTGTGTGTTCCGAAGAGGTCTCCCATCCAAGTAATAACCAGATCCTGCACTGCTTAGCTTCTGAGATCTGACGGGATCAGGCTTACACAGAGCAGACCGGCTGCAAATAAAATTCTGTGGTAATAAATAAATACATTCCAAATAAATAATGAAAATTAAATAAACTGTAAATAAAATTTAAATAAAGTGCAATTGAAAATATTGCCTTATACGAGGTCTGTCCATAAAGGTATAGGTCTTTTTATTTTTTTCAAAAACTATATGGATTTCATTCATATGTTTTTACGTCAGACATGCTTGAACCCTCGTGCGCATGCGTGAGTTTTTCCATGCATGTCGGTGACGTCATTCGCCTGTGAGCACTCCTTGTGGGAGGAGTCGTCCAATCCCTCCTCGGAATTCCTTTGTCTGAGAAGTTGCTGAGAGACTGGCGCTTTGTTTGATCAAAATTTTTTCTAAACCTGTGAGACACATCGAAGTGGACACGGTTCGAAAAATTAAGCTGGTTTTCGGTGAAAATTTTAACGGCTGATGAGAGATTTTGAGGTGATACTGTCGCTTTAAGGACGTCCCACGGAGCGAGACGTCGTGCAGCACTCCCAGGCGCCGTCGTCAGCCTGTTTCAAGCTGAAAACCTCCACATTTCAGGCTCTATTGATCCAGGATGTCGTGAGAGAACAGAGACGTTTCAGAAGAAGTCGGTTTAAGCATTTTACCCGGATATTCCACTGTTAAAGGAGATTTTTTTTAATGAAAGACGTGCGGATGGGTCCACGCATCGGGACGCAGCCGGCGCGGTGCAGCAGCACAGGAAAAACACCTCCGTGTTGATAACCATTTGTAAAATCCAGGCGGCTTTTGATGGCTTTCAGTGGAGTGAGTATATGAGAAATTGTTTAACAGCTGGACATGTTCCAACTTGTCCTTAAGGCTTCCAACGGAGGTGTTTTTCCTGTAGCGGAGCGTCGCGGCGGCTGCGAGCCGACGCTGCAATCCGCCGCACGTCTTTCATTAAAAAAATCTCCTTTAACAGTGGACTATCCGGATAAAATGCTGAAACCGACTTCTTCTGAAACTTCTCTGTTCTCTCACGACGTCCTGGATCAATAGAGCCTGAAATGTGGAGGTTTTCAGCTTGAAACAGGCTGACGACGGCGCCTGGGAGTGCTGCACGACGTCTCGCTCCGTGGGAAGTCCTTAAAGCGACAGTATCACCTCAAAATCTCTCATCAGCCGTTAAAATTTTCACCGAAAACCAGCTTAATTTTTCGAACCGTGTCCACTTTGATGTGCCTCACAGGTTTAGAAAAAATTTTGATCAAACAAAGCGCCAGTCTCTCAGCAACTTCTCAGACAAAGGAATTCCGACGAGGGGCTGGACGACTCCTCCCACAAGGAGTGCTCACAGGCGAATGACGTCACCGACAGGCGTGGAAAAACTCACGCATGCGCACGAGGGTTCAAGCATGTCTGGCGTAAAAACATATGAATGAAATCCATATAGTTTTTGAAAAAAATAAAAAGGACCTATACTTTATGGACAGCCCTCGTATACTGCTGATGAATTTGACAATTTGTCTGATGCCATGTCAACAATACGGCGACTCACCTCCCCTCGACTCGCCTCTCCTATCATCTCACAGCACATATCCACAGCAGCAAGTAGAATCAATTCCTCCACTATGGTGAACACCTTCTTACTCTGCGCCACACATCTGGCTATGAGGTAGTTTGCTTTTAAAGCACATTTAGAGTCGCCAGTCAGTGACACGATAGATCTTTTCTGCATCTGTAGCCCAGTTTCTTTTCTCTTGAAAAAAAATCCACCGGCTTCCCAACTACCTTTGGATGTTTGGTTTCGAGGTGCCTCCTTAGTTGAAGGCTTCAGTGCGTCGCTGGCTAGCGTTAACCTACACTCAACACACTGGGCTCTCGGCTCTGCCTCACTACCTCTGTTCACAAAGCCAAACCTAATAAAGTCAGGGTTGTACTTGCGCACAAATTTCGCCTTTGAGGAGGGGTGGCATCACTTCCATCTTCTTTTTTTTTTTCATTTTAAAAACTTTTCCATTCACCCTATTGAGGTTTAAAATCCCACAAAATCTTGCAAAACTTCAGAGATTTCGCCACTCTGCGAATTGTCAGTAACATTGACAACCGCACTGAGACGGTCCGATAAGGCTGGACTTTAACCAATGCACACAGACAACACCATTAGCATCGTAACATAAAACTAAAACTCTAGCGAATATATTATCTGGGTTTATAGACGGAGTTAACTCTGTCCAGTGACCTCATGATTCCATATGCTCATCCTGTCTCTCAGGTCCTACAGACATGACTGTCACTGCCAACATAGGTGAATATTTCTGCAAGTTGAATACATTCACCGCATGCAGATACTTTTCTCACTCCTGAGCCCAGAAAGTCATTCAGGACCATTGCTCACCAAGATACTCAGAGTTCTTCAATCAGGATACCCATCAATTCCACAAAAATCACAGTATCATCCACAAAGTCACAATACATTAACTTAAAAAAAAAATCTTCCATGTGAGAATGAAAAATAAAATAAATCTGAAAAAGATTCTCATTTTGTTTTATCCCAAACTTAAATGATTCTTCTTTGACTAATAGTCCACCATCAAGTTTCATAAAAATCAGATGTGGCTTTTGAAAAAATGCTGCTTTGTGTTCACTCTTAACCATCATATTGCAGTACAGTTTCATAGGTCCATCACATGCATGGCACATAGCCATGATGAACCGTGCCACTCCTGCATGTGATAAATAAGGTTAGACATTCAGACGGATAGTACCCATTTACATACAATACAGACAGTAAACACAGGATTGTGAAATTAAAAAAAAAACTTTTCCCCTAAAACAATTATGTACAACAGTCTTTTAGCTCTATCTGCTGTTGGAAAGTTGGGATAAAGCTATGGTAATACGACAGCAGCTGAGATGGGGAAAGGAAAATGAAGGTCTCTCTCTTCTCCATGCTCTGACTGGAATAAAGCAGGAATACTACAGGAAAATGAATACATCACTTCCAGAAAGCTGGTAAACAGAAACAAGTCAGAGGATGGCAGCAGAAGTAAGTACAAACAACACAATTACATGTCTCGATCACTGAGGCCTATTTATACAGTAGTGTTCAGAATAATAGTAGTGCTATGTGACTAAAAAGATTAATCCAGGTTTTGAGTATATTTCTTATTGTTACATGGGAAACAAGGTACCAGTAGAGTCTCACAAATCAAGTCTCACAAATTAAAAAAATCTCCTTTAACAGTGGACTATCCGGATAAAATGCTGAAACCGACTTCTTCTGAAACTTCTCTGTTCTCTCACGACGTCCTGGATCAATAGAGCCTGAAATGTGGAGGTTTTCAGCTTGAAACAGGCTGACGACGGCGCCTGAGAGCGGCGCGACGTCTCACACCATGGGAAGTCCTTAAAGCGACAGTATCACCTCAAATCTCTCATCAGCTGTTAAAATTTTCACTGAAAACCAGCTTAATTGTTCGAACCGTGTCCACTTCAATGTGTCTGACAGGTTTAGAAAAAATTTTGATCAAACAAAGCGCCAGTCTCTCAGCAACTTCTCAGACAAAGGAATTCCGACGAGGGGCTGGACGACTCCTCCCACAAGGAGTGCTCACAGGCGAATGACGTCACCGACAGGCGTGGAAAAACTCGCGCATGCGCACGAGGGTTCAAGCATGTCTGACGTAAAAACATATGAATGAAATCCATATAGTTTTTGAAAAAAAAATAAAAGGACCTATACTTTATTGACAGACCTCGTATATATATATATTACTGGATGTAGAGCTAGATATAGAGATAAAAAGAGGGACATGTTTTAGGTCTACCCTTTTATCGGTATCCGGACGAAAACATAAGTGCTTTCTACTGCAGGTCAATCTGGATCTATTGAAATTGGCTGTAGAAATGTAATTTGAACCGTTTGAGGATCCAAACCTATTATTTATTTCTACAGTTGTCATCAAAATAAGACTGCATCTGATAGACTGACAAAAAAAAAGTCAAAAATTTGTGACTTTCCAAAGCTCTTTACCACTTGCATCCGTTTTGACTCAGTCAGCTTTGCAATGTAATCAATACATTCTGCCTTCAAAAGCTAACACCAACAATAACAAGGAGAAAGAAAATCTTTTCTACCAAGCTCAAGTAATATGACACTGTATATCACAGGAGGCTGTTTCACACCACCCACCAAGTGGAAGTGGTGTGAAACTGTATAAACATAAAGGATTTGTGATCTGGTGACACAGACCATTTGTGGTGAAACATACAACGGCTCTCAAAGCACACCAGGACTATCATTTTCACTAAGCCTTGTAAAATCCATTCATGAACAAAAAAAAAAAGAAGAAAGAAAAGGTCAGATTACACTGTTGAAATCCTGTAAAAATGGGCTGGTTCCACTGCTTTAGCCAAAACATCACAAAACCTTTATTCCTAACCTTTTCACAAAGTACCTTAAAAATTTGTTACGGTGCATTTGGAAAGTATTCACAGCACTTAAATTTTTCCACATTTTGCTGTTATAGCCTTTTTCCTTAAAATTCTACACACAATACCCCATAATGACCATGTGAAAAAAATCTATGGAATCAGATTCTAAGGCCTGACAACTTCTATTGAACACTGACTGCTCTGATGTTGACTGCAGCTGGATCTTTTAACATTGCGTTGCAGTCGGCTGACCACCAGTGAGATTAAAAAATAGATTATTGTCAAATCACTATAAAAATAACATTTACTCCATAGATTGTTTGAAAAAAATGCCAGAATAAAGGGGCTCTGGATGTGCTGAAATGATTATTGAAATCGAAATTAATTGGTATTTGGCTGAATTTTACATTGGTGCTTTTAACAAAATATTTCTGGCCAAGCAAGGGTTCTTGTTACCCTGGTGCCCTGGTGGGAGACACTGACATGCCCTAAAAGTTAGAGAAGTGGCCTTATTTTTGGATCTTCATCTAATCTTTCAATGGACAGATAAATGTAGTTGGGGATTGTAAAATAGCAGGGCAAAGAAATCAAAATATTAAAATAGGTATGGCATTCTCCATGTAATGTGGAGTTGTGTCAGGAAGGGCATCCAGCGTAAAACCTGTGTCAATTCAACATGCAGATCCACCTTGGATTTGCTGTGGCGACCCCGAGTGCAAACAAGGGAGCAGCCGAAGGGACTTACTATGCATCTTATTGAATAAGGAGCTGGTCTGCCAATATGCAGTATAGGGTTCACTCATGCTACCTGTCCGTGTCTTTGGACAAGAAATCTAGGGCTTGACTGGATTTTGGCCTTGTACAGACTGGCAGCCCAAATCTGATATTTAGCATGTCTAGATTGTATATCTAGATAGATTTTTGGGTTTTTCTTTGTTTTTTGTTTTGTTTTTTTGTTTTTTTTTTGGGGGGGGGGGGGTAGTCTCAACAGCAAAAAAAAAAAAAAAACCATGAAATGTGAATTTTCTCAAACCTGATTCAGGCCACATACAGAAGTGGATTCAATCCTGATTACTATCGGATTTCTACAGATGTGTCTCAGTCTAACAGGCATATATTTATGCATAAGAACTGCATAAGCTGTAATTAATTACTCCAAAGAAACCAATACATGCACTCATCACTGATGAAATATATACACTGGCAAGCGAACAGGTGACTCCAATTTTTTGATGTGCAGCAGCTGATTACATCATCAGCCACATTTAAAAAAATGAGGAGTTACTCTTGATATCAGATCTATTTTTAAATTGCAGTGGCTCATGATCAGCATGTCTAAAACTGTTATAACAACAATTCCCTTGCCCTATTAATGCCTCTGATGAAATGAACAGATTAAGAAAAATACATATGGTCTTAGTTGTTTTAGCTACTGAACTAAGCACTATTAATATAATACTAGACTAAGTATACACTTTACTGCACCATGCAAGATTTCACCTGCTTTGAGAGAGAAACCCCCATCCTGATAAATATATAAATATCAAAATTATCTCTCAATTTACTCTTGGAGTACAGCTCTTCAAAACTTTGTAACAAGAATGTGTTTATGACTGAATTGCTAATTTATGATGCCATGAAAGAAATAATAAGCTCAGTAATCTGTCTTTCAAAGTTGATCTATTATTTTGGGGTGCCAAATATTGTAAATGCCAAATTTGAGCTTTATGCTTCCATTCAGAGCTGATATATTGCTTTCTGAATATGCAAACACAGGTTCAAAATTGGTTCACTCCATGTTACGGTACCCTACTTTGCAAATTTTTTTGACTATGAAGGCATATGAGCTAGATAAAAAAAATAGACATAAGTTGGCATATCAATATGCTCTCCACAAAAAAATATGAAGTGGCTGAGCACTTGCCCACATGGTCAAATCATAAAGAGACTGGAGGCTATTTTTGACATTCTACAATCATGTTCGATATTCAAGAGTCAATAATTAAAAAAAACCTTCAAGTTATGACCACAATGTTTTACACACATATAACTAGTACCCCAGATATGTGTATTCTACAATATGAAGATTATCCATTCTTCAGTACAGCTCTTTGAAATTTTGTTTTGTTTTTTTTTGTGAATGGACAAACTGCCATTTTTGTGATGCTACAGAATGAAAATTAGCTCTGTATCCCATTTAGCATGACCACAATGTTATACACATATAACTAGTACCCCAGATATGTGTATTCTACAATATGAAGACTATCCATTGAATCCTTTCTTTAGTACAGCTCTTTGAAATTTTGTAATTTTTTGTGAGAATGGACAAACTGCCATTTTTGTGATGCTACAGAATGAAAAAAATCAGCTCTGTATCCCATTTTGAAATTTACTACTGTATCTGGGGTGCCCAAATAGGGTGTATTCCAAATTGGAGTTTTATATCTGTTTTATCTGAGATAATGCCTTTTAAAAATGAAAATAGCTCAAAATGTATTCGTGAGTGTAAAATGGATTGTGGGTACCCTTATTTAAAAAATGATATCTAAAAAACTACTTGGAATTAAGCAGAAATATCTTTCATGTGTTCATCAGACATATGTGGGTACTTGTAAAAAAAAAAAAAAATCATGAGAATCCGAGTCGGTGACCCGGGAAGATTTTAGAAAATCTGATTATTTCACACGGAATGACCCAACTGAACACCATCACCACTAACCAGCCCCCAGCTACACTACAATACGAAATGGAAACTGATCATTACAAAATGGGGGTGAAATGTAATGAAATGGAGCAGACTGACTCCAAATATGAGTAAATCTAGTAGGGCTGCCACAACGAATAGAAAATCGATCAAATTCGATTACAACAGGCGTTGGCAACACACTGCGTCATCGATGCGTTGTGTCGAGCGATTATGGCGCCAGAAGCGACCAGTGCACAGAGCAGATCAGACGCTGTTTCGTAGAAGAACAACACACTTAGAATATGGCAGAAGCAAGTAGACAGAAGAAAGTCAAGACTTCAAAAGTGTGGGAGCACTTTACGTTAACGCAAAGACGTTTGTTAACTGCAACATTTGCAAGTCGACCTCGCATGGCATGGGAGTACGACAGTAATGATGCATTCAAACGAAAGCATGTCGGAGTCATCAACGAGGAAGGGAGAGCTCAGTGTCTGGGCAAGTTAACAAATCTTTATTTTTGTTTAAGCAGTCGTAACGTCTCAGTATGACAAGTCAGGCAGTGATATGAAGCTAGTCAGACTCAGGCTGTCTGCGCGTCTCCCAGAGCAGTGAGGTGAGGGGCAGAGTGAGAGAAAAAGAAAATAGTAACAGCACCGACAGTTTTTTATAATGTTGTCAAAGTCCGACCATCGACATTAACGCCTGTCCGATTGTCCGGGACAAGTGTAAAATGTGATCAGACAAGTAATACTCTAAATCGTTGTCCGACCGGACAAGTGGCATTTTTTTTTTTTTTGGTTTAAAACATTCAAATTCTTCTCGCAGAACTGGCTGCTCCCCCCCCCACCCCCCGCGGACAGAGAGCCGAGCAGCGCTGCAGCGGAAAAAAAAACTCTGTCAAAGTCTTCACATAAAACGAGCTCCAGAAATTCATTTATAGGCATTTTTAGTTGAAAGCCTTCATGTTTCCAAAGTTTGCTGAGAGAGAGAGAGAGAGAGAGAGAGAGAGAGAGAGAGAGAGAGAGAGAGAGAGAGAGAAAATATGTGGGATAAGTCACGTGTCATTGTGAAATGACCACATAGTTTACAAGTTATACAGAGAATGTTGCACATATATAATGAGTCAGGCTACAGTTTTTGATTTAGGTTTTATGGTTAACTGGTTATGCTAATTGCTCATTTACAGCAATAAAAATACCTCTTTTTTCACCATATATTTTAACATTTATATGCTTCAATGTTGTTTTATGGCAACTCAGCCCTTTGATAAAGCAATGCCATTTGAAATAATTATTTTTGTTCTTTATTATGAACTGTTTTATTCTTTATTATTTTATATTTCAACAGCCAAGGGACATTTGACAATTTGTTGATTTTCAAGTATTTTAAGTTTTCAAATAATGTTCTGTTGTTAAACTGCTTGCCTCTACTGGTGGTTGGCTCTCACTGCGGTATTGTATCACTTCCTGTTCGGGAGCACAGCGGTGTTTTGCTGTTTTGCTGTATCTGTTAGCTGTTTAATCTGCGCAGTTAGATTGATCTAGTTACCTAGATAACGATTTGTTTCACAGTGTAATCTTCACGTGCCTTAACTAAAGCACTCCCTCTGCTGAATCACCTCTAAATTATTTACACATTCACTTTGCGTGTTTTTAGGAATCCGCTAGCTTAGCGCAGCTGCTAGCTCTTAGCCGGTTTAGCATGGCGGCTTCTCCTGTCTCTCCCGCACTTTTCTGCTCTGGGTGTGAAATGTTTAGTTATTCCTCGGCCTCCTTTAGTAGTAATGGTACTTGTAATAAGTGTAGCTTATTCGTAGCTTTGGAGGCCAGGCTGGGCGAATTGGAGACTCGGCTCCGCACCGTGGAAAATTCTACAGCTAGCCAGGCCCCTGTAGTCGGTGCGGACCAAGGTAGCTTAGCCGCCATTAGTTTCCCTCTGGCAGATCCCGAGCAGCCGGGAAAGCAGGCCGACTGGGTGACTGTGAGGAGGAAGTGTAGCCCTAAACAGAAGCCCCGTGTACACCGCCAACCCATTCGCATTTCTAACAGTTTTTCCCCACTCGTCTGGTTATTGGTGACTCTGTTTTGAGAAATGTGAAGTTAGCGATCAGCAACCATAGTCAGTTGTCTTCCGGGGGCCAGAGCAGGCGACATTGAAGGAAATTTGAAACTGCTGGCTAAGGCTAAGCGTAAATTTGGTAAGATTGTAATTCACGTCGGCAGTAATGACACCCGGTTACGCCAATCGGAGGTCACTAAAATTAAAATTTAATCGGTGTGTAACTTTGCAAAAACAATGTCGGACTCTGTAGTTTTCTCTGGGCCCCTCCCCAATCGGACCGGGAGTGACATGTTTAGCCGCATGTTCTCCTTGAATTGCTGGCTGTCTGAGTGGTGTCCAAAAAATGAGGTGGGCTTCATAGATAATTGGCAAAGCTTCTGGGGAAAACCTGGTCTTGTTAGGAGAGACAGCATCCATCCCACTTTGGATGGAGCAGCTCTCATTTCTAGAAATCTGGCCAATTTTCTTAAATCCTCCAAACCGTGACTATCCAGGGTTGGGACCAGGAAGCAGAGTTGTAGTCTTACACACCTCTCTGCAGCTTCTCTCCCCCTGCCATCCCCTCATTACCCCATCCCCGTAGAGACGGTGCCTGCTCCCAGACTACCAATAACCAGCAAAAATCTATTTAAGCATAAAATTCAAAAAGAAAAAATAATACAGCACCTTCAACTGCACCACAGACTAAAACAGTTAAATGTGGTCTATTAAACATTAGGTCTCTCTTCTAAGTCTGTTAGTAAATTATAATAATCGATCAACATATGATTTATTCTGCCATTACAGAAACTGGTTACAGCAGATGAATATGTTAGTTAATGAAGTCAACACCCCCCGAGTCACACTAACTGCCAGAACGCTCGTAGCACGGTGCCAGGGGAGGATTAGCAGCAATCTTCCATTCCAGCTTATATTAATCAAAAACCCAGACAGAGCTTTAATTTATTTGACAAGCTTGACTCTTAGTCTTGTCCATCCAAATTGGAAGTCCAAAAAACAGTTTTATTTGTTGTTATCTATCGTCCTCCTGGTCATTACTGTGAGTTTCTCGTGTGAATTTTCAGAACCTTTTGTCTGACTTAGTGCTTAGCTCAGATAAGATAATTATAGTGGGCGATTTTAACATCCACACAGATGCTGAGAATGACAGCTCAACACTGCATTTAATCTATTATTAGACTCAATTGGCTTTGCTCAAAATGTAAATGAGTCCACCCACCACTTTAATCATATCTTAGATCTTGTTCTGACTTATGGTATGGAAATTGAAGACTTAACAGTATTCCCTGAAAACTCCCTTCTGTCTGATCATTTCTTAATAACATTTACATTTACTCTGATGGACTACCCAGCAGTGGGGAATAAGTGTCATTACACTAGAAGTCTTTCAGAAAGCGCTGTGCCTAGGTTTAAGGATATGTTTCCTTCTTTATTTACCTAATGCCACATACCAACACAGTGCAGAGTAGCTACCTAAACTCTGTAAGTGAGATAGAGTATCTCGTCAATAGTTTTACATCCTCATTGAAGACAACTTTGGAGCTGTAGCTCCTCTGAAAAGAAGAGCTTTAAATCAGAAGTGCCTGACTCCGTGGTATAACTCACAAACTCGCAGCTTAAAGCAGATAACCCGTAAGTTGGAGAGGAAATGGCGTCTCACTAATTTAGAAGATCTTCACTTAGCCTGGAAAAAGAGTCTGTTGCTCTATAAAAAAAGCCCTCCGTAAAGCTAGGACATCTTACTACTCCTCACTAATTGAAGAAAATAAGAACAACCCCAGGTTTCTTTTCAGCACTGTAGCCAGGCTGACAAAGAGTCAGAGCTCTATTGAGCCGAGTATTCCTTTACCTTTAACTAGTAATGCCTTCATGACTTTCTTTGCTAATAAATTTTAACTATTAGAGAAAAATTACTCATAACCATCCCAAAGACGTATCGTTATCTTTGGCTGCTTTCAGTGATGCCGGTATTTGGTTGACTCTTTCTCTCAGATTGTTCTGTCTGAGTTATTTTCATTAGTTACTTCATCCAAACCATCAACAATGTCTATTGGACCCCATTCCTACCAGGCTGCTCAAGGGAAGCCCTACCATTATTTAATGCTTCGATCTTAAATATGATCAATCTATCTTTATTAGTTGGCTATGTACCACAGGCTTTTAAGGTGGCAGTAATTTAAACCATTACTTAAAAAGCCATCACTTGACCCAGCTATCTAGCTAATTATAGGCCAATCTCCAACCTTCCTTTTCTCTCAAAAATTCTTGAAAGGGTAGTTGTAAAACAGCTAACTGATCATCTGCAGAGGAATGGTCTATTTGAAGAGTTTCAGTCAGGTTTTAGAATTCATCATAGTACAGAAACAGCATTAGTGAAGGTTACAAATGATCTTCTTATGGCCTCAGACAGTGGACTCATCTCTGTGCTTGTTCTGTTAGACCTCAGTGCTGCTTTTGATACTGTTGACATAAAATTTTATTACAGAGATTAGAGCATGCCATAGGTATTAAAGGCACTGCGCTGCGGTGGTTTGAATCATATTTATCTAATAGATTACAATTTGTTCATGTAAATGGGGAATCTTCTTCACAGACTAAGGTTAATTATGGAGTTCCACAAGGTTCTGTGCTAGGACCAATTTATTCACTTTATACATGCTTCCCTTAGGCAGTATTATTAGATGGCATTGCTTAAATTTTTATTGTTACGCAGATGATACCCAGCTTTATCTATCCATGAAGCCAGAGGACACACCAATTAGCTAAACTGCAGGATTGTCTTACAGACATAAGGACATGGATGACCTCTAATTTCCTGCTTTTAAACTCAGATAAAACTGAAGTTATTGTACTTGGCCCCACAAATCTTAGAAACATGGTGTCTAACCAGATCCTTACTCTGGATGGCATTACCCTGACCTCTAGTAATACTGTGAGAAATCTTGGAGTCATTTTTGATCATGATATGTGATTCAAAGCGCATATTAAACAAATATGTAAGACTGCTTTTTTGCATTTACGCAATATCTCTAAAATTAGGAAGGTCTTGTCTCAGAGTGATGCTGAAAAACTAATTCATGCATTTATTTCCTCTAGGCTGGACTATTGTAATTCATTATTATCAGGTTGTCCTAAAAGTTCCCTGAAAAGCCTTCAGTTAATTCAAAATGCTGCAGCTAGAGTACTGACGGGGACTAGAAGGAGAGAGCATATCTCACCCATATTGGCCTCTCTTCATTGGCTTCCTGTTAATTCTAGAATAGAATTTAAAATTCTTCTTCTTACTTAAAAGGTTTTGAATAATCAGGTCCCTTCTTATCTTAGGGACCTCATAGTACCATATCACCCCAATAGAGCGCTCAGACTGCAGGCTTACTTGTAGTTCCTAGGGTTTGTAAGAGTAGAATGGGAGGCAGAGCCTTCAGCTTTCAGGCTCCTCTCCTGTGGAACCAGCTCCCAATTCGGATCAAGGAGACAGACACCCTCTCTACTTTTAAGATTAGGCTTAAAACTTTCCTTTTTGCTAAAGCTTATAGTTAGGGCTGGATCAGGTGACCCTGAACCATCCCTTAGTTATGCTGCTATAGACTTAGACTGCTGGGGGGTTCCCATGATGCACTGAGTGTTTCTTTCTCTTTTGCTCTGTATGCACCACTCTGCATTTAATCATTAGTGATTGATCTCTGCTCCCCTCCACAGCATGTCTTTTTCCTGGTTCTCCCTCAGCCCCAACCAGTCCCAGCAGAAGACTGCCCCTCCCTGAGCCTGGTTCTGCTGGAGGTTTCTTCCTGTTAAAAGGGAGTTTTTCCTTCCCACTGTCGCCAAGTGCTTGCTCACAGGGGGTCGTTTTGACCTTTGGGGTTTTTACGTAATTATTGTATGGACTTGCCTTACAATATAAAGCGCCTTGGGGCAACTGTTTGTTGTGATTTGGCGCTATATAAATAAAATTGAATTGAATTGAATTAAATAAAGTGATGGAAGGAGAGAAAAATTGTTTCCTTGGCACATTTTTAAATATTTCCCTGCTAATCCGATTAATCGTGTCGAAACCCTATCAGACAAATCGATGATCCAAATAATCATTTGTTGCAGCCCTAAAATCTAGTACATTTATTTATTGGTGTTTATTTGTAGCATTTTGGAAATTTGGAAATGTGGAAATGCGCTTCGAACATGTACTCAGGGTGGGTGTGCCATCTGGTGTTCAAGAGACGAAACTTCAGCCACTGACCCAACAATGGCCCCGTTTATATGTACATAAAACTAGGGCTGAAACGATTAGTCGAGTAATTTGAATAATTCAATTACAAAAAAAGTTTGAGGCAAATTCTGTGCCTCAAAGATTTGTTTACCGTTGTAGTACATGTGCCAGGCCTATGTGTGGCGCTGTAACATCCCCAGAAAAACAAACAGAAGAAGACTAGAGCATGCGTGAGCCTTGTAAGCGCTAATCAAATTAGCATAAGAGCTACAGCTTTCCAACATGACACACAGAGTGAAATAAAGCCTTTTAAGAGAAAAAACGGTTCAAGAACCGGTTTTTTTCGAGTATCGTTAAGAAATAATTCGATCCACAGATATCAAAAGCCTTTATCCCCTTATCGATACTTCAGAGCAGCCGTTGTTTTTGAGTGTGTTTGTCGGGAAAATGATCATTCCTCTACGTTGATTACAGGGCTGTACGCTTAGCTTTTTCACTAGGAGCACAAAATTTAGGAGCACAGATAAAAATTTAGGACCACTGTGAAATTTCTTGATACAATTTTATTATTAACGCAAAGACACATACTGTACAGAGAGTACCTTTTCCACACACATGCACATTTTATATGATTCTAATGTTGTATTTATTTCATTGTTTTTTACTTCCTTTTCTATCATTATTTACATCATTGCTTTTGTCCATTTCATTACTTTTTGCTGTGTATTTCTTGTATTATTTTAAACCCTCACACACATAACATCCCCGTCCCACTTTTTATACTCAGGTCGCCTGCTACGCTTAGCTACATTCAACCAACGGTCCACAGCACACACTCTCACACACACACACTCTTGTCGATTTGTACAGATGTGGGAATGGTTTTCTCTATGGGATATACAGTGGTCCCTCGTTATCATGGGAGTTAAGTTCTAAAAATAACCCGCGATAGGCGAAATCCGCGAAGTGGCCAGCGTTTTTTTTACAATTATTATAGACGTTTTAAAGCTGTAAAACCCCTCACTACACACTTTATACACTTTTCTCAATCAGGCATGAACATTTTCTCACTTTTCTCTGTGTGTAAACACTCTCAAAGTTCAAACCTGAGTAGAAAAATCCCGGCCCCCCCCCACTCCCCAATTCAAGGGGGTACCTATGCTTGTTCCCCATGTTGAAAATATACCCCCTATCTAGGGAAAACCTTCAGACAATCACCCCCTATCACGGGCTTTTTGCATGATATTTTTTTATAATTTTATTTTTTACTGGGGTCTGACGAAAAACTACCCCCTTTTTCGAAAATCTGGGAGATGGTTTGAAAATAGGGCTGCCACAAATGACTATTTTGATAGTCGACTAGTCAACGATTATTTTTGTGATTAGTCGACTAGTCGGATCATACAGAATTTCCTAAATTAAGGTCTGCAGCATTTTCAGAGAAACGTCGGGATGAAAACATGAACATTTCCAAATCAGTGACTATTTCTTAGACTTCATTTACATCAATCATTCAGAAATACAAACAGTGTGGTACTTTATAGTAAATCTGTGTCAGGTAGGCAGTTCTCAAAAACTAAATGTCCATGCTGGAAGGAGACAAGTGAGGGAAGCCACCAAGACAACTCTGCAACATTTTTATTTTTATCTTCATTTTACTTATAGTCCCAACTTTTTCTGATTTGTGGTTGTTTCTGTTGCATTTCTGAAATTACAGAACTGCTTTAAGAAAAGTGTGAACATTTTATTGTGTTTTAAAACTTTGTGGCGCAAATGCAAACATCAAACTCTTATAAAGAGGAAAAAATACCTGGACATGTGCAGGAAAACTGATATAAACTGAACAGAACAATGCAGGCTGATTTGACTCCCCATATTTTTTGTATAAATAAATCAGAATAAAATAAGAGGTAACTCACTTTGAATGAATAAAACATATAGCTGCAGCTTATAATAACTTTGGAAAATAACAAAAATCAGCAGCTTGTATTTTATTCTACTCCAGTTCATTTAGTGTGATGAAGTCATTTATTTCTCCTCATCGCTTAAGATTGAACAAATAAATACCTTTGGAAAATAGCAGCTGTTAAAGTTCAGAGTTCTCACCTGCTTTTTGTGATCTGTGCCTCTGAACATCACTGCAGCAGGGTTTTATTTTTTATCCAGTGTTTGCGTAATTTTTCCTCAGTTCATTCATATATTCTCATTTTTTAAGGATGTTTTTAAGGATATTTGACCGTTTATTTCATCTCATGATCTCATAAATTCAGTATACGACGCGCACATGGTGTGAACAGGACGGTGCCGTCAGAAAAACACAGGTAGAGAAAGAGCAGAGAAAAGAAAAGTAGTTTTTTTTGTTGTTTATGTTCACTCGGGTTAAAATCCTCTCTCTGCTCCGCGCTCGCTGTGTCACATGATGGTTCTCAGCAGAATGTAACGTCTCGTGCCTCCGTTCGCAGTCTGCAGCGAGTTGATTCCGCGCGCGCGCGCGCACACACACACACACACACACAGCTCCTCCGGTAAACTGCGCATTTTAGACAACTTTGAACAAGACGGCCACCGTTTTAATCAGCTGTCTTATCCAAGTTTGAACATTCAAATGACGGCAGGACGGCTTGATCGGCCACGAAAGGTCAACCGCGTTAGCGAGGGACCACTGTATTTATTTTAGGAGCAAAATGTGAATGAAAGGGTTGAAATACATTCTCGCACACGTGCGCCCGTTTTATTTTTTTTCCTCGCACAATCAAATTTTAGGCGCAATATGCGAGCAAAACGCTCGCACTGTACAGCCCTGGATTGCAGACCCTGCAGCGGGGCTGTAATCAACAATTTCTGCAGTGCGACTCGACTTTGAAGCATGAACCAATGAAGCAGTGCTTCGATCCACTGGCTTGTTGGTTCTTTGATTCGCTGCTCTTCAGAAGCGGCAAGTCTGCTTCTTAACCGCTGTCACACCCATTAAAATATCGTGAGTCACTTCTGTGTGGATTAAAGTCACTAACTGGGACTCTTGTTGCAGTCAAGAAAAAGAATCGTCCTCCATTCCATTGGCACAGCTTCAAACGCTGCGCATCTCTCTGCTGAGTCTGGCTGGAATTAATGACTTCAAAACGAATTGCCGCTTTAAATAAAATGACACCTCTTTACAAACATTGCAATAGAGACAAGAAACTACAATCGACTAAAACATTTTTTTCACCCCAAAATGAGACGTGCTGTATTCTTTATGAATTACATCCTGACGTGCAGCACAGCCAGCTGTAAGAGCTCAGCTCAGATGTATGGAAAGACATTAATGCAAATAATGTCTGAAAGGAAATGCTTTTGACAGAAACTACAGATTTTGTTTCTTCCTATTTATGTCCAGAGTTTAAGGATCCAGTAACCAATTTCACATTTATTTACTTTATGTCTCAATAAAATGCTGTTCAGTTTCAATTCAATTTCAATTTAATCAGCTTATAAAGCACCAAATCACAACAAAAGCCATCTCAAGGCACCTCACACAGAACAGTTCAACATAAAAAATGTAAATAAATAAAATTAAAAAAATTCAAATACGGAATTAAAAACAGAAGTAAAAGAATAAAACACATTAAAAAAAAACTATTCAGAGAATAAAATAAAAGAGAAGAGAATAAAAGAGAGAGAATAAAAATAGGTCTTAAGTCTTAACTTAAAAATGTCCACGGACTCTGACTGCCTCATGGTCGCAGGAAGCCCGTTCCACAGAGTGGGTGCACGATAAGAAAAAGCTCTTTTACCCGCAGACATAGAAAACCTGTAAAGCGTACTTTTAGTACACAACAAAAATTCACAAGAGGTATTGATAATTGGATTGATAAGCGGAATCGATAAAATCTTATTGATACCCACCCCGATTAAAAACGTGAAAGTACTTTTTGTCCGATTACTCGATTAATCGCCAGAATAATCGATAGAATACTCTATTACTAAAATAATCAATAGCTGCAGCCCTACATAAAACATGTATACCATTAATCAAATTTATTTTGTTCTTTTATATTTGTACGCGTTTCACCATTCCAAAGAGCTAATTTCTTGTAGAGAGAGAGGGGGCGAGTACTGTCTTCTCTATAAAGTCTTTGCTTTTATTTTCCAATATTTTACAAAATTTTAGGCCCCATTTCGCTCCACATTACGTTCAGTTTTGTTACATTTTACCCCTATTTCATAATTATCAGTCCCCATTTTGCTCCATCTTGCACCATTTCATTAGATTTTACCCCATTTCTCTCCATTTCGTATTGTAGTATGGCCCACCAGCACCAATGGGCCCCACTGCATACACTGTACTTCAAAGTCAAAGGGTGTACAGCCTTTCTATATCTACTATATGGAGAGTGCTGGGTTGTACAAATTTATAAGCAGCTTAATATTTCTGATGGCATTTTATTTTTCTCAGTACTACTGTGTACTTTTTGCCATCTCACATGACACAAAAATGA
Organism: Thalassophryne amazonica; assembly: GCF_902500255.1. Classification (NCBI taxonomy): domain Eukaryota; kingdom Metazoa; phylum Chordata; class Actinopteri; order Batrachoidiformes; family Batrachoididae; genus Thalassophryne; species Thalassophryne amazonica. The sequence continues at coordinate 30,005,369 of NC_047120.1, read as the reverse complement.
TTTACAAGTTAAGTGGCTGCATGTTAACTGCTTGCCTCATACTGTTTAACATTTGAAAGGTTCTCGTACATTTCATCCAGCTGAATCTAAATTATGTACAGCGTATGTCTACGCCGGTGACCTTTGTTTCACAAAGACACGCTACACACCATTAACCATCTGTCAAGCAAACCTAGCACAGCAGACCTCAAACAATGCACAAGCTGCCTGGCATAAGCACAATCAATACTGAGAGCACTGGAGACCTGCACTGACCTACATCAGTCACAGCATCATCACACATGCTTAAATAAATATTTCTTGTTCTGGAGAAAGTGCAGAGAATAAACAGCACGGCTGACTGTGTTTGATGTTCACACTGTGTCGTGGCTACTTTCATCATAAAAATGCTCTTAGAGTGGAAAATATTCACAGATTAAGACAAATCTATTTATTTTGGGTTTGTGTGATTTATTTAACTATTTTATTTTTACTTATATTTGAAGCTACACAAGAGACATGAAGTTTCACCGTTTTTCTGATCTGTCACTCGCTAGCATACAATTCCAGCGTCAGATTTAAAGGCTCTACAGGCGTAAGCAACCTGGAAATGCATTCGTTGTGGTAAAGGAAACGTATACATATAGGCTGCCTAAAATTGTCATCCAACAGGAAAAGCAAAAATAGCCAAGCCCAAAGAATGCACAAAGTGATGCTACACCAAGTGATTTCACAGGGTGACACATTTCTGAGTCATAACGCTCATTTTTCCAACTCTCTCTGGAACGACTTCTAGTCACTGAAGTAGCTCCACGCTCAACGCCATTCTAACTGTAAGGCAAAACAAACTGACGAGCTGCACTATAATTAAAAGTTGCAAGAATATCGAATTTCCGTATGATGTGTTAATAGAAACTAACTTGTCCAAAGCCACTTCATTTGTTTGTTTTTTTCTGTTTTTACTTTAACCTTTCAGATGACAGCCACACTTACAACACAACAAAGATGTGTTCCAGCGTCGGCCTAGCGGTGAGCCAAGAAGGAACAGCATGGAGCCAATTAACTATACACTGATTAAATAGGCCAGCTGTCATTTGTCTTGGACACAATCTCACAGCAAACCACTGTGAGCGGTGATTTTATAACGGCATCACCAAGCAGCAGTGCCCATAGTCGAAGAGAATTGTCTTTCACAAGGAACAATAGCAAAATCACCCTGTCTACGAGACAGACGATGATGGCCACAGCTGTCACTAATACAAAGAGACAGAATGCCAAAAGTAAATTCAATATAACAGAGCATTACACAGTGTGTGAAAAGATCAGGGTTTCTCAACCTTTTTGACCTTGAGGCACAATTTTCCCGGTACAAAGTGGCCCAGGGTCCAATTAAATATCAATACTTTCATTTCAATTGTTCCAAGTCTTGGTTTGATTTGAATTAAACAAACAAACAGACAGACAGACAGACAGACAGCTTTTATTGCCATTGTCATAACAACAACGAGATTTCTGCACTCACATTCCACATACAAACAGCAATTGAATCTACAATTATTACTTGTTTACCATAATAATGGCACACATCAAAATTAGGACAACAAATATACATTTGACATTGTTTATGTACACTAAACTTGAAACAGTCCATTTTCCAATTGAGGCGATGTGAGTGTGTTGGTAGCCGCTGCAACTGTCAAGTCGCGCCGCCTGCCGGCTTGGGAAAGAACGGAGGCCTGCCGCAGAGAGGGAGGGGCAGGAAGAGAGGTAAGAGGAGAAAACTGGAGCATGCTTCAGTCCATGTGTAAGTCTGTCAGTTATCAAGTCCACTTACAGTTTAACAAGCTAAAACCTTGTAAACTAAATGATATGATGCACTGTGATCATCTCAAAGACATTTCTTTTATATTGTGTATGTAAACCTACACATACAACAACACCGAAGAGGCGTGCATTTATAACAAATCAGGTTGCTTCAAGAACAAATATAAAGGCTCAAGCCAAGGTTATTTACAAAAAAAAAAAAAAAAAAAAATCCAGAAATACAAAAATATTTTGATTTAGATACTAAGAGAAATTCTGATAAATAAAATTCTGTGGTGGTTGTTGTCCATTCGGCCGCTCCCGTAATGTTCGGGGTCGCCACAGTGGACACAGCCAGATCCGCATCGGTATTTGGCACAAGTTTTACGCCAGATGCCCTTCCTGATGCAATTCCAGTTTTACCTGGAGAAACACACCTGGTGTTCCGAAGAGGTCTCCCATCCAAGTAATAACCAGATCCTGCACTGCTTAGCTTCTGAGATCTGACGGGATCAGGCTTACACAGAGCAGACCGGCTGCAAATAAAATTCTGTGGTAATAAAATAAATACATTCCAAATAAATAATGAAATAAATAAACTGTAAATAAAATTTAAATAAAGTGCAATTGAAAATATTGCCTTATACGAGGTCTGTCCATAAAGTATAGGTCTTTTTATTTTTTTCAAAAACTATATGGATTTCATTCATATGTTTTTACGTCAGACATGCTTGAACCCTCGTGCGCATGCGTGAGTTTTTCCATGCATGTCGGTGACGTCATTCGCCTGTGAGCACTCCTTGTGGGAGGAGTCGTCCAATCCCTCCTCGGAATTCCTTTGTCTGAGAAGTTGCTGAGAGACTGGCGCTTTGTTTGATCAAAATTTTTTCTAAACCTGTGAGACACATCGAAGTGGACACGGTTCGAAAAATTAAGCTGGTTTTCGGTGAAAATTTTAACGGCTGATGAGATTTTGAGGTGATACTGTCGCTTTAAGGACGTCCCACGGAGCGAGACGTCGTGCAGCACTCCCAGGCGCCGTCGTCAGCCTGTTTCAAGCTGAAAACCTCCACATTTCAGGCTCTATTGATCCAGGATGTCGTGAGAGAACAGAGACGTTTCAGAAGAAGTCGGTTTAAGCATTTTACCCGGTATTCCACTGTTAAAGGAGATTTTTTTTAATGAAAGACGTGCGGATGGGTCCACGCATCGGGACGCAGCCGGCGCGGTGCAGCAGCACAGGAAAAACACCTCCGTGTTGATAACCATTTGTAAAATCCAGGCGGCTTTTGATGGCTTTCAGTGGAGTGAGTATATGAGAAATTGTTTAACAGCTGGACATGTTCCAACTTGTCCTTAAGGCTTCCAACGGAGGTGTTTTTCCTGTAGCGGAGCGTCGCGGCGGCTGCGAGCCGACGCTGCAATCCGCCCGCACGTCTTTCATTAAAAAAATCTCCTTTAACAGTGGACTATCCGGATAAAATGCTGAAACCGACTTCTTCTGAAACTTCTCTGTTCTCTCACGACGTCCTGGATCAATAGAGCCTGAAATGTGGAGGTTTTCAGCTTGAAACAGGCTGACGACGGCGCCTGGGAGTGCTGCACGACGTCTCGCTCCGTGGGAAGTCCTTAAAGCGACAGTATCACCTCAAAATCTCTCATCAGCCGTTAAAATTTTCACCGAAAACCAGCTTAAATTTTTCGAACCGTGTCCACTTTGATGTGCCTCACAGGTTTAGAAAAATTTTGATCAAACAAAGCGCCAGTCTCTCAGCACTTCTCAGACAAAGGAATTCCGACGAGGGGCCTGGACGAGCTCCTCCCACAAGGAGTGCTCACAGGCGAATGACGTCACCGACAGGCGTGGAAAAACTCACGCATGCGCACGAGGGTTCAAGCATGTCTGGCGTAAAACATATGAATGAAATCCATATAGTTTTTGAAAAAAATAAAAGGACCTATACTTATGGACAGCCCTCGTATACTGCTGATGAATTTGACAATTTGTCTGATGCCATGTCAACAATACGGCGACTCACCTCCCCTCGACTCGCCTCTCCTATCATCTCACAGCACATATCCACAGCAGCAAGTAGAATCAATTCCTCCACTATGGTGAACACCTTCTTACTCTGCGCCACACATCTGGCTATGAGGTAGTTTGCTTTTAAAGCACATTTAGAGTCGCCAGTCAGTGACACGATAGATCTTTTCTGCATCTGTAGCCCAGTTTCTTTTCTCTTGAAAAAAAAATCCACCGGCTTCCCAACTACCTTTGGATGTTTGGTTTCGAGGTGCCTCCTTAGTCTTGAAGGCTTCAGTGCGTCGCTGGCTAGCGTTAACCTACACTCAACACACTGGGCTCTCGGCTCTGCCTCACTACCTCTGTTCACAAAGCCAAACCTAATAAAGTCAGGGTTGTACTTGCGCACAAATTTCGCCTTTGAGGAGGGGGTGGCATCACTTCCATCTTCTTTTTTTTTTTCATTTTAAAAACTTTTCCATTCACCCTATTGAGGTTTAAATCCCACACAAATCTGCAAAACTTCAGAGATTTCGCCACTCTGCGAATTGTCAGTAACATTGACAACCGCACTGAGACGGTCCGATAAGGCTGGACTTTAACCAATGCACACAGACAACACCATTAGCATCGTAACATAAAACTAAAACTCTAGCGAATATATTATCTGGGTTTATAGACGGAGTTATTGTGTTTGTTTTATGTAAACATGCAAGAAGCACAAGTTGTTTCTCCGTTATTTTTCAACGGGAACGCTGTGAGCTGTGATCGCTTCCTGTTCATGTCGCTCTGGGAGAAAGTAAAGTTTGCTCTTTAACATCCTTTCTTATTGTCCTTTACCACACTGTTTGTCCAGTTTGTTCCAGAGTATATATATATATGTATAAGAGGTCTGAAATTCAGTTTGCGTTTATGAAGTTCCACGCAGATAAACACAGCAGACATGGATTATTGGGAATATTTGTTTAGCAAGTTTTCAAAGGTCTTATGCAGCAGTCTCTCAATAATGTGATGAGAAGCATAAATTACATTTTGGTAGTATAATGGTCATTTGCAATTGTCGTCATGTGGATTCTCTAAGTTGTTTAGACTGCTGCGACTCTCTGGCGTGGAAGGGATTGTGGAATATCTCAACAGGGCGAACAGCTCCAATCAAAGTTTGCAGCTGGCTTCTTCTGCTGCTGCTTAGTGGAACGTGTTCAACAACTGAATGACACCTCACTGCCACCAAGAGGGCAGAAGCTGCATTGCGGTCCCGTAACCCTCACAGCCCACAGGTGGGTCATTCCATGTGAAATCATCAGGTGCCTCCCAGGTCACCGACTCGGACTCTCATGGGTTTTTTTTTTTTTTTGCAAGTATCTACATATGTCTGATGAACACATGAAAGATATTTCTGCTTAATTCCATTAATTTTTTTTAATTTTTTAGATATAATTTTTTTAATAAGGGTACCCACAATCCTATTTTTCACTTCCAAATGCATTTTGAGCTTTTTTTTCCATTTTAAAAGGCATTATCTCAGCTACAATTTACACCCTATTTGGGCACCCCAGATACAGAAGTAAATCAGTCCATTCTCGCAGTTTGGTCCATTCTCGCAAAAAATTACAAAATTTCAAAGAGCTGTACTAAAGAAGGGATTAAATGGATAATCTTCATATTGTAGAATACATATCTGGGGGTACTAGTTATATGTGTGTAAAACGTGGCAATAACTTGAAGGGTTTTTTGAATTATTGACTCTTGAAAATCAAAACATGATTGTAGAATGTCAAAAATAGGCCTCCAGTCTCTTTATGATTTGACCATGTGGGCAGTGCTCAGCCACAATTTTTTTGTGGAGAGCATATTGATATACCAACTTTATGTCAATTTTTTTATCTAGCTAAAATGCCTTCATAGTGAAAAAAAATTTGCAAAGTAGGGGACCGTAAAATGACGCAAACCAATTTTGAATCTGTATTTGCATATTCAGAAAGCAATATATCAGCTCTGAATGGAAGCATAAAGCTCAAATTTGGTATTTACAATATTTGGCACCCCAAAATAATGGATCAACTGTGAACGACAGATTAATGAGCTTATTTTTTTCTTTCATGGCATCATAAATTAGCATTCAGTCATCAATGCAAATTTTGTTTGAAGAGCTGTACTCTGAAAGTAAATTGAGAGATAATTTTGATATTTCAGAATATACTTTCTCTAAGTAAAATATTTTTATCAGGATGGGGATTTCTCTCTCAAAGCAGGTGCAGTAAAGTGCATACTATTTTTGACATTCTACGATCATGTTCGATTTTCAAGAGTCAATAATTCAAAAACGCTTCAAATTACAACCACGTTTTAACACATATATAACTAGTGCCCCAGATATGTGTATTCTATAATATTAAGATTATCCACTGAATCCCTTCTTTTTTACAGCTCTTTAAATTGTTGATTTTTTTTTTTTTTTTTGCGAGAATGGACAACTGCCATTTTTGTGATGCTACAGAATGAAAAATTAGCTCTGTGTGAACAGAACGGAGGACGATTCTCCGTTTCTTTCTCGCAATGAGACAGGAGTCCCAGTTAGTAACTTTAATCTGCACAAAAGTGAATCACAAACTCATATTCAGGGATGAAAGTGGTGAAAAGCAAAAAAAAGCTGAAAACCCCAAAATTACCCCCCAACACCACCTGCAGGAAAATGTTTCAATTCTAGAAGCTCTGAAAGGCAATCTGGGACCTATTCCAGACGATAAACTGATGTATCCATTTAGGTGAGAAAAAAAAATATAACTTTCCTTATTCAAATTAATTCAGTAGTATTCTGCTCTTACTAGGATGCAGCAGTTTTCTAGCTTGGCAGAAAGTTCTGGAGGAAATCACTGAAGAAATTAACAAACTGAAAATATGGTTTGACCGAAACAAACTGTCATTAAACTTAAATAAAACAGGGATGAAATGGAGGTGTGAGAGTCACTAGGTGTTCACAGGAAACATTTATTTCCGTATGTATTATTTATTTATGTATTTATTTATGTTCATTGTTAGTGCTATTATATATTTTCTGTTGGTTTCTATTCAGGTTCTTTTGTCTCTTTCTCCTAAAAAAAATTGTATATAATAAATCATTAGATTATTAATATATAAGCAAAATAAATTTAAGGAATATTACAATTTGAAAACAAATGCACCCGAACGTGATGACGGCCTGCAATTGCTAAATGCTAACTTTTAACATTGAAAATGCCATAGACATGCTAACGCATTACTATCGCTCCCGTTTTTAAGTTAAAAAATACATCTATCAACTGTTTCAGAAGACCATAACAGGACGGTTTAACATAGAAAAGGTAAATAATACTCACAGACGTAAGCCAAAAGTAGCAATTTAATGTTGTGAATCGCACAACGAAGTACAGACAATAACTATATGGTGGAATGTCAATTATACACAAGGTGACGTGTGGGCAGGCTCGACGATAGAAGACATCTGGCGAGAGAAGAGCCGGATCCCACACAGCTTCCACCACCAACGGATCTGAAGAACACCGGAGCCGCCAAGCCCTGCGCCCCAGGTGGCCACTGTCTTCAGCAGTCAGACCCAGTACTGCTGGCAGAGAACAGAAACAGTATTGATGAGTGCGAGTTCGCACACTCAGTAATCCCACAGTCTGTGTTTAGTTAGGAGGGAGCACCTCCACCTCCAATCACACACTCGTGCAGCTCCTGTTTAACCACTTATCTGGTTTGGGGTGTGAGGCGAAGCCATCGCAGTCCACACCAAACGCCAATCCCACAGATAAGGACACACCACAGGAAAACGGCTGCAAAGAAGTTCAGATTATTACTCAATGTAAGTCAGCAGAGAAGTTACCTGAATGGTAGCTGATTTCTCAGCGGGGAGGTGGAGTTGCAGTCCGGCCTTTATGGTGATGGTGTTGAGTAGTGGATGAGTGGACAGCTGGTACGGATGATGAGTGACAGCTGTCAATCCCGTCGCTCCCGACGCCCTCTCGTGCTTGAAAGCCCGCACTTCAAGCAGGGTGCCATCTTGTGGTTGGGGCCAGCAGTACCTCCTCTTCAGCGGCCCACACAACAAAAATATGAAACATAAGTTTGCCATTGTCCTTGTTATCCAGAAATACTAAATGAAAATGTAAGCTATAGGTGATAAAAAAGAAGCTAATTGGCCAATTTCACTGCAATATCAGCTGGAGGTGAAATAGGTTTTCAACATTTGTCATTTGGCCAACAGCTACAACTTCCTGATTCCCACTCACTTTTAATTTCTTCAATTGGACCCCCACATCCATATCAAGTCGAATACAAAAAGATTAAGCAAAATAAGTTCAAACATGTTGCAATGAAGTCATGACCTAGCTCACAGGGATCAGATTTCAGCCACTGCAACCATGCTTCAAATGACTGGATACATTAGGAGCGACATCACCGACCCACAAATCAATAATGATATTTGTTCCTAAAGATGCTTAATTGATTGTTGTTGTTGTTGTTGTTTAAAGTACTGCAGCTCTAAATATGGCAACATTTGTTTATACGTAGATGGCCGTATAAACACCAAAGTATTGGCATAAATTAAGCTGCTCGACAGAGTTACATCAGTCTGACAGGCAGTATTCTAAGCCTACCAGCCAAACAGAAGACAATGTTAGTAGGAGGAAGCTGAGCTCATGCCTCGGGCAAGAGTTATCTTTAGAACCCTGTAAAAGCAATAAGGCTTGTAGCCTCTGGTGGGATAGGAGCGATTCTAGAAGCATCAATGGCATCCGTTTCAAAAATCAAGTCAAGGTGCCCACATAACAAACCTTATCAAACGCAACGGGAGTAAGCCCAACAACGAGGGTCAATTTTTATTTCCTCAAACTTCCCATTATACCCGAGAAGAGGGAAGTGTACTTTTATCTTGGGTAAGGTTCTACAGGGATTTCATTTCTTGTTACCACTCAGAATGGGTAACAGACAAATCAAATTATACATCTATAACTAAATACCGTTGACATCAATGAATACTGGGACTAGAAGGTTAGGACAAACAAAAGCACATATCCCTTCCAAGCCACCCACATTTCAATGGTAAAAATGTTAACATTTTCAATGTATATACAATGTATAAAAACTTGGAAAAAAGAGCAATATAAAACATTACCATATACCTATAAATGATACACCAATATGAATGGATCAAACACTAAAGAATAAATAGCAATACACGCTTTTCGCGGACGGGTAATATTTTCATACCACCCAAGTAATCAGCCAATCCGGACAGTGGAGCGGCGCCACGACAAAGAGGCGCGGTCAGAGGAACTGTGAAATACCGGTGAGTCACTATTAATAATTTCTTATGTGTCCAACCTCGTAGGTTGATCGTTAAAATAAATTTGTTAGTTCTAAAAGCCATCATAATATTTATAGGAAAACATTCTTTTTTTCTACTAAGGTTTGAACTTTGAGTGTTTACACAGGAGAGAAAAGTGAGAAAATGTTAATGCCTGTTTGAGAAAAGTGTATAAAGTGTGTAGTGAAGGGTTTTGCAGCCTTAAACATCTATAATTGTAAAAATAACGCTGACTACTTCGCAGATTTTGCCTATCACGGGTTATATTTAGAACGTAACTCCTGCGATAAACGAGGAACCACTGTATATGATAAAATCATTATCAAATTGTTCACCAATGATATGGCTTTATACACCCTTCATAAAGCCATATTCATTGGTGAACACTTGATAACTGATAATATTTAATGAAAGGAATAAGAAGACTGACGTATACCCTCCACACGCTGTAGACCAGGGGTGCTCAAGTTCGGTCCTCAAGAGCTACATTCCTGATACTCTTAGTTGTCTCCCTGCTCCAACACACCTGAATCCAATGAAAGACTTGTTAGCAGGATTTTAATGAGCCTTTCATTGGATTCAGGTGTGTTGGAGCAGGGAGACAACTAAGAGTGTCAGGAAGGTAGCTCTCGAGGACCGAACTTGAGCACCCCTGCTGTAGACTGAGATAAATTTTTATTACGAAAAGACGTATCCAAAATGTGCTTTCTGAGGTGTGAAGCAATTTTCTGACTTCCTAATAATTTAATTATGACTTCACATGCAAAAGAAAAAGGATGGCAAAGTACTTTCAGATCAAGACAAGCATTATATCATCTTTCTAGCTACACCGGCTGTGAAGATACAGTGCAATCGGAAAATATTCACAGAGCTTCACTTTTTCCAGATTTTGTTATGTGGAAAAATACTCCAGAATGGAGTAAATTCATCTTTTCCCTGAAAATTCTACTCACAGAACCCATAATGACAACATGTTCTTTAAATTTTTTGCAAATTTATTAAAAATAAAAACAAAGAAATCACATAAGTATTCACACCATTTTGCGCAATACTTGTTGACGCACCTTAGGCAACAATTACAGTTTCAGATCTTCTTGAATATGATGCCCTAAGCTTGGCATACCTATTTTTGGGCAGTTTTCCCCATTCATGTATCATGCACCTCTCACGCTCCATTGGGTTGGATGGGGAGCGTCGGTGCACAGCCCTTTTCAGATCTCTCCAGAGATGTTCAAGCGGTTTCAGGTCTGGGCTCTGGCTGGGTCACTCAAGGACATTCACAGAGTTATCCTGAAGCCACTCCTGCTAAAAGATGAACTGTTGCCCCAGTCTGAGGTCAATAGCACTCAGGAGCAGGTTTTCATCCGGATGTCTCTGTACATTGCTGCATTTAACTTTCCCTCATCCTGACATGTCATCCAGTTCCTGCTGCTGAAAAACATCCCCACAGCATGATGCTGCCACCACCCTGCTTCACTGTAGGGGTGGTGCCTGGTTTCCTCCCAAACATGATGCCTGGAATTCACACCAAAGAGCTCAATCTTGTCTCATCAGACCAGAGAATTTTGTTTTCACCTGAGAGTCCTTCAGGTGCCTTTGGCAAACTCCAGATGGGATGCCATGTGCCTTTTACTAAGGAAGGACTTCTGTCTGGTCACTCTACCATACAGGCCTGATTGGTGGATTGATGCAGAGATGGTAGTCCTTCCGGAAGGTTCTCCTCTCTCAACAGAGCAATGCTGGAGCTCTGATCGCTCAGTTTAGATGGCGTCCAGCTCTAGGACGAGTCCTGGTGGATCCGAACGTCTTCCATTTACGGATGATGGAGGCCACTGTGCTCATTGGGACCTTCAATGCAGGAAAAATGTTTCTGTATCCTTCCCCAGATTTGTGCCTCAATACAATCCTGTTTGCAGACAATTCCGTTGACTTCTTGCTTGGTTTGCGCTCTGACATGCACTGTCAACTGTGGGACCTTAAATGTAGACACGTGTGTCTTTCCAAATCATGTCTAATCAACTGTTTTAATAATTTGCAAAAATTAAAAAAAAAATAAAAATTCACTTTGTCATTATAGGGAATTCTGTGTAGAATTTTTTTTTTTGAACTTTTTATTTTCAAAAGTTTTTAACACACAATAAGAACATTCCCTGAGACAAGAGTGATAAGATCGATGTTAATATACAAATTCAATGTACACAATGTTGCTTAATAAATACAATAAATTGTTTAAAGTTACACATGCCATAGTAGGAAAAAAGTGTGTGTGTGTGTGTGTATATATATATATATATATATATATATATATATATATATATATATATATACACACACACACACACATATACACACACATATACACACATATACACACATACATACACATACATACATACATACACCTGCATACACACATACACATACATACACACATACACACGTGTGAAAGATTGAGACAAAGATAGCATATACCAAAATAAAAATAAATGATGATAAAAGTGGAGATGATTGAGCAAGTTAGATTATTTACAGATCACACTAAACTAGAAGATTCACATACCCAAGTAAGTAAAGTACCATCTTTGATTGAACTTGTCCAACTTGAGTTGTAGACATGCAGTCATTTTTTCCATTGTATACACCTGTTTAACCCTATTTTTCCACTAGCAACCGATGGTGACAGAATCTGTTTCCAGTTAGCTGTAATGGTTTTCTTTGCTACAAGTAGTAACAAGTGCAAAATGTACTTTTGGTCTGCAGTGTAGTGGTCGGGTATTACACCCAGTAAATAAAACAAAGAATTGGAGGGTATATCTCTTTTAATTATTGTCTCAATTTCATCCCTGATCCCCTTCCAGTACTTCGCTATGACCGGACAGTCCCAGTGGATATGGGTGTGGTCTCCAATCTTCCCACACTGTCGCCAGCATAGAGCTGCTGTAGGGTTTTTAACAAATCTAGAAATTACAAGCGGGGTGTGAAAAAATCGTATTATTATTTTCCAATTGAATTCTTTCCACATTTGACTGTTGATTCCTTTGTGACTGTTCTCACACAGCTTGTCCCATTGCACATCTTCAATTATAGAGTCCAATTCTAATTCCCAATTTTCTTTAACATTGTAAGTATTCTGACAGTTATTAGATGCAAAAATTCTGTACAAATTTGAGACATGTTTTCGGGATGGAGTTTTCTTTTCTGCAATAATGATGAAATACTGTTCTATAGTGTTTGGATTTTATAAATTCTTTCACGTTCCCTATGATTGGTGATATAATGCCTAATTTGAAGATACCTCTGTGTAGAATTTTGAGGGAAAAAAATTATTTCATCCATTCAAGAATAAGGCTGTAACATAAAATGTGGAATAAGTGCAATGCTGTGAAAACTTTCCGGATTCACTGTATAGCCAAAAGAAATCTTTACAAAATCAAAGGTCGGCTTTAATTTTCAGGAAACTGCTGTGTATAAATGTGCATTTCTGATGTCTCCCTGGCACACATTTCTGCACTCTGTCATCTTCCATGTTTTGGCCTGATGCCTCCTTTCTATCGGATGCGCGAAGCTACATCACAGCACGCAGCAGTGAAAGTTGTATTGGGTTGAACTTTGACCGCAGTGGCCTGACAACACGCGCTCACCGGAGGAGCGTCACCCTAGCTCGGTTTTAGACACGTCACTTCTCATTGAAAATAATGGGTTGTAGAGCGATGCAGGACATGTTTAACGCCCTGAATACGTTCATGTGTGAAAGGCCCTTTAAGCTTTTTTTTTTTTTTGTGGCATTGTGTAGAAATGCAGAAATTCATATTTCAACATCATTCATCACTGACACATTAATTTTCAAAATAATGAACTGAAAAGCTCCCAAACACATCCGTAAATGCATACTAGTTTATGTTATGTTATGATAACATAACTACTTCTTCCAAAATATTATCCTATAAGCATACTGAACATCACTGTCCCTGTATGAGCACACTGCCTTACTGTAATCAGCAGCAGGAGACAACTTGACCAAGTTAAATACAAAAGTTGACCTTTTATATGAATTCCTCAGATTTCATGGATAGATGTTCACCAAATAACAACGCTGCCTACAATGATTTAAAATCTGTACAGACTGATGTTTTATGAGATGCTGCCATTTGTGCAAAATCAAAATAAACAGTCATGTCGACAAAATACTGAAGGCGGTCTGGCATGTGCGCTGTGTGTGCACCACCATTAAAATGCAGCCTTTTCACTCCTCCTCCATCGGATGTTGTAGACTTTTATACAAGTTTAGTGACAAATCATGAACATATCACTGTGGAGTTTACTGCATTTTTTTTTCTCTTTTTTTTTACGTGAATAGGGAAGGCTCACAGCTCCAAGTTGGAGGTGCTTTTTCTTCCCTCCTCTCTTGCTCACTTCAGCTCTGTGAGTCAAATGCATGGTGGATCATTTCATGAAAACTCACCTTAGGGTCTCAAGGTCACCCCTCATATTGTGTTTGAAAAATTCCTAAATGTAGGTCTATAAGAGATTACTCACCGTGCAAAAGATGGGGTTTCAATTCCTTTTAGCTTAGGTAATAGAGGCCTTTGAAATTTGACTCTAAAAATGCCATAGGTGAAAATTAGCCTTTTTCCAAGCTTCAGGGGCTTATAATTTTAAATGGAACCACCTAGGAAGCTCATATTGCACATATTTACTAAACTGTGTCCATGTTTTCAATTTCTGCATCAGATAATTTCTGAGATTAATCATTTTTGCACTGAATAAGGCTAAAAATGGCTTTTTGGCCAAAATAGGGAAAACATGGTGGAACTGTGGGAGCTCCTGAAAATATAAACTTTGAATTTTCTCAGAGACAGAATATAAATTCTAAATTTTTTACATAAAACATTGGAATCATGCTAAAGTCCTTAAAACAAAACTAAACAATATCCACCTGTAATCATATTTAGTACCTGGTCATATGTTAATATACAATCTAGATCAACATTCAGTGGCGTTGTACTTTGCATCTTTGACAACAGCCTGGGTGCTGAACATGCTTATGGTTATGCTGTTGATACATAACTTTTATGTCTGGGGCCTGAAACAGACAATGTCAATTAATGACATCCAGCATTGACCATTTTCTGGAAGTCAGGAGAATTTGTTATCATGAAATTGACAAACACATCATTTTCCTCATGACCCCATTCAGACTGTGGTCTGGTAATGGTAATGAAGCAATAATATTGTCGGTTGAGAAGATATAAATGCAATAATGTTTTCATAGAGAAAATATCTGTTACTGTGGCTACAGTCACCAAACAGAAAGTGCCATTGTTCAAATTTATCAAAATAAGCTAAATAATGGTTCCCTAACCTTTTATACCCTTTAGACCAGGAAAACACAAACATAAAGTGTAGGTGCCACGATATGAAATTATTGGTTCCTTGTGCACAGTTACTGAAGAGATAAATATTTGGATTTTGAACTGCACGCCACTAAAAACCAGGAACTTCCCGGAGGGTCCCGACATTGGAGAAGAAGCAGGAAGTGGTATCAGTGCCAGAACCATTATCTTAATAGCCCCATTAATTTATGGATTTTTACAGGCTAGTGACATCCCCGTTTCCACGAAGTGGTTTGGGTTGGTGATGCATGTATTTTATACATGCTGTTCGCGGTTCAGTACAGCAGAGACTCGAACCATCAGCCGCAGATGCAATGAACAGATTACACCTGCAGCTGACCGTGCCAGTCACGGATCAGTACAGCAGAGACTCAAACTATCATGGACTTTTCTTCAGCCAGGACAACGAATTAAACTATTTTCAGACGTTTTAATCAGACTAAAGATGAAGCGGACAGGTAAGACTATATTATTTTCTCCCTGTGTGAACGGTTTTAATATTTGATAATGTGTTATGCTACTAATGTACAGTATTAAATGTATTCAAGAAGGAAACAATATTTATTTTAAAATAACTGATATTTTCAGTCCCTCGTGACATTTTTCAGATTTGAATGTACCTGTTTCTCAGTATTTAACACTCTGGGGTTCGAGGGCATTTTTTGGGACAGTTCACTCGCCTGGCATAAATGTTTTATTATTACTGTTAAGAGCTCTCCCTGCATCCCACAATCAAGTTTCATGTTTTTTTTTTCAGGACAACCTGTGCTTTCAGAATATATATGTTTTTGTTGTGTTTTATAAGTGTAATAAAGGTTTACAATCAAAAATAGGCAAGGAAAAAATAAAGCGAAAAATAACTTTCCACACACATTTATTCAAAACACACAGCAAACTATAATAAACAACTGTTTTGACACTTTATAAAGGTAATTTGAGGTCTTGTGTGAAAGACTGTACAACAGACACGTTCAAGCAATAAACACAAATGCACATTTTGAACAATATATACAAAATGGTCTGTGCGTTTTGTTGTCCATTGATATGGTAAACAGTGCTTTACGCAGAGAAAGCAACAGAGTTATCCAGTAACATTCACATGCAAACTAGTGGAGCAATCGTGATAGATACCCGCTCTTTGTCTGAGCACGTGAGATTGTCATCAGAGGCTCTCCATCTGCTCCTGCTTTCACTGATCGCCTGAGTATGTACTAATAGTAGGGCTGTGCAATTAACCGAATTTCAATCGCGATATCGATATTTGTATCAAACGATCTCCAGTGAAACGATTTAAGGGCCTTTCATCAGGCAAATCCGCCAACGTGTCCCAAGACGCATGACGTCAGACGCGTCGCTTCGGAAGTGGCAAGAGGGCGGTATTGCTACGTCACACTCTGGCTGTTTCCACAACCTGAAAAAAGTTCAGCGATCGCCTTCTTGAATTTGCGTCGCCTGAACCACAAAAAAAGCTTTAAAAAACAGCAGTAGAAAGATTCTCCCATCACCCTGCTGGGAGAAGCTTTTTTTTCAGCTACTTTTCGGAGTGACGCCGACCGAGGGAGGACTGACAACTTGGTGGGATATCGATCGAACCGCGACAGCGAGCCAATCCGCACAGAGAAGACAGCCTTCAGGCATCATTCCTGGGCAGAGCGAGGCAGGCAGCCGGAGTGATGGACTCAGTCCGAAATCTCCCACTTTTTGGATATATGCGAAGTCCAAGTTTGCCCAACGGAGTTTAGTTCTGCAGCTTTATCGAGGTGAGAATAATGTAAAAATAAAACGTGACGTTTACTGAACTGCTGTGAAGGTTTAATGATCGGCTAACATTAGCTTAGCCTTTTAGCACAGTTGATCTGAGTGAATGCTTTAATTTGTAAATGGTTCAGTCTTTTTTATTTTTACCAAATAAAGCTACAGCTTTTTTCAGACACCACAAAAGCTTAACGTTAAATAACTTATTTTTTCGGGTGTTTTTTTCCATCGTTTTTCCCCGTTTTTTTTTTTCTTTCTTTTTTATATATAAACTGGCTAGTGTTTCTTTATATTTATTATTTTGTTTGGTTATGTATGGTTATGTTTATTTACTTTGTTTCTTGTAAATTTCTCCAAAAGGAGATAAGGAGACGTGGTCAAGGGAATGATGACAAAAACACAAACTAATGAACATAAATTGAAACAAAAACAATGCAGCTACTATGTCCAAGTAGCATAAGTCAGGGAGATGCCCAAAGACACTGACCAACTGGTCAGTGACAACAGGGAAGGGAGAGGAAAACAGAAAAATAATATATAATATGAAATTTTTAATATTTATTTTATTCATTTTATGTTTTATACAGGTAAGGTACAGTACATTTTCAATTTGGAGGTTTTGCGCACATTGTCTATAACAATTTTTTTTTAGAGTGAGAGAAATGCTGAATAAATGCATTGTGTAACCAAAAAAATAATCATTTGAATAATCGTGATTTCAGTATTTACCTAAATAATCATGATACTGATTTTTTCCAAAATCGAGCAGCCCTAACTAATAGTATGTACTCATTGGAGCACCCAGGGGGCTATTCAAATGGGCCAACTAGTAACATACGAGGTTTGTTAGAAAAATATCCGACCTTTTTATTTTTTTCAAAAACTATATGGATTTGAATCACGTGTGATTGCATCAGCCAAGCTTGAACCTTTGTGCGCATGCATGAGTTTTTTCACGCCTGTCGGTTGCATCATTTGCCTGTGAGCAGGCTTTGTGTGAGCAGTGGTCCACCCCTCTCGTCGGATTTTTATTGCGAATAAAATGTCTGAACGATTTGGAGCTTTGCTGCATCAAATTTTTCCAGAAACTGTGAGAGACCTCCAGGTGGACACCATGCAGAAAATTCAGATAGCTTTCAGGGATGATTTTATGGGGATTACACAGATTAAGGAGTGCTCCAGCCGGTTTAAAGACCGCCCACAGCGTCAGAGAGTGCGGCGCACTCCGAGCGCCGATCGACAGGCTGAAACCCCGCTGAAACAACCAGATCATTTCCAAAGTGAAGGCTTTGTTGATCCAGGACGTCGTCTGACTTCCACAGAAATGGCAGAAGACGTGGACATCAGCACTTTTTCGGCACATTCCACTGTTACAGGAGTTTTTGTCATGGAAACAGAAGCGGAGGGATGCGCCATGGAGCCGCGAATGGCGCGGACAAAAGCACCTCCGTGTTGGTCTCACAGGACGGCTTTCAGATGGCTTTCAGACGGCTTTCGGTGGCTTTTCAGTCGTGTGACTATCCAAGAAATTGTGGATGAGCTGGACATGCCAGAACATGTCCTGTGAGGCTTCATCACTGTGTTGCTTTGCGCCATGCGGCTCCGTCCCGGACGCGCAAATTTCTCCGCTCCTCTTTCCATGACAAAAACTCCTGTAACAGTGGAATGTGCCGTTCATTTCCAAACTGAACACTGTGTTGATCCGGGACATCGTCTTTTTCAGCACACTGAGACAGACGTGCGGAGAAATTCATGCGTCGGGATGGAGCCGCATGGCGCAAAGCAACGCCATGATGAAGCCTCACAGGACATGTTCTGGCATGTCCAGCTCATCCACAATTTCTCGGATAGTCACACAAGTGAAAAGCCACCGAAAGCCATCTGAAAGGCGTCCTGTGAGACCAATACAGAGGTGCTTTTGTCCACGCCATGAGCGGCTCCGTGGCGCATCCCTCCGCTTCTCTTTCCATGACAAAAACTCCTGTAACAGTGGAATGTGCCGAAAAAGTGCTGATGTCCACGTCTTCTGCCATTTCTGTGGAAGTCAGATGACGTCCCGGATCAACAAAGCCTTCACTTTGGAAATGATCTGGTTGTTTCAGCGGGGTTTCAGCCTGTCTATCGGCACTCAGAGTGCGCCGCGCTCTCAGACGCTGTGGGCTGTCTTTAAACCGGCTGGAGCACTCCTTAATCTGTGTGATCCCCATAAAATCGTCCCTGAAAGCCATTTGAATTTTCCGAATGGTGTCCACCTGGAGATCTCTCACAGTTTCTGGAAAAATTTGATGCAGCAAAGCTCCAAATCATTCAGACATTTTATTCGCAATAAAAATCCGACGAGAGGGGTGGACCACTACTCACACAAAGCCTGCTCACAGGCAAATAACGCAACCGACAGGCGTGAAAAAAACTCACGCATGCGCACGAAGGTTCAAGCTTGGCTGATGCAATCACACGTGATTCAAATCCATATGGTTTTTGCAAAAAATAAAAAGGTCAGATAGTTTTCTAACAGACCTCGTATCACTCCTGAAAACGATCTTTGGCTTTTCACGTGAGGGAAATCTGCCCTACGATTGGATTTTGGAAAACCATGTGACAGTGAACCAGTTCCGATTGGACACTCGCATTGCACACGTCATCACACAGCTTCTATGAGGAGTACAAAGATGGCTGATGGCTGGCTCAAGCGTCCGCGGAGTTAAATTTTCAGCAAAAAAAAAAAAAAAAAAGGTATGTTTCCGTTTCTGTTAGCAGGAAAACAGCGAGCGAGGGAGAGAGAGAGGGAATGAGAGAGAGAGCATGAGAGACAGAGAGAGGGAGAGGGAGAGGGACAGGGAGAGGGAGAGAGAAAGCGAGCAAGAGAGAGGAGAGGACTTTTTTTGCTCCAACACTTACTTTGACAATGTATGTTTCAACAGAAACTGAATTAGGAGAGAGACAGACAGAGGGAGGACTTAATTTTTCATTTTTACTGTAACACTTGCTTCGACAATGTAAACATATGTTTCCCATGTCAATAAAGCTCCACTGAAATTAAAGAGACAGAAACAGAAAGAGAGAGAGAGACAGAGAGACAGACAGACAGACACACAGACGGAGAGAGCTGCCTTTTCTCTTTTAAGTCTATAAATAAAAGTGCTTAATTCTTTCACCAAAACATCAAATTAGGGATGTCCCGATCAGGTTTTTTTGGCCCCGATCCGATTCATTTGATTTTGAGTATCTGCCGATACCGAGTCCCGATCCAATACTTTAAAAAACTGAATGAACAATCAACAAATGCTAAATATATAATAATTTCATTTTAATCACCTTATTTTATTATTTATCACTTAAACAGTGCACTTCTCTTTGAGGTAGCTTGAACAATCAAGTAATAATCTACCAGACTAAAAAATGTACAAATTTCCATGTTATTTTATTTGTTTAAAAATACAATGTCCAAGGTTCCGTATGTTAAACAAGAAATTATCTAATCTGAAATAACAGGTGGTTTTAATTTATAGTTGAAAGGTTTCTAAAGAACCATTTATTGATTTAGCTATTTTAATTACAAGTGTTCTAAACTTTTTTAAACAGTAATCAGAAATTTTGAGGTAACAAACAACAACAACAAAAAACATTTCCAAGGATTTTTCTTCAGACACGTTGTTTTCTGCACTAATCTGTGGTTCAAATCCCAGCCTGACTGGAAAATCACTAAGGGCCCTTGGGCAAGGTCTTTAATCCCCTATTGCTCCCGGTGTGTAGTGAGCGCCTTGTATGGCAGCACCCTGACATCGGGGTGAATGTGAGGCATAATTGTAAAACGCTTTGAGCGTCTGATGCAGATGGAAAAGCACTATATAAATGCAGTCCATTTACCATTTGTACAGATCAGTGGTTTCTGCCACTAGTCTTCCGTATTTTGGCCCGACGCGTTGTTCCTTTTTGACAGCGTGAAGCTACATCACAGCTCAGAGCGTCGAAAGTTCAAAAGTCAACTTGAAAAGTAAAAGGAAAAAAAAAAAAACAACTTACATTTGCGTCCTGACAGTCCTCAGTATGCCCCTCTGATGCTTTATCAGTGTTCAACAAGTTCAGAGCAGCGCAGTGAACGTGAATGAAAACGGAAGCTCTTTAAGACGCACTCCGAAATGTGATGAGTGTGCACATCGCTCGTGCGCACACCATCTCTCGCTCCGTTTTGCAGACAAACGATCACAGGACAATTTGTTTTTTCTTTTTGTTAATCAGATGACAGATCGTCGTTCTGAGGACCTGGTCAGCACCGGGTCCTGCTGCGCACGGAAGGATGACTGAGCAAGAGTTTTGGTGGGAAAGTGTCCATCATCCTCTTGTCATTCCATCGAGGCGTCAGGCTGAGCGCGTAAACACACAAACAGCAGTTCTGCGAAAGAAACTTTGCGCGCATAACTTCCCCCACCTCTGTCCGAGTTACAATTCCATCTCTTCTTCCCAAATTCACTGCGCAACTCTTGTTCCCGTTTCTGTGCGAGAATGTCCGGTTGAACTTGTTTTTTTCTTTTGTTCAATTAAAAAAAAAAGACTGGGTTGAACTTTGACCATGTCAGCCTGCCGACAAGCAGCAATGCGCGCTCTCGTCAGAAGCATTGCGTCAAAAGCCAAGCTAAAGCGACGCTTCTGACGCCTCTAAAAAGCAACGTGTCTCACGCCTCTGACACTTCCGACGCGTGAAAGGCTCCTTAATCTGCAATAATGAGCTGATGTAAATAATGAGGATAAAATCTATATCGGATTCCTGACTGGGATGCAACGTCCGATTTCGATCAAGTCTGAAACCACGTGATCGGGCCCGATTTCCGATCACGTGATCGGATCGGGACATCCCTACATCAAATCTAGGCTTCCATCTTAGATGTACCTTCTGGCAAATTGCAGCTGAACTTTCAGGTCTCCTTTTTAAGAAAATCCTCCTCTAAACACTTAATGAAGCTGTATAAATGGGGATACAAAATATCCTCATAAAATCAACAATAATGACAATAATAATATTATTACATCAAACAGAGCTCTGGTATCAGAATAGTATCTGTACCGGCAGATATCCAAATTCACATATCGGGATCGGATCAGAAGAAAAATGTGGATAGGTGCATCCCTAAATGAGTAAATTACACCAAAGCCTGTAAAAATCCATAAATCAGCCGCATTATTGTTTAAGGCGCAATGTTAAAAACGTATGGAAAAAGTAGCAGCTTGTAGTCTGGAAATTACAGAGCGTGTGCGTGAAAATCCCCCATTGAGAGGTTGGCATCACACTGCTATAAAGGGGTCTCGGGCGTCGTCGTATTGGAGAAGTTTTATGATTACAAGTACAAGTAAATGAATCCCAGCCTGACTGGAAAATCACTAAGGGCCCTTGGGCAAGGTCTTTAATCCCCTATTGCTCCCGGTGTGTAGTGAGCGCCTTGTATGGCAGCACCCTGACATCGGGGTGAATGTGAGGCATAACTGTAAAACGCTTTGAGCGTCTGATGCAGATGGAAAAGCACTATATAAATAATAATATTATTACAGCAAACAGAGCTCTGGTATCAGAATAGTATCTGTATCGGCAGATATCCAAATTCACATATCGGGATCGGATCAGAAGAAAAATGTGGATCGGTGCATCCCTAAATGAGTAAATTACACCAAAGCCTGTAAAAATCCATAAATCAGCCGCATTATTGTTTAAGGCGCAATGTTAAAAACGTATGGAAAAAGTAGCAGCTTGTAGTCTGGAAATTACAGAGCGTGTGCGTGAAAATCCCCCATTGAGAGGTTGGCATCACACTGCTATAAAGGGGTCTCGGCGTCGTCGTATTGGAGAAGTTTTATGATTACAAGTACAATATGGGATGATCGGGCCATACCCGATACTGGTATCAGGATCGGTGCGTCCCTATTAAAAAGACACAAAATTCACTCCATATTATGCAACAAGTCACAGCATTTATTATGAATGCAGGTGAAGAAAAGACAAAAACAGAAAACTTTGGGACCATTATCAGAGTGGTAAATTGCAGAATTATTTTCTGAAACAGAAACAGGCTCACAGTGGGTGCAGCCAGTGTAAGAGGTTTCGCAGAGTGTTCATTAGTGCCCCTTGGCCAGCATAAGATGTGTTAAAAAGTGTGAAGTCTTTGCACACCACAGATCCCCTGCAGTAACGTTATGGCTGTTGCCCCTTCTTTTCATTAGATTCATCCACTCCACCATTCAGTGAACCTGATGAGATGACTCATCTCCCATTTTTCTTTTTTAGCAAAAGAAAGAAAGAAAATAATACTTTTGAGAGTTCAGTGTCACAACAATAAAGCTGAAGCTCCAAAAGAAATGACAGCTTCATGAAGAAAAAATATCATTCTATGAACATAAATGCATCATTTATAGAAGAAAATGCAACATTACTGCAAGATCAGAATTGGAACTATACAATATGCATTTAATGAACATCAGTAGCCTTGGTGGCCAAAAGACCTAGGCTTTAGAAATAAAGAAAAAAAACCTGACAAAAAAGCACATTTCATGTTACTTCTAAATCACGTACACGTTGAAAGAAGAGGTGCCGAAATTCTAGCTTTTGATGGGCCATAAAAGATCTTGTTTAAGCGCCACAGCCTATTAACATGGCGGGTGATGCCATGTGAATTACAACAGCATGGCATTTACATTATATTTTACATAATATTATGATTCTAAATTTAAAATCTAATTTCAAAATAGCCCTTTGTCACCGATTCTGTTGATTATTTTTATGGACAGAATTCTTCTAGGCGCAGCCAGGTGTAGAGGGGGTCTGGTTTGGGAACCACAGAATCTCGTCTCTGCTGTTTGCGGACGATGTGGTTCTGTTGGCTTCGTCAAATCAGGACCTTCACCGTGCACTGGGGCGGTTTGCAGCCGAGTGTGAAGCGTCCGGGATGAAATCAGCACCTCCAAATCCGAGGCCATGGTTCTCGACCGGAAAAAGGTGCTTTGCCCTCTTCAGGTTGGTGGAGTGTCCTTGCCTCAAGTGGAGGAGTTTAAGTATCTCGGGGTCTTGTTCACAAGTGAGGGACGGATGGAGCGTGAGATCGATAGACGGATCGGGCAGCATCTGCAGTGATGTGGTTCGCTGTATCGGACCGTCGTGATGAAGAGAGAGCTGAGTAGGGGGGCAAAGCTCTTGATTTACCGATCGATCGACGTTCCGATCCTCACCTATGGTCATGAGATTTGGCTCATGACCGAAAGAACAAGATTGCGAGTACAAGCGGCCGAGATGAGGTTTCCTCCACAGGGTGGCTGGGCGCGTCCCTTAGAGATAGGGTGAGGAGCTCGGTCACTCGGGAGGAGCTCGGAGTCGAGTCGCTGCTCCTCCACATCGAAAGGAGTCAGTTGAGGTGCCTCGGGCATCTTTTCCGGATGCCCCCTGTACGCCTCCCTGGAGAGGTGTTCCGGGGCACGTCCCATTGGAGGAGGCCCCGGGGAAGACCCAGGACACGCTGGAGGGACTACATCTCTCAGCTGGCTTGGGAACGCCTTGGGGTTCCCCCGGAGGAGCTGGGGAGGTGTGTGTGGACTGGGAGGTCTGGGCGGCTTTGCTTGAGCTGCTTGCCCCCGCGACCCGACTCCGGATAAAGCGGAAGAAAATGGATGGATGGATGGATGGATTTCAAAATAATAATGTACCCGGAATTCCGCCTGCGGCAGCAGCCGGCACAGCATGACGAACCACCGCCTATAAATTGTAATATCTTAAACATTATTGCGTACATTATCACAAGTAAAAGATGGGTTTAGGTGGTTTTATTATTCACTTTTGTGGACTTTTCTATGCCTTACAGACTGTATTAAAATAATTGATAGTGCAATACTTGTTATTACTTCATGATCTCTATCAATCAATCAATCAACTTTTTTCTTATATAGCGCCAAATCACAACAAACAGTTGCCCCAAGGCGCTCCACATTGCAAGGCAAGGCCATACAATAATTATGAAAAACCCCAACGGTCAAAACGACCCCCTATGAGCAAGCACCTGGCCACAGTGGGAAGGAAAAACTCCCCTCAACAGGAAGAAACCTCCAGCAGAACCAGGCTCAGGGAGGGGCAGTCCTCCGCTGAGACTGGTCGGGGCTGAGGGAAAGAACCAGGAAAAAGAGATCGATCACCAATGAATAAATGCAGAGTGATGCATACGGAGCAAAAAGAGAAAGAAACAGTGCATCATGGGAACCCCCCCCACAGTCTACGTCTAAAGCAACATAACCAAGGGATGGTCCAGGGTTCACCCGATCCAGCCCTAACTATAAGCCTTAGCGAAAAGGAAAGTTTTAAGCCTAATCTTAAAGTAGAGAGGGTATCTGTCTCCCTGATCTGAATTGGAGCTGGTTCACAGGAGAGGAGCCTGAAAGCTGAAGGCTCTGCCTCCCATTCTACTCTTACAACCCTAGGAACTACAAGTAAGCCCGCAGTCTGAGAGCGAAGCGCTCTAATGGGGTAATATGGTACTACGAGGTCCTAAGATAAGATGGGACCTGATTATTCAAAACCTTATAAGTAAGAAGAAGAATTTTTAAATTCTATTCTAGCATTAACAGGAAGCCAATGAAGGGAGGCCAACACGGTGAGATATGCTCTCTCCTGCTAGTCCCCGTCAGTACTTCTAGCTGCAGCATTCTGAACCAACTGAAGGCTTTTTAGGGAACTTTTAGGACAACCTGATAATACTGAATTACAATAGTCCAGCCTAGAGGAATAAATGCATGAATTAATTTTCAGCATCACTCTGAGACAAGACCTTTCTGATTTTAGAGATATTGCGTAATGCAAAAAGGCCAGTCCTACATATTGTTTAATATGCGCTTTGAATGACATATCCTGATCAAAAATGACTCCAAGATTTCTCACAGTATTACTAGAGATCAGGGAAACGATCTGGTTAGACACCATGCTTCTAAGATTTGTGGGCCAAGTACAATAAACTTCAGTTTTATCTGAGTTTAAAAGCAGGAAATAGAGGTCATCCATGGTCTTATGTCTGTAAGACAATCCTGCAGTTTAGCTAATGGTGTGTATCCTCTGGCTTCAGGATAGATAAAGCTGGGTATCATCTGCGTAACAATGAAAATTTAAGCAATACCGTTAATAATACTGCCCAAGGGAAGCATGTATAAAGTAATAAAATTGGTCCTAGCACAGAACATTGTGGAACTCCATAATTAACTTTAGTCTGTGAAGAAGATTCCCCATTACATGAACAAACTGTAATCTATTAGACAAATATGATTCAAACCCACCGCAGCGCAATGCTTTAATACCTATGACATGCTCTAATCTCTGTAATAAAATTTTATGGTCAACAGTATCAAAAGCAGTACTGAGGTCCAACAGAACAAGCACAGAGATAAGTCCACTGTCCGAAGCCATAAGAAGATCAGTTTGTAACCTTCACTAATGCTGTTTCTGTACTATGATGAATTCTAAAACCTGACTGAAACCTCTTCAAATAGACCATTCCTCTGCAGGTGATCAGTTAGCTGTTTTACAACTACCCTCTCAAGGAATCTTTGAGAGAAAGGAAGGTTGGAGATTGGCCTATAATTAGCTAAGATAGCTGGGTCAAGTGATGGCTTTTTAAGTAATGGTTTCATTACTGCACCTTAAGGCCTGTTGTACATAACCAACTAACAAAGATAGATTGATCATATTTAAGATTGAAGCATTAAATAATGGTAGGACTTCCTTGAGCAGCCTGGCAGGAATGGGGTCTAATACGCATGTTGATGGTTTCGGATGAAGTAAACTAATGAAAATAACTCAGACAGAACAATCGGAGAGAAAGAGTCTAACCAAATACCGGCATCACTGAAAAGCAGCCAAAGATAACGATACACTTGTGATGGTTATGAGTAATTTTTTCTCTAATAGTCAAAATTTTGTTAGCAAAGAAAGTCATGAAGTCATACTAGTTAAAGTTAATGGAATACTCAGCTCAATAGAGCTCTGACTCTTTGTCAGCTGGCTACAGTGCTGAAAGAAACCTGGGGTTGTTCTTATTTTCTTCAATTGTGATGAGTAGAAAGATGTCCCTAGCTTCACGAAGGGCTTCTTATAGAGCAACAAACTCTTTTTCCAGGCTAAGTGAGATCTTCTAAATTAGGTGAGACGCCATTTCCTCTCCAACTTACGGGGTTATCTGCTTTAAGTACGAGTTTGTGAGTTATACCACGGAGTCAGACACTTCTGATTTAAAGCTCTCTTTTTCAGAGGAGCTACAGCATCAAAGTTGTCTTCAATGAGATTGTAAAAACTATTGACAAGATACTCTAACTCCCTTACAGAGTTTAGGTAGCTACTCTGCTCTGTGTTGGTATATGACATTAGAGAACATAAAGAAGGAATCATATCCTTAAACCTAGTTACAGCGCTTTCTGAAAGACTTCTAGTGTAATGAAACTTATTCCCCACTGCAGGGTAGTCCATCAGGGTAAATGTAAATGTTATTAAAAATGATCAGACAAAAGGGAGTTTTCAGGGAATACTGTTAAGTCTTCTATTTCCATACCATAAGTCAGAACAAGATCTAAAATATGATTAAAGTGGTGGGTGGACTCATTTACTTTTGAGCAAAGCCGATAGAGTCTAATAATAGATTAAATGCAGTGTTGAGGCTGTCATTCTCAGCATCTGTGTGGATGTTAAAATCGCCCACTATAATTATCTTATCTGAGCTAAGCACTAAGTCAGACAAAAGGTCTGAAAATTCACAGAGAAACTCACAGTAACGACCAGGTGGACGATAGATAATAACAAATAAAACTGGTTTTGGGACTTCCAATTTGGATGGACAAGACTAAGAGACAAGCTTTCAAATGAATTAAAGCTCTGTCTAGGTTTTTGATTAATTAATAAGCTGGAATGGAAGATTGCTGCTAATCCTCCGCCCCGGCCCGTGCTACGAGCATTCTGACAGTTAGTGTGACTTGGGGGTGTTGACTCATTTAAACTAACATATTCATCCTGCTGTAACCAAGTTTCTGTTAGGCAGAATAAATCAATACGTTGATCAATTATTATATCATTTACCACAGCAGTGACTTAGAAGACAGAGACCTAATGTTTAATAGACCCACATTTAACTGTTTTAGTCTGTGGTGCAATTGAAGGTGCTATATTATTTTTTCTTTTTGAATTTTTTATGCTTAAATAGATTTTGCTAGTTATTGGTGGTCTGGGAGCAGGCACCGTCTCTACGGGGATGGGGTAATAAGGGGATGGCAGGGGGAGAGAAGCTGCAGAGAGGTGTATAAGACCACAGCTCTGCCTCCTGTCCCAACGCTAGACAGTCCACAGTTTGGAGGATCCCAAAAAATGGCCAGATTTCTAGAAATGAGAGCTGCTCCCTCTAAAGTGGGATGGATGCCGTCTCTCCTAACAAGACCAGGTTTTCTCCAGAAGCTTTGCCAATTATCAATGAAGCCCACCTCATTTTTTGGACACCACTCAGACAGCCAGCAATTCAAGGAGAACATGCGGCTAAACATATCACTCCCGGTCTGATTGGGAAGGGGCCCAGAGGAAAACAACAGAGTCCGACATGTTTTTGCAAAGTTACACACCGATTCAATGTTAATTTTAGTGACCTCCGATTGGCGTAACCGAGTGTCATTACTGCCGACGTGAATTAAAATCTTACCAAATTTACGCTTAGCTTAGCCAGCAATTTCAAATGTCCTTCGATGTCGCCTGCTCTGGCCCCCGGAAGACAATTGACAATGGTTGCTGGTGTCGCTAACTTCACATTTCTCAAAACAGAGTCGCCAATAACCAGAGTTTGATCCTCGGCGAGTGTATCGTCGAGTGGGGAAAAAACGGTTTAGAGATGTGAACGGGTTGACGGTGTACACGGGGCTTCTGTTTAGGGCTACGCTTCCTCCTCACAGTCACCCAATCAGCCTGCCTTCCCGACTGCACGGGGTCTGCCAGGGGGGAACTAACGGCGGCTAAGCTACCTTGGTCCGCACCGAATACAGGGGCCTGGCTAGCTGTAGAATTTTCCACAGTGCGGAGCCGAGCCTCCAATTCGCCCAGCCTGGCCTCCAAAGCTACGAATAAGCTGCACTTATTACAAGTACCGTTACTGCTAAAAGAGGCCGAGGAATAACTAAACATTCACACCCAGAGCAGAAAAGTACGGGAGAGACAGGAGAAGCCGCCATGCTAAACGGCTAAGAGCTAGTAGCTACGCTAAGCTAGCGGATTCCCAACAGGGAATCCGACACTAGACAGGCTGTGGAGCAGCACAGGTAACGCACGACAACAGTGCTAAAATAAAATAAAAATCCACTCGACAGGCTGTGGAGCAGCACAGGTAACGCACAACAACAGTGCTAAAAAATAAAATAAAATAAAAATAAAAATCACTGGACAGGCTGTGGAGCAGCACAGGCAACGCACGACAACAGTGCTAAAACAAAATAAAAATCCACTAGACAGGCTGTGGAGCAGCACAGGTACGCACGACAACAGTGCTAAATAAAAATCCACTGGACAGGCTGTGGAGCAGCACAGGTAACGCACGACAACAGTGCTAAAAAAAATAAAATCAAAATCAAAATCCACTAGACAGGCTGTGGAGCAGCACAGGTAACGCACGACAACAGTGGTAAAAAATAAAATAAAATCCACTGGACAGGCTGTGGAGCAGCACAGGTAACGCACGACAACAGTGGTAAAAAATAAAATAAAATCCACTGGACAGGCTGTGGAGCAGCACAGGTAACGCACGACAACAGTGCTAAAAAAAATAAAATAAAAATCCACTGGACAGGCTGTGGAGCAGCACAGGTAACACACGACAACAGTGGTAAAAAATAAAATAGAAATCCACTGGACAGGCTGTGGAGCAGCACAGATAACACACGACAACAGTGCTAAAAAATAAAATAAAATCCACTGGACAGGCTGTGGAGCAGCACAGGTAACACACGACAACAGTGCTAAAAATAAAATAAAAATCCACTGGACAGGCTGTGGAACAGCACAGGTAACGCACGACAACAGTGGTAAAAAATAAAATAAAAATCCACTAGACAGGCTGTGGAGCAGCACAGGTAACGCACGACAACAGTGGTAAAAAATAAAATAAAAATCCACTGGACAGGCTGTGGAGCAGCACAGGTAACGCACGACAACAGTGCTAAAAAATAAAATAAAAATCCACTGGACAGGCTGTGGAGCAGCACAGGTAACGCACGACAACAGTGCTAAAAAAATAAAATAAAAATCCACTGGACAGGCTGTGGAGCAGCACAGGTAACACACGACAACAGTGGTAAAAAATAAAATAGAAATCCACTGGACAGGCTGTGGAGCAGCACAGATAACACACGACAACAGTGTTAAAAATAAAATAAAAATCCACTGGACAGGCTGTGGAGCAGCACAGGTAACACACGACAACAGTGGTAAAAAATAAAATAAAAATCCACTGGACAGGCTGTGGAACAGCACAGGTAACACACGACAACAGTGGTAAAAAATAAAATAAAAATCCACTAGACAGGCTGTGGAGCAGCACAGGTAACACACGACAACAGTGCTAAAAAAAAATAAAATCAAAATCAAAATCCACTGGACAGGCTGTGGAGCAGCACAGGTAAAAATCCATGAACAGGCTGTGGAGCAGCACAGGTAACACACGACAACAGTGCTAAAAAATAAAATAAAAATCCACTGGACAGGCTGTGGAGCAGCACAGGTAACGCACGACAACAGTGCCAAAAAACAAAACAAAAATCCACTGAACAGGCTGTGGAGCAGCACAGGTAACGCACGACAACAGTGCTAAAAAATAAAATAAAAATCCACTGAACAGGCTGTGGAGCAGCACAGGTAACACACGACAACAGTGCTAAAAAATAAATAAAAATCCACTGAACAGGCTGTGGAGCAGCACAGGTAACGCACGACAACAGTGCTAAAAAATAAATAAAAATCCACTGGACAGGCTGTGGAGCAGCACAGGTAACACATGACAACAGCGCTAAAAAATAAATAAAAATCCACTGGACAGGCTGTGGAGCAGCACAGGTAACACATGACAACAGTGCTAAAAATAAAATAAAATCCACTGGACAGGCTGTGGAGCAGCACAGGTAACACACGACAACAGTGCTAAAATAAAATAAAAATCCACTAGGCAGGCTGTGGAGCAGCACAGGTAACGCACGACAACAGCGCTAAAATAAATAAAAATCCACTAGGCAGGCTGTGGAGCAGCACGACAACAGTGCTAAAAAATAAAATAAAAATAAAAACGAAAGCGTTAGCAAGCTAGTTAGCTTGCCAACGCTGATGAAGGTTAGCTGATAAAAGTGCTGCGTCGCGATGCTTCGACCGTTAGAGGTCTTCTTTAGGCGTTGGAGCACGGTGAAAAAGTAAAAAAAAGTAAAAAAGTAAAAAAGTCTTGAAAAAGACTGTTAATTCAAAGAACTCAAACAGCTCAGTTCAAACAGCTAACAGATACAGCAGAATACCTATGGCGCTCAGCTGACAGTAACGCGATGTTAAAAACAGCCTGCATTCTGCATCAATTAAAGTTTGTTTGTCAGAGCTTTCAGTAGAAAGTATCAGATGTTAGAATCTGAAATCTATTCCACTGATTTTGACTGGGCCTGATCAAAGCGCTGGGGTCTTTTTTTTTACCATATCATCATATAAATTAAACCTGATTCACTAAATCAATGCATGTTCCCTCTTGCTTCATTTCATATGGTTGGTGTTAGCGCAGCGAGCAACTCAGCCAGTGCTGCAGCTGAGTTCGCCACAGAGCCTTGGTGTATGTTTTAAAAGTACGTTATACTCTCCTTTAGAGCTGAAACAACTAATCAAGTTAATCGATTAAAATTGATTATTAAAATAGTTGTCAACTAATTTACAAATAAATAACTAAATAACTTTGTTTTACCGCAAATGTTTCGTTCTTCCATATAATCACCGAGCTTTGCTTTGAATCTTGAAGCAATGAAGGAGTGCTTTGAGCTGCTGCTTCGTTGGTTTCATTTCTTTTATTTCGCTTTATCTTAATTTTTCCCCACTAAAACCCTAAAGAGCATCTGTGAGGAATATTTACCTTTTTTATGTTAAACTGACCTGTTATGGTCTTCTGAAACATTTGATAGATGTATTTTATGCTAACGCCGATGCTAATGCATTAGCATGTCTATGGCGTTTTCAATGTTAAAGTTAGCATTAAGCTGCTGGCATTTCAGCATCTTTGTGCATTTGTTTTCTACATAATAATTAATGGCTCAGCGTTGTTTATCATAAAAGAGTCAAAGATATTACAAATTATAATATTTTTTAATTTATTCTTATTTATATATTAATAATAATAGCAACAATAATAATAGTAATAATAACTAATAATGCTACAATACAATTTGAGAGAAAGAGACATGAGTCACATGTGTCATTGTGAAATGAATACATAGTTTACAAGTTATACAGAGAATGTTGCACATATAATGAGTCAGGTTACAGTTTTTGATTTAGGTTTTATGATTAACTGGTTATGCTAATTGCTCATTTGCAACAACAAAATACCTCTTTTTTCACCATATATTTTGTAACATTTATATGTTCAATGTTTTATGGCACTCAGCCTTGAATGCCATTTCACCTTAATGCCATTTGAAATAATTATTTTGTTCTTTATTATAAACTGTTTTATTCTTATTATTTTATATTTCAACAGCCAAGGGACATTTGATGATTTGTTAATTTTCAAGTATTGTAAGTTTTCAAATAATGTTCTGTTGTTAAATAAAGCGATGGAAGGAGAGAAAATGTTTCCCTGGCACATTTTTAAAAATTCCACAGTAATCCGATTAATCGTGTCGAAACCCATCAGATTAATCAATGATCCAAATAATCGTTTGTTGCAGCCCTACTCTCCTTCAATTCAAATAGCAACAAGTCCTTTTATTCATACAGATCATCAACAGTGCACGTCATCTCACGTTTCACAGCACAGTGCTGATGCTGCGAAAACAGCCAGTGCACCGGTGTCACAGACCGACACAGTAGCGCCTAAAAGCGGTCCGCCTGCCTTCACTGTGCATGCATCATTAGCCGCGGTTCAAGGATTGTCACCTCGTTTCTGCTAAAACTGCACTCCAGTCCTCATCTGTCTTAGCAACAGATATTTTAATCTTTTGTACATCAATTATTCCCACATAATTCAAATTAGTTCATCATAAAACACAGAGAAAGCAATCAGAGCGCCGTGGCTACATGATGGCTAGCTGATGCGTTCACTGTGCATCGGTCATTTCAAAGCGTCACTGAGTTTCCACCTTGTTTTCTGCTTAAAACTGACTTTAGAATGATTTAAGAAGTTCTTTCTTGTCTCTGACCGTTAATAATCCATTAATCCATTTGAATCACTTGGATGAAGAGACTCTGTCTTAGATGAGCGCCGAAATGATGCATGCGCAGTGAGGCAGGGCGGACCATTCTGTCTGCAACACTGTCAGAGCAAGTTTTTAAGAACATATTTCACTCTCCTTTGCTACAAATACACACCAGTGTCCTCATTTATATTTGCTGCACCATGTACAAAACAGGACTTAAAAGATGCACACAACTTATAATGCTTACATTGTGATTTATAAAAACAAGGAGTTTGTGAAATGTTCACATATGTACACAAACCCATGCGTATGAACGTTTTGGAGAACGTTAATATGCAAATGACAGCATTATACATAAAATAATGCAGTGTGCGAGCAAGTCATAACTCGTACATTTTCATTCCACTTAGTAACACACATCACATATACAAGAGTTGGTAATGTGTATATATGTATGTATGTATGCATGTATGTATATATGGGTGGGCGTTTATAAGCTTTGCTTCTGCTCACCCCCTTTTTGGTCACACATGTCACTGTGGAATTGTCTTGTATATCAGTTTTTGTTATTGACAAGTTGTGGCCAAATAAATAAGTTCAAGTTCAAACAAATAAGTTCAAGGACTTCTCATGAATATTTTTTTATGTGTTGTCAGATGTGATACATTTTAGAGTGACTGTTCAATTGTTAAATACATAAGCCAAGTTAGCCACACTAGACCTACATCTAGATCAGCACACCACAGATACTGAATGTAAATATTTTCATGGTGGACATCACATTTAAAAAAATGGGACCCACATTGTTTTCACTGATCAAATTAAATTAATTTTAATCAAATTTTTTAAAAGACAGCATTGCAGTGACATCACAGCCATGCAAAGGATTCTAGAAAAACTATAAATGTCTAAACATTGGATAAATATTGGATAAATGTGTGTCATCGTGTCCCTACACCCGTGAGGAGCTTCTAAACATCAATCATCAACACCCACGGACATTACGCCAGTTTTTTTAGTGCCTGCAGCTGAACTGGTTCACTTTTGGCCAAAAAAGTGAGACGACGGCGGAGAGGGAAACGAGCTGGAGCTCTCGTGCGCCTCAGACGAAGGGGCACGTGCACGCCCCTAGCTGGGATATTTCTCTCCAATGTCCGCTCCACTCCACAACAAGATGGATGAGCTGGCACTGCTGATGAAGAAGAATAGAGATTTCTCCTCATCTTTTGTACTGTGCTTCACGGAGACGTGGTTAAATGCACAGACACCGGACTGCGCGCTCCAACTAGAGGGATTCCAACTCCTCCGTGCAGACAGAGACCGAGCACTCTCTGGTGGAAAAAACTAGAGGGGGAGGACTCTGCTTCTATATCAACAACGCCTGGTGCTCCGATGTGACTGTGATCTCCCAACACTGCTGTCCCTCTCTGGAATATCTCCTCATAAACTGCAGACCATTCTACTCTCCACGTGAGTTTAACTCTTTCATACTTTGCTCTGTGTATATTCCACCGAGCCCAAAGCACCTCGTTCTATTGACGACCTCAAGCTGGCCAACGACCTGAACGTCTTCTATTCACGGTTTGAAGACAAGGCTCACCCTCCCCACCCCCCACCACAACTGGATATTCAACACTCTGGACCTCCCCCTCTCACTGCTTGCCCTCCCCACTCCCCTGTTGCCCTCTCGGTCCAAGAGGAGGACGTGAGGAGACATTTCAAAAGGCTGAATCCATGTAAGGCCCCGGGCCCAGACTGTGTCTCTCCTGCCACCCTGAGACCACTGCGCTGATGAGCTGGCCCCAGTCTTCACGGGGATCTTCAACACCTCCTTGGAGTCATGCCATGTTCCAGTCTGTTTCAAGTCCTCAATCATAGTTCCAGTCCCCAAGAAACCACACATCACTGGACTTAATGACTACAGGCCTGTGGCTCTCATGTCTGTAGTCATGAAGACCTTCGAACGCCTGGTTTTATCCCACCTGAAGTCCATCACCGACCCCCTCCTGGACCCCCTGCAGTTTGCCTACAGAGCCAACAGGTCTGTAGATGATGCCATAAACCTGGCCCTGCACTCCATCCTGCAGCACCTGGACTCCCCAGGAACCTACACTAAGATCCTGTTTGTGGACTTCAGCTCTGCATTCAACACCATCCTTCCAGCTTTGCTCCAGGACAAGCTTTCTCTGCTCCACGTGCCCAACTCCACCTGCAGGTGGATCACAGACTTCCTGACGGACCGGAGTCAGCGTGTGAGGCTGGGAAAAAAAATGTCTCGAACACTCGGGTCTCAGTACAGGATCTCCACAGGGCTGTGTCCTTTCCCCTCTGCTCTTCTCCCTGTACACTAACTGCTGCACCTCCAGCCACGACTCTGTAAACCTCATCAAGTTTGCGGACAACACCACCCTCATCTGACTCATTTCGGATGGGGATGAGTCTGCCTACAGGAGGGAGTGGACCGGCTGGTGACATGGTGCAGCAGCAACAACTTGGAGCTCAACGCCCAGAAAACAGTGGAGATGATCGTGGACTTCAGGAAAGCCACAGCCCCCCTGCCCTCCCTCGCCCTCACCAACAGCCCCATCACCACTGTTGTCTGTCACCGCTTCCTCGGCACCACCATCACCCAGGACCTCAAGTGGGATTCAACCATCAGCTCCCTCATCAAGAAGGCCCAGCAGAGGATGTACTTCCTGCGGCAGCTGAAGAAGGCCAAGCTGCCTGTGCAGCTGATGGTGCAGTTCTACACGGCCATCATCGAGGTCCATCCTCTGCTCCTCCATCACAGTGGTACGCCGGGGCCAACAGCCAGGGACAGACACAGACTGCAGGGCATTGTGGCCTCTGCTGAGAGGTGATCGGCTGTAGCCTTCCATCTCTCCACGACCTGCACTCTCCAGGACTGTGGGCCGAGCAGGTCGGATCACAGGTGACCCTTCTCACCCTGCACATGGTCTGTTCAAACCACTCCCCTCGGGCAGGAGGCTACGGTCCATCCGGACCAGAACCTCCCGCCATAAGAACAGTTCTTCCCCTCTGCCGTTAGACTCATGAACTCCTCATAACTCAGTCACCTTAAGCTTAACTCTGTCACTTTATCATCTTATCACGGGCACTTTAGACAGTGTATTTGGTTTTTAATTGCACTCCTCCCACTGCACTGTTTTTTCTGTTTCTCTGTTTTTTCTGTTGCACACAGCCTTTCATATTTCTTTTTTTTATCTTAGATTTTATCTTATTTTGACACATAGTTTATATTTTATCTTAGCATTTATCTCTCTTAATGTTTCACCATTGTACCGAAGCAAATTCCTAGGTCTGGAATCCTGTTCACTGGCAATGGCAATAAACTTCTTCTGATTCTGATTCTAAATGTCTACTCATTAGTTTTAATGCATACTTTTGTCTTCATGAGCTCTTCAATATTTATGAGGTGTTTTGCATTGACCATTTATGGGTTGAATGTGGGTGGGTAGAGGGTGAGATATGAGGCAGATCCATCTGCACACAATTAAAAGGAATGTGTGATTTATAAAGACGAGTTTGCTTGAAGCTGTGTGTAAGAACAGTTTTATTTAAATTCTTATTGTCTTTTTTGTTTGTTTGTTTGTTTCATATGTACACTTTTAGGATGAATTCCACACAATTTTTTTAAACAGGCACCAGATCTGTTTCTGACAGATAGCACATCTCACATTAGTGATGATCTCACCTGGCCTTACAATACCTGACAGAACATCAAGAAGTCACCCGAGAAGACTGAATAAAATTTGGTATGTCAGTCAAAGTTCTCAGCAACTTCTACAGGTGTACAGATTGAGAGTGTCCTCATCACCGCCATCACAGTCTGTACAGTAATTGCACAGTCCAAGACAGGAAGGCTGTCCAGCATGTTATTAAGACTTCATAGTACATCTTTGGGGCAGCCTTCTCCTTACTGCAGGACATTTATCAAACCTAGTAGGATACACAACCTCATCAAGGACAGTACACACCCCCAACATTCCCTCTTCACACACATACCATCAGGCAGGTGCTACAGGAGTCTGAAGTCAAGGACTACTAGGCTGGTGAACAGCTTTACCCACAGGCCATTAGGCTTCCAGTAACTCTCTTACACACTGACCCTTCCACCACCTAAGTGACTGTTATTTCACTATCATTCCTCTCCTTATCATTATTACTATGATTTACATTTGTTTACATTTATTCAGCACCAAATCAACAACAAGGTGCCTGAAGGCACTTCATACAAGTAAGGTCTAACCTTACCAACCCCTGAGCAAGCATAGATGCTACAGTGGCAAGGAAAAACTCCTACTAATGCTATTGAGGAAGAAACTCAAGCAGACCAGCTTCAGAGGGGATGACCCACTGCTTAGGCCATTCTAACAAGTTACAAGGTTTTTACAAAGTTTATCAAAATTTATGAAGTTGGAAAATACAAAGCATCTGCTGCAACAATTTCAGGCATGGGATTCCCGCCGTCAGTCCAGCATCCCGCTGTCCACCGACGCCAATCTCGCATATTTCCCTCCGCCACTTGGACAGAGAGAAAAAGTCATTTTTTCCTCTCTATCATCCCTCTAACTATTTATTATAGTAGCTCTGTTTACCATTTATGCATCCATGCACTTTACGACTCCTGCACAGCAGGAAATGCTGCTTAAAACTACACAATATTGCACAAATGCACATCTGCACATCTTTTAAACTGTACATCCTTTAAATTGTGTATATAATACATTCTTCAGTCTAATAATGTGTATTTTATATGTGTTCTCTTTTTTGAAAAAAATCATCTGATGTGAACTTTTTACATGCAAATTTTCTAGGGAGAATGAACAGAGTAAAAATTTCATTGTGTGGTATAACTGCCTGTTTTTACTGTGCACATGACAATAAAAAAGAAACTCTTAACAGTAATATGCCCTTCATACCAGTTAATTAAATACCAATTTAAAACTGATTTTCATCTCATCATGTTGGTTGTCCTCTTGCACACAGAGACTGCACAGGTGCGTAACCAGAGGGGCAAGGGTAGGAACACCCCCCCCCCCCCCCCCCCCAAGGTAAAGGTCAAAAAAGTCTTTTTGCATGTAATAATAATAAAATACATTCCTAGTTTTACAACTAGCTACAACTCTGCACCAAACTGAATTGACAAGCCATATAAAAATAAATAAAATAAATCTCTTTATGCAATTTACAAAAAAATAAATGTATACTACATCAAAGAACAGCTGCCTGAAGGTGTTTTTATGCATAGCAGAGCTGTTTAAATTGTCAACCATGTACATAAGATTACGCAAGTTTAATATCTTGGAAAATACAAGTATTGAACTTGTAACTAAGACACAAAGTAATATTGATTCAAATATGTTTTGATGTTAAGAATAAAATAATTCTCATCACCATTATCTTTATTCTAATTATATATGGTTGCTTAGCTGCAACACTTCAGTGTTTGCACTGTTGACATTTCTTTGTTGCACTTGCTTTATTATTGTTTATGAGGCCAAAGCAGATGTTCACCACCAGTCTGGTTTGCTTGACATTTTTTCCTGAAAACTGCTGCCAATGTAGTTGGTAAGGTTCGACCTTAAGGTGTGTTTACACATAGGCAAGACGCGTTACGAATGTCATATCTTGCGTTCATTCTTGGCACATTCGTAACATTCTTAACGTGACTTAACGCATCTAAATAGGTTTCTTAAGAGTGCGCGTTGGTGCGTGATATACGTGATTTTCATGGAGCATGCTTTTGGCTGTCAAAAAATCTTCCACGAATGTCACGCACCACCCTCATTTCGCCTCATGTCGTGGAGGTGGCAATTGAGTGCATTGATCCGTCTTGATTAGTGGTGGTCCTTAATAGAGTGTGACAGTGTTCTTCTTGATGTGCGCACAATTAAACCCTGCTGCACCGCATTCAGTTTCATTGCTGCAGTATGCTGAAGAAGGACAGTGATGCCAAGTTGGCTAAAAAGTCTCATTCCATGCTCCTCAGTGCGCTCCTGCAGGTGTTCAACCTGCTGCATGTGCCTGATGTTTGGGAAAACGCACGAGATGAAGCTGCGTGGAGCCACACATCTGGCTCTCATCCATCTCCTCCTCCTCTCTGCGCCACTCCATGGCATAGAGCCCAACTAAGCATGCAGTCACAAAGTTCTTCTGATGTGGATTTTGAGGAACAAACTGGAGCAATCTGAATTGTTTCAGCAACTGACAGTTAGATGATGGGTGTGTGTAGACAAGTCGCCTCGTTCACAACGTGACAGAACTTAACCATAGCGCGCAACAGCGTGCAACAACGCAGAACATTATTCTTGACCGTGCATAATGGTTCCTGATAATTCTCCAGAAACACCTGCCATTAATAAGATAAAATTTATCAATAACAATGTCATTTTCTATTCTGATTATCAGTCAAGTTCTTTAAAATCTATTCTTGATCAATGTTTCTGTGTAAAAATGGCAACTCTACACAGGTTTTCAGCATCAATCAAGCCATTTTTCTTCTTGCTAGGTACAACTTGGCGTCGCGCCTTCAGATGTAACATCTTGACGCATGAGTTTTTGCAACACTGTGCTGTCAGAAAAACACTGCGACATCAACAATAAGAAAATGACAACATCTGAGGCACAGGATTCCAATGGACTGAAAAATCTGCAAGTGGTTGATTCCAATCCTATAATACTTCAGACAAGTCAGGGGATGGAAACATAAACATTTCCAAGCCACTGAATGTCATGGACTTCATTTACATCAAATACTAAGAAATAAAAACATGGTACGGTACATCTGTCTGGAGAAGGCAGTTCATAAAATTGAATAACCACAGAAGAAAGCCAGTGAGGGAAGCCATTAAGACAACGAAACAAATTCTAGGCTTCTGCAGCTGTGATGAGAGAAACTGTGCACAGTGCAACTTCTGTCTGTTGCAACCACCACTCACAACTTCACCGGTTTAATGACACAAAGAAGGATTTTAACACAAGAAAACAGCTGAAATCTCAGCTCGAGTCTCCCATGTGCCTCTGACAACTGCAGCTGAAATTCCAAACACTGCCATTAACCAGTTCAAACATGTATGTGTGGCTGTTAAACGTGACAAAACAGTTGAGGAAATGAAATAAGTTAAATATCAACAAGAGTGTGACAGCTAGGCCCCACAACAGGAAGCAGCAGCAGCAAGGCGCGCCTCGAACAATTCCCAATCCTCACAAAAGGCACATTCCTTCTTTTACATCCCATGCAAAGTAGCAGGCAAATTCCCGGCACGTTACACCGGCCTGCCCCTGGCTGTGAGCAAATCACACACCAACCAAAAGTCACGGCTAACTGAGAAACGACAAAGCTGTTCACTTACAATCACAGTCCTTGTCAAAGTTGGAAGAAGAGTGTGAAAGCGAAAAGCTAGGAAGCTAACGATGGAGCGCGCAAGTTTCATACGTACCAACACCATACTTTTCCTTTTTAGAGGGCACCCAACGAGACATTCTCAGCGCCGGAAAGTCCACGTGTTGGTGTTTATTCCGTTTAAACAAGGTCCAAGAGTAAGGTCTTGGTAACAATGTGACTTTTGTTCAGTTTTCTCTCAGCTTTGGAGAAGTACACCGAGCAGCCATTTTCCACCGTTGACAGGACGCGCCACCAGGGGGTGCAGACAGCACAGGTTTTCCTGCTGCTGTGTTGAGGCGGTCACACAGCAACAGGAAAACTCCCACTCGTGTATGTGCGTGTGCTTCTGCACAGATATTGTATCATGCAAAGATATTAGTGCACGCAACATATTGTCTTGTGCACTCAAGATTTTTTATAATGCACATCAGATACTATATAGTGCACATTAGATATCTCGTGCACACCAGATACTATGTAGTGCACATTAGATATCTAGTGCACACCAGACACTATATAGTGCACTTTAAATATTATGTCGTGCACACCAGACACTATATAATGCACATTAGATATTATCTAGTGCACACCAGACACTATATAATGCACATTAGATATTATCTAGTGCACACCAGACACTATATAATGCACATTAGATATTATCTAGTGCACACCAGACACTATATAGTGCACTTTAAATATTATGTCGTGTACACCAGACACTATATAATGCACATTAGATATTATCTAGTGCACACCAGGCACTATATAATGCACATTAGATATTATCTAGTGCACACCAGACACTATATAGTGCACTTTAAATATTATGTCGTGTACACCAGACACTATATAGTGCACATTAGATATCTCGTGCACACCAGATACGATGTAGTGCACAATAGATATTATCTAGTGCACACCAGACACTATATAGTGCACATTATAGATATTATGTCGTGCACACCAGGCACTATATAGTGCATATTAGATATTATCTCATTCACACCAGATACTACATATATCATGCATGTTAGATATTATCTTGTGCACACCAGGCACTATATAGTGCACATTAGATATTATCTCGTGCACACCAGATACTACGTATATAGTGCACAGATATTATATCGTGCACACCAGATGCAACGTATATATTGCACGTTGGATATTGTCTTGTGCACACCAGACACTATATAGTGCACATTAGATATTATCTCATGCACACCAGATACTACATATATCGTGCACGTTAGATATTATCTTGTGCACACCAGGCACTATATAGTGCACATTAGATATTATCTCGTGCACACCAGATACTACGTATATAGTGCACATTAGATATTATATCGTGCACACCAGGCACTATATAGTGCACATTAGATATTATCTCATGCACACCAGATACTACATATATCGTGCACGTTAGATATTATCTTGTGCACACCAAGCACTATATAGTGCACATTAGATATTATCTTGTGCACACCAGGCACTATATAGTGCACATTAGATATTATCTCGGGCACACCAGGCACTATATAGTGCACATTAGATATTATCTTGTGCACACCAGATACTACAGATATAGTGCACATTAGATATTATATCGTGCACACCAGATGCGACGTATAGATTGCACATTGGATATTGTCTCGTGCACACCAGACACTATATAGTGCACATTAGATATTATCTCATACACACCAGAAACTGTATAGAGCACATTAGATATCTTGTGCACACCAGAAACTATATATGGCACATTAGATATTATCTTGTGCACACCAGAAACTGGAATGAGCACATTAGATATTATCTTGTGCACACCATAACTATATAGTGCACATTTGATATTATCTCGTGCACACCAGGCACTATATAGTGCACATTTGATATTATCTCACATACACTAGATACTATATATTGCACATCTGATATTATCAAGTGTACACCAGATATTATATAGTGTGTATCAGATATTCCCAAATGCACACCAGATATCACAATTTTTACAGTCACTTCACTTCACCATTTCAAAATGGAATACACACATTATATATGATATGACTGTCTTTCCATGTCATTAAAGGCATCCAACTATCATGAATACAACTTCTCTAAATGATCAGTAACTGCACCGTTGGTGGGAAAAAGGTATGGTTCCTAATGCACAGATTTATGGATAATGATGAACAAGCAGTACTTGAAGATTTTGCCCAATTTCCTGTGGGTCATCATGACAAATGATTGACTTCAATACTGATGATTGACTTCACATTGTGGTAATAGTATATAGGTAAGGCTTTGGTCCCATGTGCTTCAACACAGCGACAGCATGGAGCAGGCAGATCAGCTCAGAGCTCAAGCAGTGAGAGGACATGGACG
This sequence comes from Thalassophryne amazonica, assembly GCF_902500255.1. Lineage (NCBI taxonomy): Eukaryota > Metazoa > Chordata > Actinopteri > Batrachoidiformes > Batrachoididae > Thalassophryne > Thalassophryne amazonica. Next base: position 29,962,854 of record NC_047120.1, on the reverse strand, counting down.
TGGAGGTGAGGGAGAAAGATTTGGTAGAGGACAAGGACGCCTTCCATAGAGGTGGCCGTGAGCCTCGTCAGAAGAGGGGGACAGTAGAGGACAGGGTCATGGACCAAGACAGTGACAGTCACAGCAATGGGTGTCAAATGAAATCAGAGCAATAGTTGTGGATCATATCATCAATCGGGGCATGAAGATGAGTGAGGCCGCTGCCATGATCCAGCTAAGAAGATCCACGGTGGCCTCGATCATCAGAACATTCTGCAACGACAACCAGTATGTCTTCGGCTGGACTATGCATTACATAAATGACAGTAAATGATCAAATTGTTGTATAGTGGGTAACAATTTACAGTCCTGTAAATACAGCCCGTATCTTACAGTGTCTCACCAGTGGACCACTGTATATGCATGCAAATACGTACCACACAGGAGGGTGATGCGCCTCAGTGTGTTCTTTGCTTTCCCTGCAACAGGGAAAGCGAAGAACAAGGCCAAATAGGGGACAAGGCCCCCTATTTGGCCTTGAGACAGGGCCAAATAGGGGAGGCAGGGGCAGACTCTTGACTGACCAACAAGAACTGGTTGTGGTCAATTTAGTTTGGGCCAGGAATGATATACTTGAACTTGAACTTATTTATTTGGCACACAACTCGTCAATAACAAAAATTGATCCACAAGACAACTCCACAGTGACGTGTGACCAAAAAGGGGGTGAGCAGAAGCAAAGCTTATAAACGCCCACCCCATATATACATACATACATACATATATACACATTACAACCCCCCAGAGCAAGCACACAGGCGACAGTGGTAAGGAAAAACTCCCTCTGATGTATTGAGGAAGAAACCTCAAGCAGACCCGACTCTAAGGGGTGACCCTCTGCTTGGGCCATGCTACAAACACATTTAACACAACACAAACTCAAATCCCATTATCATAAACATATCAAGTGAACACAGTGTCTTCATCTACATACATATTTACATACATATACAGTATACATGTATACACACACCAACATACACCTACACATACATACATAATTACACACATCACACACATATATACACATATATACATATATACACACATACATACATATATATACATATACATAGATACACATACACATATACATACATGCACATACACAAATGAATGTTACTGAACAAGTTCACAATTAGAACTGACAACACAAAACTCATCGTACTTCATTAGATACATATCTTGAAAACATCATTTTTTTATATTGATTTTTAAATTGATTGATATTTGGACATAGTTTGAGTTCATCCGTCAGGTTATTCCATATTCTAGGGCCACACATGGAGACACAGAAACCTTTCCTGGTCGTCCAAGCGCCAGCAATTTTAAAATGATACAAGCCCCATAAATTATATTTTCCTTCTCTCTCAGTAAAATATTCTTGAATTCTAAATGGCACTTGTTTATTTTCACTTTGTGCATTAATTGAACAGTCTTGAACGAAATCATATCATTAAGTTTTAATATTTGAGATTTAATGAACAGTGGGTTGGTGTGGTCTCGATAACCTGCATTATGAATTGTCCTTAATGCTCTTTTTTGAAAAATGAATAATGGTTGCAATGTAGTTTTGTAATTGTTACCCCAAACTTCAGCGCAATAAGTCAAGTAGGGTGCAACCAATGAACAATAGAGTATGAACATGCTTTACTTTAATACTGCAATACTTTTTGATACCTTCATTTGAATATGCAGAATATGAGCTTTCCAATTAATTTTTTCATCAATAATGACACCTAAAAACTTATTTTCTTTGACACGTTCTATGTTTACCCCATGTATATTTAACTGTATTTGTATGTCTTTTTTATAATTTCCAAATAATATCAATTTAGTTTTAGATAAATTTAATGATAATTTGTTAATATCAAACCATATCTTTAACTTTATCATTTCTGTTCCTAAATCAGATAATAATTGTTGCAGATTTTCCCCTGTGCAAAACAGGTTTGTGTCATCTGCAAAGAGCACAGTTTAAACCAGATCTGAGACTTTACATAAATCATTAATGTATAAAATAAATAATTTTGGGCCCAACACAGAACCCTGTGGTATCCCACAAATTATGTCCAAATATGAAGAACAGTATTCCCCGAGTTTAACAAACTGCTTTTGGTTTTGTAAGTAGCTTTTAATCGAACTCAGCGCAACCCCTCTGATCCCATACAGTTCCAACTTTTGAAATAATATATTGTGATCAGTTGTGTCAAAAGCCTTTCTTAAGTCAATAAATAAACCTGCAACTATTACCCTTTGGTCCATGTTTATTGATCTCTTCTATGGAATCGAGCAATGCCGGTGTCGTGGACCTTTTTGCTCTAAAACCATATTGATTTTCATCAAGCAAGTTGTGCTGATCTATAAATTTATCCAGTCTGCTGTTGTAAAGTTTTTCCAGTATCTTTGAAAATTGTGACAGTAGAGACACAGGCTTGTAGTTAGTAAAAAGATGCTTGCTGCTAGATTTGAATAAAGGTATCACTTCTGCCACGTTCATACTGTTAGGAACAATCCCAGTTTGAAATGATTTGTTAAAATATATGATAATGGTGTTATGTGTCGACGCGGGTTGAGGAGCGGACCTGCGTCAGACAGGACCCAGCGCTAAAAATAACCAGAGAGCGGTTCCAAACAGAAACTATTTATTATTCACCTGTGCTTAAAAGTGTAAAAACATAAAAACAACGTCCCTCTGGTGGAGTGATTCGTGGGCTCGCTCTCCAGCGCCCGCAAGGATTAAAGCCGGCGCTCCTGGACTTCCTACCACCGCCAAACACCCCCCCAGGTGGACACGACAAACTGATTCTCTGTGAAGCAAAGAGAAGGTGAGGTAAGGCAACAGATACAACTATATCTTCCAATAAACACACGCTATCAGCAACACACTCAGGTCAGTGTCCTTTTTTTACTTTATGCAAATGAGCAGCTTCTCACAACAAGTGGAGGATCACTTATCCTTCACGCCGCAGCAGTGAGAAGCAAACTGCACAATTCTCTTCACAATTCCAGTATACTGTGCAACAAAACACCAAGCCACTATCAACAACTACTCAAACACTCAATTACCTTTCGTGTGTGCTGGACAGCATGTGTCCTCACCCTCCCCGCTTCACGGGCTCGATGTGTCAAAACCCAGGCGCGGTCCTCAGCGTCTCACAAACGAACGTCACAGGTCGAGTTCCCGGCAGTTCTGCTTGAATCACACATGACTTAAATGCAGAACGCCATCCAATTATCTGCTTCAGCTGCAAGTCGTCCAGGTTGCACATGAGCACCACTCACAGGTGCTTTCCATGATGTTAATGAGGGTGAGAGACTCTTCAGCCAGCACCTTCTTCACAGACAAAACAGCCCTCATGCCACCTGGAGAGCAAAGAAAAGAAAAAAACACCAAAACATCCAGCCACACCCCCCCCAACACACAACAGTACCCCCCCATCAACGGGAAAGCCTCCCGGCGACTCGAACAGACCAGGCCCGAGAACAGCACCTCCCTCTGGGGTCCATGTCAGGAAGCAGGACGGCAAGAACGGCACCGCAGCTGGAAGGCCGGCTGGAATCAACAAAAGCCCCAAAACAGTCCCAGAACAATCCACTCACACAAAAAAAAACATAAAACCCACCCAAAACCTCCCAGGGGACCGTCCCATCAAACCCGGGAGGAAAAGAAAAAACTCCCAAACACAAAAACCCACACAGTACCCACAAACACAGTACAAACGTAAATGCATAAAGAAAAATAACAAACAACCCCCCCCAGAATGACCTGCAGAGCCCAACCCCCCCTCAGAAGGCCTTCATTGCCAGTTCCAGGAGGAACAGCCAAACCGTAATCCCACAAAGGTCACCAGGTCTACATGAGTAAAACGGTGCCCCCCAGGGGACCGTATCTCAACCCCATGAGGTACCATCCCCACAACACCCCCGGACCCCATGCCGATCACATTTGCCGGTCGAGTCCCAGCCAATTCCCCCCCAGAGGACCATCCCATCAACCCTGGAGGCGAACCCGGAAGGAAACAAAATAAAACCAAAAAACCAACCCCCGAGGACAACCAAAAACAACCCCGGGGGATATAAAATGACCATAAACCCGTTACCCTCCCCGCACCCCGGAAGACCCCAGGTCCCTCCCAGAGGCCCCTCCGGCGGCTCTATTTTGGGCGAAACGGCTCCAAAATATTAGCCGGAGAAGGAACAGGTAAAACTAGCCCACTCCACCCCAAGGCGCAGCGAGAACCGAAATACGTCCGGTGCCCCAACTCGACATACTCCAGCCACTCGGGAGGGGTGGGAACTACCGAAATGGCAAACGGCAACAGATCGGCCCACCCCTCCGACTGAGGCATGTCTGCCGCTGCACCACACCCCGGCAACACCCATGACAATCGGTACAAAGGCTCACCGAGGGCTGGAGTGGAACCGGGCCCTAACCAAACTAAAAAGAACGCCTCTAACACACCCCCCCCCCCCAGGGTGCAGGGAGGTCTTCTGAGAATGCCCAGCGTGACCAACCTTGCACCACCCCACAACCCACAAGACAACGGTCTAAGGGCAAGGTGAGTTGGGTTAGGAATGTAGAGAATAAAAAGCAACAAAACAAAACGACCCAACAACCCAAACAGAAAATACCTAAAAAACACATACAAAATTGCAAGTAGTGAGCCCAGGCGGGCTTCTAACCGCCTATCACTCCACCAGATACGCCCCTACCTCCCCAAACAAGTATAACCCCTGATTAAAGAAAACAAAAACATTTACTTGTGCTAGAATTGTTTTTTTTTTTTTTTTTATGTGGGTTCTTTTGCCTGTCCCAGAACACTTGGAGTTACGTCACCGTTATTTCTCTTGACGCTTACGTGTCGGGGCAATACAGAATCTCGACTCGTCCGAGCTGCATGGGCTCGTCAATAGGAGGAAGCCTTAGGTCCCGTCGGAGGAGCCTCAGGGGGTGAAGAAGAGGCGGCCCAGCTTTGTGTCGGGGAAAGCCCCGAGACAAAAAAAAAAAAAACGCTCTGATGGTCGTCCTCTCTCGCGTCCACGCTTCTTCATCCCGATCATCTAGACGAATCACCAACGATATTAGCTCGTCTAAATCGTTTGGCTCCACACGGACCGTGACAGCTCGTCTATTTAATGACTCATTAACCCGGTCTACAAACACGCCCGCATGCTGCTGCATTCCAACTAATTGAGCCAGAAAAAATCCGTAAGGTCCACGGATATTTCGCCAGCCGCACCTCCTTCCGCCTCCCCTGCCTGAGATCAGCAACCGTTGTACGCAACGGTATCGTTTCAACCGGATGGGTCAAAAAACCGTCGGAACACTCCGGGAGAAATCCCTAAAGGACCCTACACAATGGCGAGTTGTTACTGACTCCACACGCGTGGACCCAAGCTAAGGCGTCACCTTGGGAGACAAATTATGTCACATACGAAACACGGCTTCCCATCAGAAGAGGAAGGAAGCCGGTCGCTGAGCAAAACAACCAGAGAACATTGCATCAGAAACGAAGCACAAAAGCTTCGACGTACTCCCGCATAAGGCATCGGATGACAAATGGAGCTGTTCAAACACCGAATCTCTGGGTGACGGAGTTATCTGCCCTGGTATCGATGATGCCGCAGCTGGCGCTGCAGGAGCGGAACGGCTTGAGCTGCAAGCTCCGTAACACGGGCGTCTGTTTGTTTAATTTGATTTGCGAGATGCTGTAATTGCTCCCATATTTTCTCCAAGTGTTCTTGAATCTTTTCGGCAAAAGGAACCGCCTCTGCCGCTGGGTCCATTATGGAATGGCCGGGAACTACTGTTATGTGTCGACGCGGGTTGAGGAGCGGACCTGCGTCAGACAGGACCCAGCGCTAAAAATAACCAGAGAGCGGTTCCAAACAGAAACTATTTATTATTCACCTGTGCTTAAAAGTGTAAAAACATAAAAACAACGTCCCTCTGGTGGAGTGATTCGTGGCTCGCTCTCCAGCGCCCGCAAGGATTAAAGCCGGCGCTCCTGGACTTCCTCCCCCGCCAAACACCCCCCAGGTGGACACGACAAACGATTCTCTGTGAAGCAAAGAGAAGGTGAGGTAAGCAACAGATACAACTATATCTTCCAATAAACACACACTATCAGCAACACACTCAGGTCAGTGTCCTTTTTTTACTTATGCAAATGAGCAGCTTCTCACAACAAGTGGAGGATCACTTATCTTCACGCCACAGCAGTGAGAAGCAAACTGCACAATTCTCTTCACAATTCAGTATACTGTGCAACAAAACACCAAGCCACTATCAACAACTACTCAAACACTCAATTACCTTTCGTGTGTGCTGACAGCATGTGTCCTCACCCCTCCCCGCTTCACGGGCTCGATGTGTCAAACGCAGGCGCGGTCCTCAGCGTCTCACAAACGAACGTCACAAGGTCGAGTTCCCGGCAGTTCTGCTTGAATCACACATGACTTTAAATGCAGAACGCCATCCAATTATCTGCTTCAGCTGCAAGTCGTCCAGGTTGCACGTGAGCACCACTCACAGGTGCTTTCCATGATGTTAATGAGGGTGAAGACTCTTCAGCCAGCACCTTCTTCACAGACAAAACAGCCCTCATGCCACCTGGAGAGCAAAGAAAAGAAAAGAACACCAAAACATCCAGCCACGCCCCCCCCCCCCAACACACAACAAATGGTTTTATGATTTCAGTAATTATTCGCTTTTTTAAGGACATATGTACCTCATTAATGATCCATTGACTTTTTACTTTACATGTACTAACTATGTTAATAATTTCCCTTTCATCTACTGGGCTGAGAAACATTGTGTGCGGATTTCTGGCGATTAGTTGCTGATTTTTCCCATATATTGTGTGGGATTTCAGCTGCCAGATCTGGCCCAACATTAGCAAAAAATTTATTGAAACTATTCACTACTTGGCTCATGTTATACGTATTCATCTTTGTTGTCATAAGTAAAGTATGTTGGATAGTTATTTGATTAGGTTTATTTGCTATAATACTATTCAGTATTTTCCATGTTTCCTTTATATTGTTTTATTATTGTTTAGTATTTTCCAAAGTATGATTTTTTTACAGTTCTGCATAGTAGTTGTTAGTTTATTTTTATAGTCCTTATATTTAACCTCTGCCTCCCTTGATTTACTTTTAATGAATTCTCTGTATAGCCTATTTTTCTTTTTACATGCCTTTTGAAGGCCTTTTGTTATCCATGGGTTAGCTTTATAGTTATTAGTTTTTATTATACTGTGTAATTGGACCAATTTTTGTTATATATATTGAGAAATATGTTTTCAAATCGGAACATGCTAAATTCACATCTTGCCTATTGTAAATGGGATTCCAATCCTGTAAAAGTAAATCATTTTTAAGGCAGTGATAGCTTCTTCAGATTGCAGGCGCTTGCAATATTGTTTTTTTCTCAGTACTTTTTATTAAACTTCAAATCAGTTACTATAAAAAATTGTTAAAATGGTCACTAATATCATTAATTAATAAGCAACTTAGTGTTTTGGTATCGATATCATTTATAAATATTATTCAATGAGAGTAGCTGAATGTGAAGTGATTCTTGAAGGCCTAGTAATTTTTGGATATAGATTTAGACTGTACATAGTGTTAATGAAATCCTCAGTTACTATTTGCTGCTACGGGTTTAAGAGATTAATGTTTATATCTCCAGAAACAAATACTCGCTTATTACCCATCTGTGAAAACAATTTCTCTGTCCAATTTTGAAATTCTTCAATTTTAGAGCCAGAAGCTCTATATACAATAGCTCTATATATAGAGCTCTATATATACTCGTATGCAGCTAATAATTAGATTTTTGCCTTTTCCATACCTATTTCAATTGTGATGGATTCCAAAAGATTTTCCACAGCCACAGTCATTTCATCTTTAATTTTGTAGTTAATCCTTTTGTCAACATACAAAGCCACTCCTCCTCCTCTATTTCGTCTGTTCAGATGATTAAATTCATTCTGTCATCACCCTCTGCAGCCATGTTTCCGTTATGGCAATTATACTGAATGGTTGACAAAATTGTTTTAAATAGTCTTTGATACCCCAAGATTTTTGTACAGATTCCTGCTATTAAAGTGATTATTGACAATTTCCCATCATTTGAAATGCAGTTATTGTATTGTTCCTCTGTGTATACTGACAGTTACTATCTATGAAGGAATAGAAATGATTGTCCGGATCTAGCTCATATATTCCAGATCCTGTATATGATGCTCAGTATACTTAAAAGGTTGTAATTCCACATTCTCATAACCATGTATGATCTCAGTTATACTATTACTGTTCAGAAGCAGTTTAATGTTTAGACACACATGCTGCAGTGCATTATGGGTAAAGTTTCACGACAGGAGAAATGCATTGTGACGCTCTGATCAGGGTGCACTTTAACTGCTGCACACAGACAACAGCTTTAAACTCTTTGTATCATGTGCCAAAAACTCTAAATATATTCTCTGGGTTTATAGATGTTATTGTGTTTGTTTTATGTAAACATGCCAGAAGTTCACTTTTCCCTCCATTCTGGGGGGAAAGTGAAGTTTGTTCTTTAACATCCTGCTTATTGTCCTTTAATTACAACACTGTTTGTCGTCTTTGTTCCAGAGTAATATACATAAGGTGTCTGAAATTCGGTTTGCTTAATGTACTGCAGCATGTGTGTCCTTCCATATTAGTGCATTACTTTAAAACTAAAACAGATAGCTGATATTTTCACTTTATAAAACTCCAGACGTGACATTAATTTAAATAACTTGTCCGGAATTAGTTTGGTTAAAATTTTAACCATAAGTTAAAACTGTATGCCACTTGATGACTTGCGTGATATGCCCGCGAGTCAGTATGGTATGCTGACGAAACACATAATGTCTCCAACAAGCACAACCTGCTTATTTGATCCTATACCAACTAAACTGTTTAAGGGCCTGTGGCCCATTGTTGGGCCAACTGTGCTGGAAATTATTAAGCCGTCATTAACTTCTGGATCTGTTCCTAAATGCTTCAAATCTGCAGTGATTACACCATTACTTAAGAAATCTAATCCTGACCCTAGTGTATTGAAAAATTATAGGCCGATATCAAATCTATACTTTTGCTCTAAAATTCTGGAAAAAAAAATGGTTTCACGACAGCTTGTGGACTATCTTACTGAGAATAATCTTTTTGAGCCTCTGCAGTCTCCCTTTAGAAAATGTCACTCCACAGAGACGGCTCTCACTAAAGTGGTGAATGACCTTCTGCTTGCAATGGACTTGTACACCACTATGGTTCTGGTGCTATTAGATCTCAGTGTTGTGTTTGATACCATGGATCATCATATTTTACTTGATAGGCTGGAGAATCATTTGGGATTATTTGAAGTGCCCTTGCGTGGTTGACGTCATACCTGTCCAGTCGTTCTCACGGTGTTTTGTACATTAACACTACCTCAAACTTCAGTGACATGAATCCGCCTTGGGCCCCCTGCTTTTCTCCCTTTATATATCACCCCTTGGGCATATACTGTGGCATTATGGGATTGCCTTTCACTGCTATGCTGATGATATTCAATTGCACATGCCGATAATTGCTGGTAATCTCATCACCATAAAATCCTTAGAAGACTGCCTTGCATCAGTGAGAAGTTGGATATCTAGTAACTTCCTACTTTTAAACCCTGATAAGACTGAAATGATGGTTCTTGGTCCAGTGAGACATCGGCATCAATTTGACCAGCTAGTGCTTAGCCTAGGCTCGTGTGTCATACATCATACTGACAAAGTGAGGAACCTTGGGGTAATTTTTGATCATACGTTGTCCTTTGACATCCACATTAGAGATATTATGAGGACTGCTTTCCTTCATCTGCATAATATAGCGAAGATTCATCGTATCCTGTCTATGGCTGATGCTGAGACCCTGATTCATGCATTTGTCTCTTCTAGATTGGATTATTGCAATTTTGTGTTTTCTGGTTTACTGCAGTCCAGCATTAGGGCTCTCCAATTGGTTCAAAATGCTACTGCCAGACATTTGACACAAAGCAGAAAGTTTGACAACATTACACCCATTTTGGTATCCCTTCACTAGCTTCCTGTCTCTGTGAGATCGGATTTTAAGGTTCTGTTGCTAACCTATAAAATTGTTCATGGACTCTCACCTCCCTACCTAGCTGATCTAATTAAACCCTACGTACCGGCCCAGGCTTCGCAGGATGCAGGACTATTTTGTGTCCCTAGGGTGAATAAAAACTCTGTGAGTCACAGAGCTTTCTCTTACTGTGCCCCTGTTCTGTGGAATGATCGCCCTGCGTCAAAAAAGCCGTCAGTTTCTGTGGAGACTTTCAAGTCCAGACTTAAGACGCACTTATTTTCCCTTTCGTATGGCTAGCATATTGGCAGATTATGTTACTATGCTTTTTACTTTTTTACTCTTTTACAGTGTTTTTTTTTTATCTTTTAATTCATTTTTTGTTTTTTGAATTGTTTTGTGTGACGTGCCTTGAGGCGACTCTGTTGTGGTTTGGTGCTATATAAAATTAATAAATTGAAATTGAATTGATCTGCATGTTGAATTGGTACATGATTTGCACCAGATGCTCTTCCCCACGCAACTTCACATTATATGGAGAAATGTGGCAGGGGTGGGGGTTTGAACCGGGAATGTTCTGCATTGAAACCAAGTGCACTAACCACCTAGCCACCACTCCTGCTTGCTGTGTAAACAGTGAACAGTTGTAAATAAAAAAAAAAACAATACTGTAACATTGTTACTCACCATTTGCATCAACTTTCCCTTTTCTCTTTTGCAGTTGGCCAGAGATTCTCATCGACATCACAGTGGATATTTTTTTCTTTGCCAGGCAAATAGGATCTACAAGCCCTGGCAAAAATTATGGAATCACTGGCCTCGGAGGATGTTCTGTTGTGTGGGCCGCCGAAGAGGAGGTACTGCTGGCTCACCACCACCGGATGGCGCCCTGCTTGGAGTGCGGGCTTCAAGCACAAGAGGGCGCCAGAACCACTGGGAGTGACAGCCGTCAATCATCCTCAACACCAGCTGTCACTCATCATCTCATCATCACCATCACCATAAAAGCCGGGCGGCGACTCCACCTCCTCGCCGAGAAATCTCTTACGATACAAGGTAATCTCTCTGCTGACTTATACGTCGAATAATAATCTGATCTGTTTTGCATCTGTTTTTTCCTGGTGGTATTCCTTGACTGGATTTTCGGAGCTGCACGTGTGTATGATTGGAGGTGGAGGCTCTCCCTCCACAAGAATCAGTAATCAAGGTTGCTGGGTGTGAGGATTCACACTCACTACCTTCTGTTTTTTCTGCCAGCAGTACCAGGGCCGACAACGGAGGACAGAGACCACCTGGGGACTCGGGGCTTGGCGGCTTCGGTGTTCTTCAGGCCGTTGGTGGTAGAAGCGGTGTGGGTCCCGGCTCTTCGTTCATCTGAGGTCTCCTATCTTCGAGCCTGCCCGCAATCCTCTTGTGTGTGATTGGCAGTACCTTTGTTTATTTTACGTTGTGTTCTTGTGCAACATTAAATTGTTACTACTTCCCTTATCCATTGTCCGTTCATTAGCGCCCCCTGTTGTGGGTCCGTGTTACGACACCTTCCCAACATGTTCATTCAGTTGTTTAATTTTGTAGAAAAAAAGCAGATCACAGACATGACACAAAACTAAAGTCATTTCAAATGGCAACTTTCTGGCTTTAAGAAACACTATAAGAAATCAAGAAAAAAAGATTGTGGCAGTCAGTAACGGTTACTTTTTTAGACCAAGCAGAGGAAAAAAATATGGAATCACTCAATTCTGAGGAATAAATTATGGAATCACCCTGTAAATTTTCATCCCCCAAATTAACACCTGCATCACATCAGATCTGCTCGTTAGTCTGCATCTAAAAAGGAGTGAACACACCTTGGAGAGCTGTTGCACCAAGTGGACTGACATGAATCATGGCTCCAACACGAGAGATGTCAATTGAAACAAAGGAGAGGATTATCAAACTCTTAAAAGAGAGTAAATCATCACGTAATGTTGCAAAAGATGTTGGTTGTTCACAGTCAGCTGTGTCTAAACTCTGGACCAAATACAAACAACATGGGAAGGTTGTTAAAGGCAAACACACTGGTAGACCAAGGAAGACATCAAAGCATCAAGACAGAAAACTTAAAGCAATATGTCTCAAAAAATCGAAAAATGTACAACAAAACAATGAGGAACGAATGGGAGGAAACTGGAGTCAACGTCTGTGACCGAACTGTAAGAAACCACCTAAAGGAAATGGGATTTACATACAGAAAAGCTAAACGAAAGGCATCATTAACACCTAAACAGAAAAAAACAAGGTTACAATGGGCTAAGGAAAAGCAATTGTGGACTGTGGATGACTGGATGAAAGTCATATTCAGTGATGAATCTCGAATCTGCATTGGGCAAGGTGATGATGCTGGAACTTTTGTTTGGTGCCGTTCCAGTGAGATTTATAAAGATGACTGCCTGAAGAGAACATGTAAATTTCCACAGTCATTGATGATATGGGGCCTGCATGTCAGGTAAAGGCACTGGGGAGATGGCTGTCATTACATCATCAATAAATGCACAAGTTTACGTTGATATTTTGGACAATTGAAAGGATGTTTGGGGATGATGAAATCATTTTTCAAGATGATAATGCATCTTGCCATAGAGCAAAAACTGCAAAAACATTCCTTGCAAAAAGACACATAGGGTCAATGTCATGGCATAGGGTCAATGTCAATGAGCAGATCTGATTTGATGCAAGTGTTAATTTGGAGGATGAAAATTTACAGGGTGATTCCATAATTTTTTCCTCAGAATTGAGTGATTCCATATTTTTTTTTTCCCTCTGCTTGGTCTAAAAAAGTAACCGTTACTGACTGCCACAATCTTTTTTTCTTGATTTCTTATAGTGTTTCTTAAAGCCAGAAAGTTGCCATTTGAAATGACTTTAGTTTTGTGTCATGTCTGTGATCTGCTTTTTTTCTACAAAATTAAACAACTGAATGAACATCCTCTGAGGCCGGTGATTCCATAATTTTTGCCAGGGGTTGTATTTGCATGCACTATACAGTGGTCCAATGGTGAGACACTGTAAGACACGGGCTGTATTACAGGACTGTAAATCGTTACCCACTATACAGCAATTTGATCATTTACTGTAGTTTACGTAATGCATAGTCCATGCCAAAGACTGGTTGTCATTGCTGAATGTTCTGATGATCGAGGCCACTGCTGATCTTCTTAACTGGATCGTGGCAGCGGCCTCATTCATCTTCATGCCCCGATTGATGATATGATCCACAGTTATTGCTCTGATTTCATTTGACACCCATTGCTGTGACTGTCACTGTCTTGGTCCATGACCCTGTCCTCTACCATCCAACTCCTCTGACGAGGCTCACGGCCACCTCTATGAAGGGGTCCTTGTCCTCTACCAAATCTCTCAACTTCTGAAATTATGCGCATTCACTATGATTGAAATTCCAATATGGTCTGGGTCTACTTCTTGAAGTGGACCAATTACAGTTTTGCACAGAATAAATCTACCAGACAAAGACCTGTGATATTCTCATATGAGCTCATTTGGGTGTTACCCAGACTCTGAAGTGGGGGTGGGGGTGGGGGGTGGAGTGGGGGGTGAGGGGCGGTTGACAGGTTAAAGTTTGTTTAATGTCACATCCATTGAATTCACACATTTTCATTTTCACATACAGGTCCTCAGGTGGAGTATGCTCAAGAGGTCCACTGGGATTCTAGCTAGGGATTAAACTAAAGGGGTTCGGATTTCCGGTTACAATTCGGATTAGCGACGAGGGCTACAGTTAGGGTTCATGTTTGAGTTGAGGGGTTGGAATTAGAGATTGGGTGTTGTGTGGGCCGCTGAAGAGGAGGTACTGCTGGCCCACCACCACAAGATGGCGCCCTGCTTGAAGTGCGAGCTTCAAGCATGAGAGGGCGTCGGAGCGACCGGGAGTGACAGCTGTCACTCATCATCAGCACCAGCTGTCACTCATCCACTACTCATCACCATCACCATAAAGGCCGGACTGCAACTCCACCTCCCCGCTGAGAAATCAGCTACCATAAAGGTAATTCTCTGCTGAATCTAAACCGAACAATAGTCTGATCTCTTTTGCAGTCGTTTTCCTGTGATGGTTCCCTTGTCTGCTGTATTGGCGTTTGGTGTGGATTGCGACGGCTTCGCCTCACACCCCAACCAGATAAGTGGTTTCACAGGAGCTGCACGAGTGTGTTATTGGAGGTGGAGGTTCTCCCTCCTTACGGAACACAGACTGAGGGATTACTGAGTGTGCGAACACACACTCATCTGTACTGTTTCTGTTTTCTCTGCCAGCAGTACCAGGTCTGACAGCTGGAGACGGTGGCCACCTGGGGACCCAGGGCTTGGCGGCTCAGGTGTTCTTCAGATCCGTTGGTGGTGGAAGCCGTGTGGGATCCGGCTTGTTTCTGAACGGACATCTCCTATCCTCGAGCCTGCCCACACGTCACTCAATGTATAATTGACTGTTTTTCCAAACCTGTTTTGTCTGTATTCCGTTGTGCATGTCATAACATTAAATTGTTACTGTTTTGGCTTATCCATTGTCCGTTCATTTACGCCCCCTGTTGTGGGTCCGTGTTCCTACACTTTCACAACATTGGGATTAGATGTTAGGGTGAGCATAAAGGATGGAGATTTAGGTTTAAGGTCAAAAAGGATTTGGGGTCAAAATTTGGATTAGGGATTATGGTGAAGGTGAGAGTTAGTGTTAAGGGTTAGAATTGGGGTTTGAGTTTGGTTTTTCTACTGAAATCCAGTTGATTCTCTAACTACTGGGCATTCTGAAAATAATTATGTCATTCGTCTGGGTAAAGTTGTGACAAGCTTAACGTGGCAGGTTTGTTTTTTTTTTTTGTGAAAGAGACTGTAGTTGCAGCTTTAATTTCCATCTAAAAAATATTTCGAACCTTAGGAAGACTGTCGCCGAGTCAAAGATGGAATTGCTTGTGCATGCCTCGATGTCATCCCTCACTGAGTACCATAATTCACCGCTTGTATCTCTCAACAAATCTGTCCCGGTCCGCCGTCACACCATACAATATGTCAGCCTTTGAACCTGCATGTAACGCCTCCCTGGCTTCAGGCTGAAGAGCTGTTTATGGACACGCCCCCTCAGTACATCAGTCACCTTCTGCAACCTTTATCCCATTGGATGGGTTTTTAGATCTTCACAACAGTCTTCTTGCATTTTAACTCTCAAGAATGAAGTTTCGGTGTTGGTGCATTTCCTAGTTGTTGTTGAGGAATATTCTCGCCTAAGGGATGTATCAGACTTTGAGGAACCAGCCTGTTTCAGCAAGCCTTTGGGAAGTCCTGCTCTTAGGATTTTTATTATAGTTTTATTTGTTATTCTGTGTTTACTGAAGTAGCTCCCTATATTTTCCAGTGAATGGCATTTTATTTATGTATTATTGTTATGCTTATGATGTCGTAGTTCTTCTCTTTCTACTATACAGCACTTTGTGGCCTTTGCCCGTCAAAGGTGCTCACTCACTCACTCACTCATCTTCAATTACTTTCTCCAATTACGGGTCATGGGGAGGCTGGAGCCTGTCCCAGCAGTCTGTCAAAGGTGCTATAAAATAAAATTTACTATCTTTAAACAGAACCAGGACTCCGTAGATGACAGACATGATTAAATGGATCTGTACAAACTCATCAACTCTTGTGCTCCTGATCACACGTCATTTTAAGACCAACATGTCAGTTTGATGACGTAAGGTTTCGAAGTTGTATTCTGTGGCTAAGGATGACAGTATACCATTTTTTCATGTCCAGTATCAAACTGATACTGGAACCTTCAGCATCTGCCAAGTCAGTACAAATCAGACACCATTCTGTTTTAACAATCTGGGAATAAATGCATTTGTCTGGATGTACTTTGCTAACCTAGCCATCTAACAACAACAATAAAAAAAAAATCTATGAATTCTGCTCCCCTAATGGAAAGCATATAACATGACTTATTTGTGTAGTTGAAGACTCAGAAAAGATGGGATTTTATTTTTTTTGTGTTGAAATCTAGGCATTTTGGCCAATATTGGACTGATCCTGATATAAAGTATCGGATCGACTCATCCCTACTTGTGCCGTGTGCAAAGCAACCATAGTACCCACCAAGTATAACTTTAACATAAACTTGGTGCTTCCAGAAAATGTTCTGTTGATGCTACGTTTTGTCAGCTCAACATTATGGGAACCACGGAAAGTATTTCAAAGTTCAAAGAAACAAGGAATTTTGGAACATCTTTAAAATCTTGCCTCAGTTTAAAAAAACAAAACAAACAAAAAAAACAGTATTTTTGTATAATCTGTATATTTGTTTTGTCAAGTGTGTCGGTAGCTAACCCTAACCCTAACCCAAGCAGAGGGTCGCCCCTTTGAGTCTGGTCTGCTTAAGATTTCTTCCTCAAATCATCAGAGGGAGTTTTTCCTTACCACTGTCGCCTGTGTGCTTACTCTAGGGGTTAGTAAGGTTAGATGTTACTTGTGTGAAGCACCTTGAGGCAGCTTTGTTGTGATTTGGCGCTATATAAATGAAATAAATTAAATGAAATTAATAGAATATGCCGGTTCATCATTCTCCTGTACCTGATAAGGTTTTTAAGGTGAGGCCATAGTTTAAAACTTTAATCTTCTGGGTCTTCTAGGATGCATAGCCACTGAAATGGGAATGCTGCATTCATGTTCCCAGAACTCCAGAGTTTAGTGTTTTCTCTGGCTTCATATAACACTGAAAAACACTAGCAAAACTTTAGGACTGCAGTAATATATAACTGAATCATGCAAGAACACTTGCAATACATAAGTCCAAAGTTAGCAGTTTCACTGACGTTTTCAGAAGTTGTCACCTCCACAGATCAAATATGCAGTTTGTTATGGATTTTGGTGTGCTGAATTCAAATATGACAATTAAAACTGCTGACTGGTTACTGTTTCCAAGATATTTAAGCTTTTATATTTGATGCAATGTATATTGTGTGGAGACACTGTTTAAAGACTAAATTATACACACACACATTAAATTTTAGAGCAAAAATAAATAAATAAAATAAAATTTACAGGACTATGGCCTGATGGGGGCTATAAGTAGCCATCTTGGATTATGACGTCGTACGGCTGAACTGACCCTGAGTCAGCTTGTATCTCTTTAGAATTCAAATCTATATACATTGAACCTTTGTGCCAAATGGCACGTTAGTATCACATTTTGTACAACTGTTAAACTGATTTATAAAATTAGTTCCCTTTGAAACTCTTTTATCTGCCGCCATTCCATGGTCAAGTGTCATATATACTGAGCCAATAGCAGCATATCTTGAACTCTAGACCCAATGAACAATTTCAAGCACCATTTCCATCGATCCAGGATTAATAAAGTTGGACTACGTTTATGTTTTAAGCATTCTGGATGTAAACCAATGAAATATAAACGGGAATCTTGCTTGTAGCCAAAAGCAATTCAGTCTGTCTTGTAAATAAGCCTTTGCTCATGCTTCTGACACGTCATGTGGGTCACACTTACTTATCTGAGAGGACAGTGGACCATGTTAGAGACTGTCTTGTTTGTGTCACATGGCTCAGATCGAGGCCTAAGGGTAGAAACGCCTCATCAGCCACCGACCACGAGATCAGAGGGAAGAACAGAAACAGGGGAAATTCAACAAAGAGGATTTGTGAATCAGCAAATAACACCAATAATCTGCTCATTAGTGACGCTCTGCGATTTGCAAGGACTTTTGAATTTCACAAAGTTGGATTTGCCATTTTTAGTCACTGTGCTTGAACTTGAATAAGCTTGACATATGTATATTTAGACCATTTTATATTTGGAATGATATTGTTGAATGTCAATGGCGTTCTTTGTTAAAAGTGGACTGATAGCATCAAATCTAAAAGTGTTTAGATTTCTTCTGCCAGCCCATCCACCCCGCTGATTGTCCCTCCCCGTCTTGTGCTCACTAACGCTTTTGTTTCGCCAGAGCATCCCTCACATCACTGCATGCCTGACTGGAGACAGTACCCACTGGCACCTCGTTGATATCAAGACATAATGTTTGAATCTCAAGCTCAGGCCTAAAGAGAGTTGGAGGTAAGAAATAAAGGCAGGATTTCATCACTAAAAGCTTTATTTCCGGAAAGTATCGCACAGGAATAAAATTGGGAGTCTGTTTTGTTATTGTTGTTGTATTTGTAATTAGACCTGTCATTCTTCACAGGTTTCTGAGGCCTTTTTCTCCTAACAGATGATGAACATCAATAACGTAGCAGATCCGTACCCCTGGCACATCTCAGGCTAAGAAGTCAAGTTTCAGGAAAGCATTCTCTTTCAAAGAGTTGCTGTACCGGGCTTTTATTGTGGGCTGAGGCTGAAACCCGAGAGTGGTTACTTGAGCGCCACAGGGATGACTCTCCGACAGCCAGCTGTCCACTTACGAAGGGCTCAGAGCTGGAGGAGATCAGGAGATGACTCCTGCTGGGAGAGACTCATATCAAAGGACGAGGACTTGACTTGTGCTGTTCGCCTACCGCATATATCTCGGCCCCTGAGCACCACTGAAGGGGGCCGGTTGGATGACTGGGTGCAGGAGCTACATCAGATGCAGAGCAACCATTTGAGAAGCCCGGTTCCTGGTCAGGTTCAACCTTTGAGTGATCGGACAGCATCCATGCCATCCCTTGACAAAGACCAGCTCGGAACTTGGAGACAATGCAAGTCTCAATGTTTCAGCAGGGGGTCAACCCCATGCGGGACTCTCAACCTGTGTGAGGGTACAGTGGGGAGCCAAGAGTCTCTCCAGGTGGGAATAACTGCTCCTGCCCAACGCAGAGGGAGTTGGGAAAGAGTTCATATCATGCAGACACCACAGAAGGAGCAGACTAAACTCAGCTATCTGGATCCCGTCAAAGTAGGGTGGCTGCCTGTCCAAAGTGTATTAATGATGGCGGCAGATGATTGCAACCAAAGTCATTTGTCTCAATCTTGTCACCAGGTAAGATACAAAACACATGATACAGATACTCTAGGAATCACTTGGGCAGTTGTTTAATTTGTGACTAATCCATTTTTTAATAAAATTAGTTCAGAAGAAATGACTGAATGGAACGGCCAAATCCTACTTTAGAACTGTTGCTACATTCGTGGTACAATGATGATTGAAGAAATATGACCAGCTATTTTTTTATATATATATATTGGTTTAATATCAACACTGCATCAATTTGCAGCGTTACCTTCAGTCAGGCTGGTTACCATGAATGGTGCAACTGATTCCAGAACTACCGAAAAGCCATTTCAGTGAAGGTCAAGGACATTGGGGTGATGTGTCAGATTGCTGTAGCTATTACTGTCTTCATAACCTCAAGGTACTATTACCTAGTAAATATAAAACAAGTTATTTCAGGCCTAAATTGTGCTTGTAGCACATGAATATCTCTATGTATAATCTGAGACTCGTAGGATCTTGAGGATGTCAAACAAGCAATGGGATTCCGATTCCAGTGGGCACTGTGGGAATCAAACCCAGGTCTACATCCACTCCTTATTCCACTGATCCACCTGATCTTGATATAATTTGCCATATTTTGAACATATGGTAAATTTATAAAAGTCCTGTGGCAACTGCCCTGTTCAGCTTCATTTAGGAATATTTTAAAAAAGGATATTTTTTGCAAATGAAGCAATCGTCGAAAGTGAGTCAAGCCCTCAGAGGTTGAAACATTAAGAATATTCAATTATTACTAAGTCATGAAAGAAAATTTTATTTTTTTCCTCAGAGAAAATTGGTACGGTTTCACCCATTTGAGTATTTGTACATATTGCTGGCACAGCTGTGGAAGGCCATGAGTAAGTACTGTGTGATGGAGATGATGGTGTATCGTGCCAGGGAGGCTCACACACACACACACACACACACACACACACACACACCACACACACACACACACACACACACACACACACACACACACACACACACACACACACACACACACACACACACACACACACACACACACACACACACAGAGTGCAACAGAGAGCCATTTGTAGTCAAGTCTCAGTTACCCAGGGCTCCAGCATCCTTTGAAAACAGCTTACTCTGCAGGACCCTCACACATTCTAGAAAGGTTTATGGCTTATTTGGAGCTGTGGTAGTAGAGATGGAGGTCCATGCCCTGAGAGGATGCAAGTCAGTGTGCAGAGCAAATTCAACGGCAGTATACCCAGTGAACTGATAATATGACTTCAAAATCAATAGGCTGCTGAGCTGTACCTGAGATTTCACTGCACTCACACAGCACACGTGATTTTATTACTGCTTTTTAATACAGCTGCTAGAAGATCTACAATATATGGTTGGCTTTATAACCATTTATGGTTCAGAAAGTCAGTCTCTTGCTTGTCTGTGGATATAACAACTCAGAAAGTTAAGGATGGAATTTGATTGCCAGGTTTGTTGAGATAAACATAGGCACCAGGATGAAGGCATTGGCTCGATACACCATCGCTTCCAGGTAAAACTCATTTTATGAGTATTTTGGCGGAACACCAATCCAAGAGCATGATCTGGATGTGGAGTCAATCATTTCGAGGCATTGCACCATGCGTCAATGTTTTTATGACTGCATGCCTACCAAAAGAGCAAGTTACAAAGAAGTAGAAGAAAGTCCTATCCGGGCCTATTGATGCCCGTGGTTATATTGATTCCACAGCAGGAAGCCGAAAAGAATCTATATATGACTATCCCTGGACAGGATTCCACTCCGATGCAGGCCACTTCCCCTGTCAAGGCCCGTACCCATTTATACCCTGTAAAACTCAATGAGTTAGTTGAACTCAAACCACTTGAGGAAACCGACTGCCTTAAAGCATTTGAGTTTGCCATCTTAAATAAAATAATTTTCAAAAATGTCATTGTTAAAGTTTTAGTCACTTAATTTTATAGTTAATTAAACTTATGTAAATCTTGTTTATGTTTTTCAATAAAAAAGTGACAAAGTTCTTCCTAAAAAAATTTTGGATTAGATTTTTTGATTCATTCTTTGGTTTACTTGTTGACTCTGTGTTGTTGTTATGACTCCGCCCATTCACTCCCCTTGGGACATAAACTCACAATCTCCAGCATGGAAGTCGGACTCTCTAAACCAGAAGGCTAAAACCCAGGGCTCTGCCCTTGTGACCAGAGAATTCTTTTGAGCTGTTGAGAGTGAGGTTTACTAACTACATATGCACAGCAACACCTGCTGGCCTCCGTTACATAAACTCAATTAAAATGAGTGAATGGAATGCACTGGAAATACATCACCAACACTTAAATGCCCCAAAACTTTAAATGCATTTAAAGGAACTGAGTTGTTATGACAAGAATTCATTTTTGAGTTAGTTTAATTAATGGAAATGAGTGACTATAACTTTTTTCAAAGTTTGAGTTACATTAACTTAATTATTGTATTAAAATGGAGCGTTCGGTTTAACAGTGTAGTTGCGTGGATTGTGAAATGCAGATGAATTGTCTTGTCTAAGACAAGTAGTGTGGCCAGGAATAAAACCCTGATCTACTACATACTGGCAGCCCATCTTCGTTTCCCACTGAGCTGTCTGCTCTGTGCGACATTAAATTAGATTAAATAACATTCGATTACAAGATTACATAGATAGAACTTTATTAATTCCTTAGGAAGACTCCCTCATGGAAACTGAGGTTCCAGCAGCATTGTATAGCAGCACACAGGGTCAGAAGCATACAGAGTATAAAAAGTGAAAGTAAAAAAAAAAAGAGTTTGTAAATACGATATAAGTATAAATACATAATATAAATGCAAGATATACTGATCAATACTGGTTTACTGGCTACTACTGTTCCTCTCATTCCCGACCTCTGTCTTCCTGTTACAGATGAAGTGCTTCAGGGTTGCACAGTTTTGCATTAGTTTATGCTGTCAGCTACAGCAAGAAGGTCCTGGGTTTGAACCCATCCTACCTGAATGGTTAGAATTTTCTTTACAAAGTAGGGGTCACCATAACTTAGTCTTCTCCCTCACTCATCTCCTTCTTACATGGTCATTCGGTTGTAGGGAAATGTATATTCCACACTGTTTTGCAGTGAAATGAAAACGTCCTTGTGTCTAGCCTCCGACTTGTCTAAAGAAAAATGGCTGTAAAAATAGTGATTTTGTTTTTTAAAATGGAGGGAATTCTTGGATGTTTTTGGTAAACCCGTAGAATTAAAGCTGATTGTGTACATTATAAACACATATTGTTTCATTTCATCGCCATTGTGTTTCTGTCCCAGCTGACTGTATGTGAAGCTATCAAAAAAAAAAAAACCTTGTTTGGGATGAGCTTTGTTTCATCAGAAAGAGTGGTTTCTATGACTGTGGTTTCAAGTTAACTATCCACCTACCATACTTTCCGGATTTTGCATCATCTGACTTCCACCTGTTTGCGAATAGATGCCAAAATCAATCAATTCACCCATCCTCTACACCCGATTTTTTTTTCTGTTGAGGGTTTGCAGAGGACATATGAGTATAATCTGATCCCAAATATGGTACACTACTCAACAGCCCATCACAGGGTTGTCATATGGTCAAATGGTTTGAGAGAGGGGTGAAGGAGGCATTCTATGTGAAACAGTTGAAACCCAGCCTTAACCGGGGAGGGGGTCTGAGACACGTCTGGGGTCTGTTTACAATGAGGTACTCAGATCAAAGCAGTTTCAGTCTTTTGTTCATGGTAATGAGTCATTCACGTCATCAGGAGAGGCGTCAGTCCCATCGTTAGGAGGGACAACTACCATGTCATTAGGAGGGTGCTAACAAGAGCACAATAGGTGCTAATTAAAGCACTTGTTTAGTCACTAGCCTACAGCAGTCTACCTCTCGGTAGGAGAGGTCTGGTTAGGTTTAAAACTCCAGCTTTTGTGGCTTCTTTTTGTTCTTCTCTACAAGGGTCAGACAGAAGTCAGACTACCAAAGCAAGAACTTTAGCTGAGGAAGCTTCTGCGATTTGAAGCGAAACATCCTCGCGTCAAGCAACCCAGTCCAGTCGAAGATTCAAGCTTCTCTACTATGGAAACCACCTGGACAACTGAGAGCCTACACAGAAACATATTGCCAAACACGTATTCATACTCACATTCACACGTGTGGGCAATTTAGAGCCCCTAATTCCTTGAGCTTTTATGTCTTTGGATGACAGGAGGAAGCCAGAGTACCAAGCAGGTATGTTAACTCTACACATGAATTTAAAACAACAACAACAACAACAACAACAACAAAACAAACAAAAACAGGCTGAGTTTGAACCAAGCCCCAAATCTGCCAAATCTTGGAGTTCCTTGAGTGGCTGCTTGAAGCTGGCTCCAAGTGTGAGTCACTCTCCAGTGAGCCACATGTTAAAATCCTGAACTTCTCAGCAGAAATAAACATGTTTACAGTTTGGCACAAAAACGGTTTTGGTCTGTATAGCAGTTTCTCAGTTCATGACAGCTGCATGGTATGTGGATCTATCCATCCATTTTCTATACCCACTTACTCCAATTAAGGGTTGGTCACGGGGGGCTGGAGCCTATCCCAGCAGTCATAGGGCATGAGGCGGGGTACACCGTGGATAGGATGGCAGTCTATCGCAAGGCCACACATAGACAGACAAACACATTCACCCAATTTATTACAACTATCTGAGATAATATGGCTTGGCTTGGTTCATTTTAGTCTAATGGATGAACTAAGAAGGCTGTGCTTCAGTATTTCTGATCAGTGAAAATTAAAATATTTTAAGTTGTATATTAGCAGTGCTAACCCTGCGACAGACTGGAGTCCTGTCCAGGGTGTACCCCACCTCACACCTGATGAGGTGGTGAGATAGGCTCCAGCCCCCCTGTAACCCTTAATTGGAGTAAGCGGGTGTAGAAAATGGATGGATATTAAAGTGTTAGTGCTAATTTGCAGGTATTGCAAATTTGGTGACTTTATCGCCACTGTTACTGTAACTCTGGTTACTGAGGGAATATGCTGGTCATAGTTTTCAATAGCGGCACCCCAAGCCACCTGTTCCGAAAACCACCACCCATAAAATACCTGAAGCAAGGTTGGCACTGTTAGCTTTAGCTTTAGCTTATTTGGTAACAATGAGTTCAGGGGCATGTTTGGACTGGTGGCAATCCGTTGATGGCGAGGAAGATGGCCTCTTAGTCAATACCCGGGTGATGATGGTACCTGGAGATGACTGAACAGGCCCAATCTTGAAGGGCACTGTTTCTGATATACGCTGTGCATGATTGCTTGAAGTTGTGCTTTAGGAGGTCCCTGTGGCATTTTTTTCTGCTATCCTTTGGATTGTTTTCCTCCACTCAGCTGGGACTAGAAGATCTGCAGATTTGGGAGTTATCTACCATAACAACGTAAAAAACCCACCAAAGCTGGTTCTTGATGATGACACACTCAATGCTCTGGAACTTGGCTTCAGCCAGGACGCTGACATTGTTACAGTTGTCTTTCCACCTTATACTCCACAGGCAACATTAGTGGAATTGCTCAAGGCACTCCTGGTGGTAGGTGGTCAGGTCTCAGATACATACAGCAGGGTTGGCATAATGATGGTTTCGTAGACAAGGATTTTCATCTCTCGTCAAAGATCTATGTTGTTAAAAACGTGGGTTTGATGCCAGGTGAAGGAAGTTCCTGCACGCTTGAGTAAGCATTAGATCTCTTTGTCGATGACAGTGGTTGATAACACATGGCTGCCTAGGCCTGGAAAGTGGGTCACATTCTCTGGGACCTGTCTGTGCAGTGTTACAGCAGGAAGCTTTGGGTTGACCATGTTAGGTGGAGGCTGGCACAGGAATTGTATCTTCTTTAGGTTGACGTGAAGGCCATGCTTGGTGTAGACATCATCAAGGGTTTCATGAATTTTCTCAAGACCTTCTTCCTAAAAGGATGATACGCTGTTGACATACTGGAAGTCCAGGAGTGAGGTGGTGGTGATTTTATTTGGTTCTCAGGTTCATTTGTCATGCCCATGTTATGCCATCTTGCCAATGCTCCACCTCTTTACCCATTTATGGTTTGGCCAGTTAGGAGGAGAAAGACAATGCCAAGATAGTGACATTTGGAATTGCCCACTTTGAACTTCAAATCTTTTCTTCAGAAAACCTACAGGTAATGTTATTGCCAAAGGGAATTGGATGGGGAGAGGGGGTTCCAGTATCTATACAGTCTATAACTTCAACCCATGGCCTTTTCGCTATAAGATATTAAACACCACAATACTGTGTTGCCCTGAAAACATCATTAAAAATGTTTTAATCTTCTGATGCTAATCTTTATTATCTCTTTTAATTGGAATTCTTTTGCAGGTGAAACTGAAACAGCCCATCACTCCAACATTTACGAAGAACCCAGCAACAACCAACAAGTTCCAGGGTCTGTACTTTGATGCAATTGATTGTGTCAGTATTATGTTCTTTTCTTTTGTAACTGCAGGGCACTGATCTGGGCCCCTCTCCTATTTCCAAAAAACTGGAGAATGGTGCACATCGCATCACTCAGAGCTAAGATCAATTCATGACATTGTAATTCAAAGAAATGAAGAAAATGTAACAACTACAACAGCGTAATACCTTAAACACACAAAGGCTGCATTTCAGTGGACCTTTACTGGTTGATTAGTGCTAAAACAAATATGACCACAGGGTTCGCCAAAGGATGAACAAGAGCTTATTTCAGGGCTGACTTGCTGCACTTTTACCTGCATCTAATCAGCTCATAGCAGTACTATTTATTGTGACAGGACTGAAAGGATAGTGGCTGAATGGCTCTTACTAAAAAAAGGGACAGGCAAAAGAGGAGCGGGACAGTGAGGAGAGATGCAGAAGGAGCTCTGTTAATCTTTGATCATGGCAGGGTTACACTCTCAAGGTTTGATCTTTCAACCTTGTCCTAGTTTGTCCTTGTATTATCTTGGAAATGCTCAGGCTGCTTACAGAAATTAAAGCGATCCGTCCTTTGCAAACATATGATAGAACGTACAGGTGCCCTGTTAGTTTAGGGCTGCATGTTCTGACTGTGGTGACAAGAAAACTGAACTCATACTTAGCGTGCATTAGACATTAAAGGTGCAAAGGCGCTCAAAGTCTAATGCAAGCATCATTCCTTGTTTCCACCTGATGCCGTTGTGGTTTTTACCCCCAGCACCCACACGTGCAAACTGCAAGTACTACAAGTACTGCACTCCTCTGTGTGTGTGCCCAAGGGTGCATTGGTTTGAAACTGAGGTTTTGTCAGGCGTAGTACTTGGCCATTAATATTAGAAAACAATTGCACCATAGACCAGCAAAACCCTGGTCTAAAGCCGAGCACAGTGTATTTGTTGTATTTAAAGGGTGCAACATTCAGTTGTGCCTTACAAAAGCAGGTTCATGATGCACCCTGGTTGTGCACACAATGAAACTGAATTGAAAATATCTATTATTAATAATAAAAGCATTCATTTTATTTATATAGCATGTTTTAGTTGTACATTTTGTACATTTTGACTTTAAATTGTACAATTCAAAGGCATTTAGCGTTTACAGTTAACTAAAACCAAACACGTCCCCAAGATTTTTGCATGACAGAGATGATTTGCTTTTATGAGCATGCAAATCTGAGTGTCATAAGTATAACAGTGAAAATTAATTGCATAGCTTTGCAGCATCTGTCCAAGAGGTGCAATGTGAAGTGGAAACAACAAAGGGCCCAAAACACAACCCTGTGGTACAACATATTTCACCACAGAATTGGTATCACTGTGCAAAGCACATTATGATCTGTCAGACAAGTACAATGCCCACCACGTATATGTACCTACTGTACATCAAAAGAAAAGAAAACAAAACAAAAAACATACATGCTAGTGCACTTACAGAACCCCTTTTTTTTCCAAAAACAGTGAGATCCTACTTCATTACCTCCGCCAAGGAGGTTATGTTTTCGGTCGAGTTTGTTTGATTGTTTGTCTGTCTTTTTGTCAGCAGGATAACTCAAAACGTTTTGAACGGATTTTGGTGAGATTTTGTGGAGTGGTTGGAAATGACAAGAGGAACAAGCGATTAAATTTTAGTGGTGATCCGGATCACGATCCGGATCCAGGAATGTTTTAAAGGATTCTTCCCCATTGCGGGATAGGGGAATTTTGACATTCTAGTTTATAACTCCACAAAAACAAGGCAGAAAGGCTTGAAAAAAATTAGGGTGTAACATAGTCAAATGTTCTATGAAACAACAAAGTTTGGTGATGATCGGATCCAGATTCCGGATCTGGTGATCCAGAATATGCAAAAATATAGGGAAAATAGAAAATGTGTCAGTGTGAGGTGACAAATGAAGCTAGAGATGCACAACTAACACCAAATTGTAGCTGAATCTGTAATTATTCAGTAAGGTGTCATCAGATTTGATGTAGCTTCAAATGTTATGGCGCTAGATCCAGAAGAAAACCGCCATTACCGAAAAATTGTTTTTATACAATAACTTTTGAACTAATAAAGACATAAAAGTGATTCCAAGTTCTAGTGGTATGTTTTCATGGTCAAGGATGTCAAATATAAAGGAAAGAAAAGTGTATGTATCATAGTTTTGGTTGTAACACTAAATTGTTGAATAGATCACTGTGCCAAGGAGGGAATCTCTTTAGGGTCAGTGACCCTATGGCCTTGTTAGTAAACGATATCAAATACAACACACTGCAAAGAGGAAATCCCTCATGACAAACTATGCAGGGCTGGGGAGCACAATGAATTTATTAGATGAAGGACTATCATTTGGCATTATTATATTTTAGTGGCAATGAATATCACTATCCAGATTACTTCACTTAGCAAAAGCAAAGTGATGAGTCAGCAGAATACTCAGCAGTGGTTAAGTTCTGGTTCAGTGCACATCACTGAACAAAGTACACAAGGTGCAAAACCCACTCCCAGGTGTTGATGAATCACGCCTAGTATCCAGAATACCCAGAGGCTGACATCAGCACCTTACTGTCGCATATATTCTGCTTCGGTGCACTTCACTGAATATATAGAAGGTGCACTTCATTATGTAGCACATGCAACACTTAAAAAAATAGTTCTATTTCAGAATTTACTGTTATTTATTTAGAGAAGTGTTTCATAAATGTTAAGAAATTCATATATTTGCAGTTTAGTTGAATAATAAATTGAATTTTGTCTCTTATTTGTTTTTGTCTATAAGCACATGCAATATCAATATCAGTGCTCAGATGACAGTAGCTTCTGGGAAAGGTGCAAGTTGCAATAAACTGTGATGCCAAGCGCTAAGGATACATGCTATCCAGTCACAGCTGATGAAACTTGTTTTACTACTGAGCAAACACCATTGTTACACTTTTTTAGGTTCAATGATTCCACTGCGTGTAGATGTTATGGTGTCAGTGACCCCATGGCCTTGGTGGAGGTTTGCACTCTCTGAGTGCTTCTAGTTAACATTTTATCATGTACCAACACCAGAGGGCGCAAATTCTCTAGAACATTTCAAACTGTTTGTTTTTAAAGAGTTGGTGGTATATTGATGCCCCATTTACACCAACACAAAATGTCTTCCTTTTGACACAGTCTGAAACAATTTTTCGATACATGGATGTTGCAAAAGTTTTGATCCGTGTTTCAAGTTGAACAAAAGGAAGTGTCTGTCTGGTGTGCTTAATTCCAGTGTCTTATTAAAAAAAAAGCTCAAGACATCCTCATGGATTATATTTCATAAAGTATGAGCAGTGTCCGAGGTGGGTATTGGGCTCCACCAGGGCTGCTCCTTGTCACCAATCCTGTTCATGATGTTTATGGACGGGATTTTATGGTGCAGTCAGGGACTTGAGGTTATCCAATTTGGTGACCTCAGAGAAGATGTGGTTCTGTTGGCTTCATCAGGCAGTGACCTCCAATGTGCACTGAGCAGGTTTGAGGCTGTAAGCGACTGGGATGAGAATCACCACCTCCAAATCTGAGACCATGGTCTCAATCCATAGATTATCCATCTATGGATTGGTCGATAGATGGATTGGTGTCTGATGTTTTATGAGCATTGTCTGGACCATCATGGTGAAGAAGGAGCTGAGCCAGAAGGCGAGATTCTTGATTTACCGGTTAATTTCCGGTCCTATCCTTTTCTGTGGACATGAACTTTGGTTAATGACTGAAAGAAAAAGGTCACTACAAGCAGCTGAAATGAGATTTGTCTGTTGGGTATCTGGACTTACACTCCGGGACAGGGTGAGAAGCTCGACTATCTGGGAGGGACTCTGAGTAGAGCTGCTGTTTCTTTGCACTGAAAGTAGCCAGCTGAGGTGGTTTGGACATCTGTGAGTATACCACCTGGTCCTCTCCCTCAGGAGGTCTTCCAGGCATGTCCAACTGGGAGGAGGCCCCGGAGAAGACAGAGGACATGCTGGACGTTGTGTGGGAGATAAATCCCCCTGCCAGCTGGGCCTTTATCTCCCACCTGGCTTGGGAAAACCTCAGGATCTCCCAGGAAGAGTTAAAGGACTTGGCTGAGGGTCGGGAAGTGTGGGTTGAGCTGCTTGTCTACTCCCACTGCCACCACCACGACGTGGACCCTGATAAGCGGCAGTTCATGAATGAATATCACCCATGCAAATACAAGAAAAAATGTCCAATATTCAAACTAATTGTGAGTTCAACCACAGGTGTTTGCAATTTTGCATAATTCATCCAGCATCCACTAACATCCAGCAGGATGTTCGCACATCTACGGTTGTTTTTTTTTCTCCATTGAGCTGGTGGATCAAACTTAACCAGATGCAGTAGGATTCGTCCAATTGATGTGTTCTTTTTAATTTGGTGTCACAAGATGATAGCATTTATTGTTTCTGAGATAATGTCTATCCAAGCTGGCTGGGATGTACTAACCTACTCACTCATTTACATTTACTTGTGGAATTTTGTATTGCGATAAACATTATTGCACCTTTATATCCTTATTTTCCCTCTATACTCTAAGTTTATTAATGTCATTGATGTCTGACTGAAAGCATATAACAATGTGGGATTCTCACGGTTCTCCATTAAACTTCACATCCCTAGTTACGTATGATTGATACATTTTATCAACATCGAGTGAGGTTTCATAAAATACAGCAAAATGTGAAAAAATTATTGGTCCATCCCATGGTCATGGCACGATCCAGAATCTACATTTAGATTTCAAGCAAGAACAAAATTGATCAAGTTCTAAGAGGAAAGTGGTGGCCTGAAGGGCAGAGAAGCAGGCTGGTGACCAGAGGGCTATAGGTCTGATCCCCTAAAAGACATGTTATAGAACAGCACATGTTGATATATGGTCCTCTTGAGGAAGGTCCTTAATCTCCCATTTGCCTTGTATGGCCTGTAAGTAATCATTATAAAGTGCTTTGAGCATCTGCTCTCACACTGGAAGTTTGCTATAAAATGCAAAGTGTTTACGATTAACAGAACTGATCATTCCAACTAAAGTCAAACAAACTCCAGCAATCACATTGCTTGTTTGACAGAGGTAATAATATAATATAATATCGATACCAACGCTGGTATTGATATTGGACGTTCCTCATGTAAAAAGACTGATACCCAAGTTTTTTTCTGTCCCGCACGCACTGACTGGCAGATTCATCAAAGTCTACTCTCTGTCTGTAAGAGCAGCGCTGCGCTGTGTCACACAACACGGAGCAGCGCACCCTTGTATTGTGGTTTGTTAGCCCTCTACCTCAGGAGATTTTGTTTTAAGTTGTGTTGAGTGATTTTTTTTTTTTAAACAAAAATGTTGACTGTGATAATAAAGTATTTTGTTGTCACGTACAATGTTTGGCGAAATTCTATCCTAGGTCTTTTGGATCCTTTGGATCTATGAAGCTTAAATATGAAAAAGTATCGCTATCGGTATTGATATCGGGCCTGTATTTACTTGGTATCGGATCAATACCAAAATTCTCAGTATCGCCCACCTCTAGTAATAATACTAATGTGCACATGAATGAGTGCATCAATGACTGAAATGTCAAATATAACACAATGCTAAAATACCCTCAGCCTTATGAGCATTTTGTTCTTTATAATCTGTAGTTGTTTAATTAATTATTAAGATCCTATTCACCCTATTGATGTATCCCATAATCCCTTGTTCACCAGAGAGTCGCTGCAGTCAGAACAACAGAGAGAATCCACATGATGACAACTGTAAATGAATATTATACCACAAAAATTTAATTTTTTATGCTTTTCATCACGTTAATAAGAGACTGCATGCATGAAACCCTGACAACTTGCTAAAACAATTATAACTAATAATGCGTGTCTGCTACGTTTAATCTGCGTGGAATTTAATAAACGCAAACCGAATTACAGACATATTATATATATTAGTCTGGAACAAAGAGGACAAACAGTGTTGTAAAGAACAATAATCAAGACGTTAAAGAGCAAACTTCACTTTCCCCCAGAACGACATGATCAGGAAGCGAGCGGAGCTCACAGCAGCTCCCATTAAAAATAACGGAGAGACAGTCTGTGATTTTCGCATGTTTACATAAAACAAACACAATAACAACGTCTAAAAACCCAGAGAATATATTCACGAGAGTTTTAGGCACAATATAAAAATAGTTTTATGCTGTGATGTTAATGCTGTTGTCCGTGTGCAGCGGTTAAAGTGCAGCCTGATCAGAGTGTCTCAATGCAGTTCTCAATGTTACTGAGATCTCGCAGCGCGGCAACCTCTCCAAAGTTTTGCGGGATTTGAAACCTTAATAGGGCGAATTGTCTTATGTACAATTTGTACATGTTCAAATCAAATCATCATTTGTTAATGTTGTACAAATCAAGGAATACTTGTCAATCACCCTCTGTGCATTTGCAGTTATTAATGGCACAAATTTAACTCCATAGGAAATTAGCTTTGACTTAGCAAAAGTTAGCGTGCAAGCTAATGTCCACAAAATGTCTCCAGAGGTGTTATCAGGTTACAAAAACAGCATTTTCAGTTTTAGAAGTGTTTATTTCTCACTAGCTTTTACATAATATACCAGAAACAAAGCTGTTAGCAAGTAGCTACACCAACGTCACCATGCTTTGCTAAATGTCTTATAAATAAGTTCACAGGTGGTGTTAGGTTCCAAAAACAGCATTTTCAGTTTTAGAAGTGTTTATTTCCCACTAGCTTTTACAAAATATATGAGGAACATGTATATAAAACACACAAAACCAAGTGGTTTTGAAGAGACCAGCGACTGATGTCATGGAGCAGCTCTACTCTGACTGGCTGTCATCCGCATCACTCAAAAACAAAACAGATCAGATTGAAACATGACTTTTTTAACCTCTTAAAATACATCGTTAACCATCTTTGAAGTTGTCCTTTTGAAAAATTTAAAAATGCTATACCACATTGTTTGTCTGATCAGAAAGATTCCTAAAAGGTATAGTTTGAACCATCTGTGACTGAATTCTA
Organism: Thalassophryne amazonica; assembly: GCF_902500255.1. Lineage (NCBI taxonomy): Eukaryota > Metazoa > Chordata > Actinopteri > Batrachoidiformes > Batrachoididae > Thalassophryne > Thalassophryne amazonica. The sequence continues at coordinate 29,930,196 of NC_047120.1, read as the reverse complement.
TAGAGTCATGGGGTAAAAAAAAGCAATTCATTAGCAAATAATTAAATTAATTAAATTAAATTAATTACATTAATTAAAATTAAGAATGGTGACAAAGGTCAATTTCAGTTTGTACACTGAATAAAAGTTAAAGCTACTCTAATTTTGGTGAAAGGTGGTGCAAATTATTGGTTGAGCTAATAGGCTCAATCGTTTATCACCCTAACCTGCTGCAACATCTTCATGGTCAGTTGGTACAAATCTGCTTCTACCTTCTTCTTTAGTGCCAAAGAAATTGAAATGACAAAAAATAAAATAAAAAATGCTGAATGAATTCTTATAAACCCAGTGCACTGAGAGCTAACTCAAGAATAAGAAACACAATATCGAGCAAGTTCTTCATCCTTTTTCACATCCCTTTTTTGTTCTTTTTTTGCCACTTGTTTTTTGCAGCACACTCATGCAGAAATAGTTTTTTATCAGCACTGCTGTCTCTTAACAGACTCTTACTGTACTTTTCCTGTCCATAAAACTAACACAAACAGACGAACGCTAATGAACAAATGATCATAAAATTCCACCTTTGTGTTTGGAAGGTCTGTATCCTTGGAAACAATTATTTGTGTCCTTTCACACTTATAATTATGCAAATAAAACTGAACAAGAGGAGGAATAAAGTGGGAGGGTGGGGACTTTAGAAGCTGGTTGCCATATGGCCTTGGTTCTTCATTTTCTCGTGGGATCGTGCAGAAAATCCTGTTATGTGAGCTCCGGCTTGTAGGAAGACAGACTTCTAGTGGAGGTAAGGGGAGAATGATCTTCAAGTTAAGGGACATAGTGCAGCAGATAACTGAAACAATTGCTCAAATGGTGAAACAAGCACCAAATTTGGCACAAGTACTCCTTAGACATTACTCTTTTCAAAAAAACAAAACAAAAAAAAAAACGACTTGCCACTTGAATTTTCAATAGGCAGCCAGGTAGGGGTCAATTGAGGAATTACACATGGGTCAAAATTAAAAATGCTCCAATCATATTGAAAACTATACGACATTATTTGTCTGATCATACAGAGTCCAAAAAGGTATAGTTTGGACTATGTACAACTGAATGTTCTGGAGTTAGGGGTAAAAACAGCAAGAATGGTGACAAAGGTCAATTTCAGTTTGTTCAGGGGTCAAAAGTTAAAGTTACTCCAATTTTGGTAAAAAGTGGTGCAAATTATTGGTTGAGCTAATAGGATTAATAAATGGAATAGTTTTGACTGTGTTGAATGCTTGGTCTCCAAAGTAAAGGTCAAACAATGTCGACATCCATTGGATTCTACAACATGTGACATATGTTACCCCATAACATGATAACTAAGGAGAACACAAGGTGTAAACTATTTCTTTTTGAAGCCCTATTAACTCAACCAATAACTGGAGTAACTTTAACTTTTGACCCCTGTACAAACTGAAATTGACCTTTGTCACCATTTTTGCTGTTTTTACCCCATAACTCCAGAACATTCAGTCACAGATTGTCCAAACTATACCTTTTTGGAATCTTTATGATCAGTCAAATAACGTGGTATTGTTTTCAATTTGATTTGAGCATTTTTAATTTTTGACCCCTGTGTAATTCCTCAATTGACCCCTACCTGGCTGCCTATTGAACATTCAAGTTTTCAGTCTTTTTTTTATCAAAAGAGTATAAGGAGTATTTCTGCCAAATTTGGTGGTTGCATCACTATTTGAACAATTCCACTGTCAATATTCTGTTATCTGCTGCACAAACAAGGTGATTTTAGGATGTGGTGAGTGTCCTCTCTTATTAGGAGATGCATCATTGCTTAAAACTGAACTTTTTTGTTGTAAGTGATAGAATCATTACTGTCTGACGTGTTTCTCCTTTAAAGCGAAAACTCCACAATATTCAGGGGTTATCCCAAAGTGAGAGCCTGTAACTATGGTAACAGCAGCAGGTGGAAATGCAGCCAGTCAGGGAGGCAACAGAGATACAGTAGTGCGGAGCCGTGGCTCCGGGTGGTGCCGGGTTCACATCACTTATTGACTGTACAAACACCAGAGAACAGTCACAATGAGTGACACACAAGTGCATGTGCATGTGTTTATGACAACACTGGATCATTTGTTTTGCCTTGACACACAGATGTGGAGGTGGAGAGAAGCCATACCAGTCCGAGTGCTCTGGGCGTGAGGTCGTGGCAGGGACCTGATCGAGGCTCTCCCATTATTAAACAGGTAACAGAATACAAGTCTTTCGCTGTTTCACATGAGCTGATCCACAACGGTTAAAAGGTTTTCCTCTGTCAAGATTTCATACAAGTCTTGACATATCCTTTTTTTCTGTTTGCCTGTTGCTTTAAATGGAAAATAGCTGCTGCTGGGGGTACAAGCAGTAATAATGTTGATGCTCAATTTACAATTTTGTCACTGATAATATTACTGCGTTACATTTATAATGGCAATATTCAAATTTCTCACAAGATATCTGTTGCTGTAACAGTAATATGTGGCAATAATACTGGCACCTCTGTTGGGGAAAGTGTAATGCACGGACCCACAACAGGGGGCGCAAATGAACGGTCAATAGATAATCCAATAAATACAATTTATTGTGGCAAATGTGCACAACAGGTCGAATACTGCTTTTAGACAGTCAATTACAAAATACAATAGGTGATGTGTGGGCAGGCCCGAGGGTAGGAGACGCCTATCCAGAGAAGAGCCGGGGCCCACAAGGTTCCGCCGCCAACGAAGACCCGCAGTACACTGAAGCTGCCAAGTCCCGAGTCCCCAGGTGGCCTCTGCTTCAGCTGTCAGATCCGTTACTGCTGGCAGGAACAAAAACAGGTTAATGGTGGGTGTGTGGACACCCAGTAAGCAGTCAGCAACTCACAATTTTTATCCACTTGGAGGGAACACCTCCACCTCCAACTCTGGAACAAGTTTAACGGCAGAGCCTGAACTACTACTTATCGTAAGTGGAACGAGGAGTGAAGAACGTCACTCCTCACCCGTCCACAAACCCAGCTCCAGCTGCGAGTAGAGTTCCAGGTACTCCTGCAAAAGGTTCAGAACAAACAAGGTATGTGCGTTCGGCACAGAAAAACGGCTGAGAGAATTACCTGAGTGGTAACCTGATATCTCGGCAGAGATGTGGTGTCTCCTCCAGGCTTTTATAGTGATGATGATGGTGATTGCTGACAGCTGTCAGTCCTGGCTAATGGGTAGTAACTGCGCCCTCTGGTGCCTGAAACCCGACTACAGGCAGAGCGCCCTCTGGCGTAGGCCAGCAGTACCTCCTCTTCGGGCGGCCCACACAACAGGACCCCCCCCCCCCCCCCCCCTCGCCCGACCAGGCTTGTCGGGGTGCCGCTGGTAGAACTCGGCCAGGAGGGCCGGATCCAGGATGAAGCTCCTTTTCACGCAGGAGCGTTCTTCAGGTCCATAACCTTCCCAGTCCACCAGATACTGGAGACCCCGACCCCTCCGGCGAACATCCAAGAGCCTGCGGACTGTCCACGCAGGCTCACCGTCAATGATGCGGGCAGGAGGCGGCGCCGGTCCGGGGGTGCAGAGGTCCGAGGTGTGGTAAAAATCAATAAGCCCATCTAAATCCCGCGGCTCATCTCTACCCACCAGGTGCTCCTTCAGGGCCGAAGACAGTCCATTTACGAAGGCGGCGTGGAGCGCTACCGTATTCCAGCCGGCCCTCGCGGCCACGACACGGAAGTCGACTGCATACTCTGCAGCGCTCCGTCGCCCCTGTTGAATGGACAGCAGCAGCGTGGAAGCAGATTTGCCTCGATTAGGGTGATCAAACACTTGTCTGAATTCCCGTACGAACCCAGTGTAAGTAAGGCCAGCAGTACCTCCTCTTCGGGCGGCCCACACAACAACCTCATTTTCATTTATTTATGTTAATTTCTTCCCCACACATTCCCGAATTATAGATGCTGTAAACATTTTTTGGTAAAAACTAAGCAATTGAATAGAACAGGGGTAGGCAACCTGTTCCAGAAAGAGCCATGAGGGTGCAGGTTTTCTTTGCAGCCACTGACTCCACCAGGTGATTTCACTGATTAACTGATTCCATCTGCTCAAAGTGATATTAATCAGTAAAATCACCTGGTGGAGTCAGTGGCTGCAAAGAAAACCTGCACCCTCATGGCTCTTTCTGGAACAGGTTGCCTACCCCTGGAATAGAACCTACTTTTGGTTGAGAAAATAGACTTTTGTTCAAGGTTTACAGTATCAGTATTACTACAGCATAGCAACGTTCCTTTAGAGAAGATTGCATTTGTGACATACACATAAAGGTATAGCAAAAGCAGACGGTCACTCCATTGAGTCTGGTTTGCTTTAGGTTTCTTCCTGTTCTCAAAGAAGTCCTAAAGGACACTTTCCTTACCACTTCCACAATGTGCTTGCACCTGAGGTGGATACAGTTTAAGCATCACTTGTGTATAATGAATGCCTTGGGGCACCTTTTGTTATGACTTGGCACTTCATCCATTCATTCATTCATTCATTGTCTACATCCGCTTCCTCCAGTCAAAGGTCACGGGGGTGCTGGAGCCTATTCCAGCAGTCATGGGGTGAGAGGTGGGGTACACCCTGGACAGGACGCCAGTCTATCACAGGGTCATATATAGATGGACAAACATATTCACACAGACACCATTTCAATTTCAATTTATTTTCATTTATATAGCGCCAAATCACAACAAAGTTGCCTCAAGGCGCTTCACACAAGTAAGGTCTAACCTTACCAACCCCCAGAGCAAGCACACAGGCAGCAGTGGTAAGGAAAAACTCCATCTGATGGTTTGAGGAAGAAACCTCAAGCAGACCAGATTCAAAGGGGCGACCTTCTGCTTGGGCCATACTACCGACACAGTTGACAGAACAATTCACAAAAGGAATATACAGGAAATGTTGCCAGTGCGTACTTATGGTCAATGTAAGAGCCTCCAATTCACCTAACCTGCATGTCTTTGGATGTGGGAGTAAGCCAGAGCCCCTTCTAGCAGTGATTTTCAAACTGTGAGGTGAGCTCCCACCTTGGGGGTACCAGAGTTCTTCAGGGAGGGCACAACTGATGGGTATCAAGAACCATCAAGAAATGATTCAATCCACCGACATAAATAGCCTTTTTGTTTAGGACCCCTTCACACATAGTACAAATAAGTACAACCCAGGGCGACTCACGGTGGAACAGCTCATATGAGTGAACCACGAAAACATCGAGCCAACGGGCAGGTGTGCACAATGCCGCTGCGACGGTTCATGCACATGGGAACACAGTGCGAGCAGCTGCGCGATGTGTAACCACATCGCGCCCACATAGTGCGAATTTGGTTGAATTGCGCATGAAGTGTGCATAAAGCAGGAATTGTATGCAATATGTTTAAAATTGCAGCTACCTCTAATGCCTCGTACACCTGTTGCTACAACTATTTGTCCACACCAGTGGCTGAAAGACAGTGTGCGTTGTGAGAGCCCTCGAACCCTCTTGCGGCAGGTGTCGGTCAAATTCCAGGTGACACACACAAACATCTAACACTGCTTGCTTGGCACTTATAAAATGTGTAGCCATTTGCGCTGTTAACATGACAACAGTCAGCAGACAATCACTGTCGAGCTGGGTGTGAAATTTGTCTAAGTGCCCCACAAGCGTGGCTTTGCAAACAGACACAGTGACACATTGGTTTCTGACTGGCAATGAGAGCTTTTGTAAAGTGCAGATTCGAATCCTGTAACCACATCGCACAGCTGCTGTGAAAAAAAAATTAAAAATACATGCCACCCACAGGATTCGAATCTGCACTTTACAAAAGCTCTCATTGCCAGTCAGAAACCACTGAGCTACCATCGCTGTCCTATAAATGGTGCAGGAAAATGTCTGATATCAAGAAGGACATGGACAGATTAAAAAAAATTTTAAATGACACACTGTATAAAACACAGCATTTTATTGAATACCTCTTATCAAGCAGACAATACAAATATGATCCGTCTGTTACTCTGTAGATGACCCATGGTCACAGACATACAGTCACGAAATGACATGAATGAGAAGCAGGGCACTCTTATCATGTCCACATCTGCTAGCGGCGTGTGCAGCCGGCCCCACGCAGGTGTCCTGCCCAATACGCATGTCTTGTGGACGGCGCGCCGCAGGACAGACACTGTGTCATGTGGAACAGAGCTCACGTGGGTGGCGTGACATTCAGATCACCTGCTGCGTGTTATGATCTGATGATCCAGATCACCTGGGGTAGCCTGTCGCTGTGCACGGTGTGCGCGCACTCACTGCAGCCCATTGCAACAGCAATGGCAGCACGATAGCTTAGTGGTTAGCACTGTTGCCTCACAGCGAGAAGGTCATGGGTTCAATTCCTGCCTGTGGCCTTCCTGTGTGGAGTTTGCATGTTCTCCCCGTGTTTGCGTGGGTTTCCTTCAGGTTCTCCGGTTTCCTCCCACATCCATTGACATACAGGTTAGGTGGATTGGAATCTTTAAATTGTCCGTAGGTGTGCGTGTGGGTGTGACTGTGTTTATTTATCTGTTTGTGGCCCTGTGACAGACTGGCGTCCTGTCCTGGGTGTACCCCACCTCGCACTCTATGACTGCTGGGATAGGCTCGCGACCCTTAATTGGACTAAGCGGTTGAAGATGAGTATGTGTGAGTGTGTGTGTATGTCCACATGATGACAGCAAGCAGATACACGCGTCACAGTGGGCAGTTGTTAGTTCATGTTCGTCTAAACATGGCACATGTTCTCCAGCCGTGATGTCCAGAACCACAGATCTCTGCAGCCACTCCTGTCAGCGGACACACCCCCTGGCAGTTCACCACACACACCAATGTGTCACTGTGTCTGTTTGCAAAGCCACGCTTGTGGGGCACTTAGACAAATTTCACACCCAGCTCGACAGTGATTGTCTGCTGACTGTTGTCATGTTAACAGCGCAAATGGCTACACATTTTATAAGTGCCAAGCAAGCAGTGTTAGATGTTTGTGTGTGTCACCTGGAATTTGACCGACACCTGCCGCAAGAGGGTTCGAGGGCTCTCACAACGCACACTGTCTTTCAGCCACTGGTGTGGACAAATAGTTGTAGCAACAGGTGTACAAGGCATTAGAGGTAGCTGCAATTTTAAACATATTGCATACAATTCCTGCTTTATGCACACTTCATGCGCAATTCAACCAAATTCGCACTATGTGTGAAGGGGCCCTTAACGATTCCCTTATTGGTCCTTCTGAGCGGCCATTATTTTTGAGGGTGTTTTATCAGAAAATGATCATTTCTTTACGTTGATTGCAGACCCTGTGGGTCTGTAATCAATCCCTTATGCAGCGGCTGTTTTTGAAGCTTGAAGCAACGAAGCAGTGCTCCGACCCACTGCCTCGTTGGGTCATTGCTTTGCTGCTTTTCAGAAGCGGCATGTCAATCATGAGTCACTTTTGTGCGGATTAAAGTCACTAACTGGGACTCTTGTCTTGTTGCGGGCAAGAAATGAGAATCGTCATCTGTTCCGTTTGAACAGCTCCAAATGCTGCGCCACTCACTACCAAGTCAAGTTAGAGTCCAGCCAGAATTAATAATTTTAAAGCAAATCAGCATTTTAAATCAAATGACACCTCTTTCCAAATGGGGAAGGGGGGGGAGCAGCTATTCGTTTGTTCTTGGGGGGGGGGGCTCACTCAACAGCCAAGTGGCCAAGTGGGGGTTAATGAAGAATTACAGGGGTCAAAATTTACAAATACTTCAATACTCCAACCATATTGAAAAGTATAAAACATTTTTTGTCTGATCACAAAGATTCCAAAAAGGTATTTTTGGAAGACTGAATGTTATTATGTTATGGGGTAAAAACAGCAAAATGGTGACAAAGGTCAATTTCAGTTTGTACAGAGGGCCAAAGTTACTACAATTTTAGTGAAAAGTGATGCAAATTATTGGTTATCTGTATCAGTACCCACCCACCAACAAGCCAACACAGCCCAAAAGGAATGAAAAGTATTATACTTGTACATATGATAAAAAAAAATGGATTGATTGAAAACTGCAGGTGAAGCAGCAATAAAATACATTTACTTTTTTGTCTTTGGTATATTGTTTTTTATGCAAAATCTGAAAATATTTTCTAAAATAAGCACAGAATCCTTTACTGTTTTTGGCTTTGGTTCCATTTCTGTTGAGGGTTGTGTGTTGTTATTCCGGTTGTGACAAGTCACGGTTTTGTGACACCTGTTTCTTGCTGCTGTGGCGTTCAGTGTGTCATCTTACCACAGCACAAACACGACTAGCCTGTACAAAAAAACAAAAAAACAAAACAAAACACTGGTTCAACATAACATTAGCGGTATTTTATACTGTCAATATCACCGCAGTATTGTGTGTAAACTGAGCTAAGGCTCTGTTTTGTGAAGGGGGCTCCTTAAAACAGTGTCTCAAATTGGCAAGATGAATGTTCAACATCTGCTTTATGGTAATGACAAACTGTTTAGTGAGGGACATTAGCAATAACAGGATGATAGGATTGCTCTGCATAATTAAGCATTTTTATATCGTTGAATGTCATTTATCCACATAGGTACCAGAAAAACAAAGCGCCACTGCCAAGAATGGGAACAGACCAATCAGCTTGCAGGCTCTGAGAAGAGGCTGGAATATCAACAGGTTCTCCGCACTCCCTGGAGACAGTCAGTCCAATGATCTTCCCACAGGGACCAGCTCCAACCTCAGTGAGAACGCTCCTCTTGGGAAAACAACGGGCTTTGAGTCCAACAACTTCCCCATGCATCAAACCACTTCTGCTGAATCCTCCAGTGCACATATTCTTTTGCAAAGAACAACTGGTATTCAGCCTCTGAGGGCAACAGTCAACTCACAACCCATTTCACAGACAACCTCTTCTGTGACTATGATTGTTCCTCAGAACAAAGCTGGCTTTTCCTCCATCACAATCTCCTCCAGGAAAGTCACCAGATCAACCAGTCTGCCAGACTTTGAAAGCCCCATCTGTAGCAACTCCACTCCGATGAGGAAATCCCCTTCTCCACCCCGATCCCCCCAGTCCATGGACCCAAACTCCAGGCAGATCTCAGCACAAAAGAAGGCCACCATAGTCAAAGTAACAGAGCAAAAGATGACACGCAGCACCAGCTCAAAGGTGAAAGACACAGTACAACCAACTAGCCATGCTTTGGACACGGGAGTCCACAGAAGAAACGCAGCAATTATCAAAGTAACAGAGCACAGGAAGCACTACAGTTCACCAAAAACAGGTTCTAACAGTGGACACCCAGAGCATCAAGAAAGCTACACTAAGGGAGCTTACCCTTCAGACAATACCCCACCTTCACATAACCATCTTGCTCCAGAGAGGACAAACCCTGTTTCACCCTTACCTAAAGATCCAGAAAAGAACGGTGGAACATTACACCGGTCAATGCTGAACCTTTTTGTCAGCAATCCACCAGCTGTAGCAACACGGTCTCCCCCTGAATTTTCTTCAAAGGCCGTTGGACAGAGACTGGACAGGCCACTCAGGCCACTGAGCTGCAACGCCAATGTGTTTGGACGCACTGAGCAAAGTGTAGAGAAAGTGTCTCAGGCATCTGTCAGGAAATGGAGCTTTGAGCTTCCACCAGAGACCAATGTCAATTCTGTGAACCCTGAGAATAGTTTCATCAGCTCTGAGTCAGCGGTGGAAGAAGCAGGTCAGCCAAAGGCAGAGACTCTCAAGCCGAATGAAAACAAAAAAGAAAGATTGCTGCTGTCAGAGGAGGCGGTGAAGAGGGCATCTACCTCTCTTACCCTCATCAAGTCCCCCGGTAGGTTTGCCTGTCCTAGTCTGACGGTCTTCTTGTCAGCACATAGACTCCCTGTATCTCTGATCTCTATTTTCAAAACAAGTGTCTAAATATACTCTTTCTTTGTGCTGTACGTGTATGTATGACTTGGATGTACTATAGGCAGATCTGGGGCCAAACTATCAGGTTTGATGTTTGATATCTGATATTTCATCGACATGCATCATGTTTAGATGATTGTTTATATGATGGTGCAAATGCAATTTCCAGATCTTTTCAGCATCAAAGGGCAGAGGTTCTGTCAACACCTAGCAGGAGTTGTCTCTTTTACCTTCTTTCATTTTCTCCACGCATTCCCCTGCATGTGTAATCTACTGTATTTCTTGTCACAACTGTCATTGGCATCACAGGAAACGAAGGGGAATTACAGGCTGCTAAAATAAAGTATCACATGTTAGAATCAGTGTTGGACAGTGCAGATATCATAAAGTTGCTCCCCTCAGGTTGGGATTATGGCTAAGGTTCTAAGCATGCAGGTTTTTTGGTTAAAGTTCATGCAAGTCTTCAGGGCATAAACCAAAGTGGATTGCAATGTTCTCACAAGAAAAGCACCAAATATTCAATTGCAGATTAAGGAGAAAGGAAAAAAGTACATGGACAGGAAGGTAGTCCACCACATTGTAATTTCCCAGCCAAGTACACATTTGCAGCTGGGGGGACTGGGACATCACAGATGAAATGTCTTGTCTGAGTACACAAAGTTGTGTGATTAGGAATCAAACCGAGGTTAAAACATTGGTAGCCCAACTCCTTATCCCACTGAGCTACCATCTCTACACATATTAATCCCTTAACGCCTATTGTCGCATATACGAGGTCTGTCAATAAAGTATAGGTCCTTTTTATTTTTTTCAAAAACTATATGGATTTCATTCATATGTTTTTACGTCAGACATGCTTGAACCCTCGTGCGCATGCGTGAGTTTTTGCACGCCTGCCGGTGACGTCATTCGCCTGTGAGCACTCCTTGTGGGAGGAGTCGTCCAGCCCCTCGTCAGAATTCCTTTGTCTGAGAAGTTGCTGAGAGACTGGCGCTTTGTTTGATCAAAATTTTTTCTAAACCTGTGAGGCACATAAGTGGACACTGTTCGAAAAATTAAGCTGGTTTTCGGTGAAAATTTTAACGGCTGATGAGAGATTTTGAGGTGATACTGTCGCTTTAAGGACTTCCCACGGTGCGGGACGTCGCGCAGCGCTCTCAGGCGCCGTCGTCAGCCTGTTTCAAGCTGAAAACCTCCACATTTCAGGCTCTATTGATCCAGGACATCGTGAGAGAACAGAGAAGTTTCAGAAGAAGTCGGTTTCAGCATTTTATCCGGATATTCCACTGTTAAAGGAGATTTTTTTAATGCAATACGTGCCGCAACGCAGCGCCACAGGAAAAACACCTCTGTTGGAAGCCTTAAGGACAAGTTGGAACATGCCCAGCTGTTAAACAATTTTTCATATACTCACTCCACTGAAAGCCATCAAAAGCCGCCTGGATTTTACAAATGGTTATCAACACGGAGATGTTTTTCCTGTGCCGCCGCACCGCGCCGGCTGCGTCCCGATGCGCGGACCCGTCCGCACGTCTTTCATTAAAAAAAATCTCCTTTAACAGTGGAATATCCGGATAAAATGCTGAAACCGACTTCTTCTGAAACTTCTCTGTTCTCTCACGACGTCCTGGATCAATAGAGCCTGAAATGTGGAGGTTTTCAGCTTGAAACAGGCTGACGACGGCGCCTGGGAGTGCTGCACGACGTCTCGCTCCGTGGGAAGTCCTTAAAGCGACAGTATCACCTCAAAATCTCTCATCAGCCGTTAAAATTTTCACCGAAAACCATCTTAATTTTTCGAACCATGTCCACTTCGATGTGCCTCACAGGTTTAGAAAAAAATTTTGATCAAACAAAGCGCCAGTCTCTCAGCAACTTCTCAGACAAAGGAATTCCGACGAGGGGCTGGACGACTCCTCCCACAAGGAGTGCTCACAGGCGAATGACGTCACCGACAGGCGTGGAAAAACTCACGCATGCGAACGAGGGTTCAAGCATGTCTGACGTAAAAACATATGAATGAAATCCATATACTTTTTGGAAAAAATAAAAAGGACCTATACTTTATTGACAGCCCTTGTATGTTACAATATTTGACTCAAATATGCAACATACCAAACTGACCAGTATGCCTGTTGTTGCAAATTTGCAACATACCATTATTATTATTATAACATTATAACATAAATTATTACCAAAATACCAAATTACTATTTATTTTTTGTGCAAAAGTGTAATTAATAATCTCAACATTATTTACCGTCTACTTAAAGGCAAAAACACACACAAAACATTTTTTATATACAGCTATATAAATTCAGGCGTTAAGGGGTTAAGGAGGACCAATGGGAACTCAATCCAGGCCGTGCAACATCATACTACCTCTGAAGGAACTGCATTTATATACAGCTTTCTTCGCACACACACTGATGCCAGGGTGCTGCCATGCAAGGCACTCAATTGCAACTTGGCAACTTGGGAATTGTCCAAGGGTCTTTAGTGATTTTACAACAATTTCAATTTCAATTTATTTTCATTTATATAGCGCCAAATCACAACAGAGTTGCCTCAAAGCGCTTCACACAGGTAAGGTCTAACCTTACCAACCCCCAGAGCAACAGTGGTAAGGAAAAACTCCCTCTGAGGAAGAAACCTCAAGCAGACCAGACTGAAAGGGGTGACCCTCTGCTTGGGCCATGCTACAAACTTAAATTACAGAACAATTCACAGACCAATATACAAGAAATGCTATTGACGCACAGGACAGGAGGATCGCCAACACAAATACAACTCCCATCTCTGCATGGAGCTGCACCTTAAACAGAGAGAAAAAAACAGAACCAGGCATCAGAAAGACAAAAAATACTGTATAATTAGCCAGCATTAAACAAGAAAAACAGAGAAATACTAAGGTGTTCGCCGGCCACTAGCCCTAAACTTCGCTAAAAGACCCAGAATTTAGGTAAAGTTGAGGTCGCAGCCCGCTCCAATTACTAATAAATTAATTAAAAGAGTAAAAAGCGTAAGACAAAACTGTACCAGTATGCTAGCCATATGAAAGGGAAAATAAGTGCATCTTAAGTCTGGACTTGAAAATCTCCAGAGAATCTGACTTTTATTGACACAGGGAGATCATTCCACAGAACAGGGGCATAATAAGAAAAAAGCTCTGTGACCCGCAGACTTCTTATTCACATGTAGTCCTGCACCCTGAGAACGTAAAGCCCGGGCCGGTACGTAAGGCTTAATTAGGTCAGCTAGATAGGGAGGTGCCATCCATGAATAATTTTATAGGTTAGTAGCATGAACCTGAAGGGGATTTGAACCAAGGATCCTCTGTTTACAAAACCACTTCTTTAACCACCTCCCTAGTCTGCATTTGCGTTTTAGACTTGGAGACAGCCTTTAACCGTGCCGGTCGAGTGTTTGTGGTTATTGCTGAAATATGATGTGTTAGTTCCCTCGTTATGGACTATTTATTCCTTATATGTCTGTAGTGACAGCTGTGTCCACATTTTCAGCAGAAAGCCAAACACATTCTCAGTAGGTGTTGGAATCTGTCAGGCTTGTGCTTTGGCACTGAGTCAGTTTATAATTTCATTCATTATCTCTTTTTTGCATGTGTAATTTACTGTATTTCTAGTTGAAACTGTCACTGGAATCACAGGGAAAGAAGGGAGGTCAGGCTGCTAAATGTGGGGAAAGCAAAGTATCAGGTTTGGAATATGCAGTCAAAATATAAACGCAACACTTTTGGTTTTGCTCCCATTTTGTATGAGATGAACTCAAAGATCTAAAACTTTTTCCACATACACAATATCACCATTTCCCTCAAATATTGTTCACAAACCAGTCTAAATCTGTGATAGTGAGCACTTCTCCTTTGCTGAGATAATCCATCCCACCTCACAGGTGTGCCATATCAAGATGCTGATTAGACACCATGATTAGTGCACAGGTGTGCCTTAGACTGTCCACAATAAAAGGCCACTCTGAAAGGTGCAGTTTTGTTTTATTGGGGGGGGGATACCAGTCAGTATCTGGTGTGACCACCATTTGCCTCATGCAGTGCAACACATCTCCTTCGTATAGAGTTGATCGGGTTGTCAGTTGTGGCCTGTGGAATGTTGGTCCACTCCTCTTCAATGGCTGTGCGAAGTTGCTGGATATTGGCAGGAACTGGTACACACTGTCGTATACGCCGGTCCAGAGCATCCCAAACATGCTCAATGGGTGACATGTCCGGTGAGTATGCCGGCCATGCAAGAACTGGGACATTTTCAGCTTCCAAGAATTGTGTACAGATCCTTGCAACATGGGGCCGTGCATTATCCTGCTGCAACATGAGGTGATGTTCTTGGATGTATGGCACAACAATGGGCCTCAGGATCTCGTCACGGTATCTCTGTCCATTCAAAATGCCATCAATAAAATGCACCTGTTCTTCATCCATAACAGACGCCTGCCCATACCATAACCCCCCCGCCACCATGGGCCACTCGATCCACAACATTGACATCAGAAAACCGCTCACCCACACGACTCCACACGCGCTGTCTGCCATCTGCCCTGAACAGTGTGAACCGGGATTCATCCGTGAAGAGAAAACCTCTCCAACGTGCCAAACGCCAGCGAATGTGAGCATTTGCCCACTGAAGTCAGTTACGACGACGAACTGGAGTCAGGTCGAGACCCCGATGAGGACGACGAGCATGCAGATGAGCTTCCCTGAGACGGTTTCTGACAGTTTGTGCAGAAATTCTTTGGTTATGCAAACCGATTGTTTCAGCAGCTGTCCGAGTGGCTGGTCTCAGACGATCTTGGAGGTGAACATGCTGGATGTGGAGGTCCTGGGCTGGTGTGGCTACACGTGGTCTGCGGTTGTGAGGCTGGTTGGATGTACTGCCAAATTCTCTGAAACGCCTTTGGAGACGGCTTATGGTAGAGAAATGAACATTCAATACACGAGCAAAAGCTCTGGTTGACATTCCTGCTGTCAGCATGCCAACTGCACGCTCCCTCAAATCTTGCAACATCTGTGGCATTGTGCTGTGTGATAAAACTGCACCTTTCAGAGTGGCCTTTTATTGTGGGCAGTCTAAGACACACCTGTGCACTAATCATGGTGTCTAATCAGCATCTTGATATGGCACACCTGTGAGGTGGGATGGATTATCTCAGCAAAGGAGAAGTGCTCACTATCACAGATTTAGACTGGTTTGTGAACAATATTTGAGGGAAATGGTGATATTGTGTATGTGGAAAAAGTTTTAGATCTTTGAGTTCATCTCATACAAAATGGGAGCAAAACCAAAAGTGTTGCGTTTATATTTTTGTTGAGTGTATCATAAAACTACTCTCCTCAAGTTTGCGTGATGATTAAGGGTCTTGGCATATAAGTTTTAAGGGTAAGGTTAGGAAACGTCTTCAGGACATAAACCAAATCTCAGCTCTTGAGACCATCTGGAATGGAACATCTCACAAAAGCAACACTACTTTTTGCAGATGATATACACTCACCGGCCACTTTATTGGGTACACCTTGCTTGTACTGGATTGGACCCCTTTTACCTTTAGAACTGCCTTAATTCTTTGTGACATAGATTCAACAAGGTGTTGGAAACATTCTTCAGAGATATTGGTCCTTATTGACTTGATAGCATCACACAGTCGCCTATTCAACCAGTCTGGATTCATTCTCCTCTGACCTCTGACATCAAAAAGGCATTTTTGTCCACACAATTGACGCTCACTGGATATCTTCTCTTTTTCCATCCATTTTCTGTAAACCCTAGTGATGGTTGTGCGTGAAAATTCCAGCATATTAGCAGTTTCTTAAACACTCAAACCAGCCCATCTGGCACCAACAACCATGCCATGTTCAAAGTCGCTAAAATCCTCTTTCTTGCCCATTCTGATGCTCAGTTTGAACTTCAGCAAGTTGTCTTCACCACATCTAGATGCCTAAATGTATTGAGTTGCTGCCATGTGATTGGCTGATTAGCTATTTGTGATAACAAGCAATTGTACAGGTGTACCGAATAAAATAGTCAATAAGCGTAGTTTTTTATAACTTCATCAGAACTTTAAACACATCCCCTGCTCATGCACCATTTACATATATCCAGTTATGAAGCAGTTGGGATGAGAACAAGCATTGCTGAATTTGAAGCTATAAAACCACGCCAGAAAATAGTGGGATGCTTCCTTGTTGGTTTGGAACAAGTTACTTTTCCAAGACATGGAGATCAAATATACAAACTGAAGCAGCATCAGCAGTATTGCAAACGTACAGTAATTCTGAATTGTTGTGGAGAAGAAGTTGCTCAATCACTCACTAATCTTCAACTGCTTACTCCAATTAAGAGTCACGGGGGGCTGGAGCCTATCCCAGCAGTCATAGGGCATGAGGCGGGGCACACCCTGGACAGGACACCAGTCTGTCTCCGGGCCACATAAAGACAAACAAACACAGCTAAAACCCGCACGCACACCTACGGACACTTGAAAGTTTCCAATCCACCTAATCTGCATCTCTTTGGATGTGAGAAGAAGCCGGAGAGAACTCACGCAAACATGGGGAGAACATGCAAACTCCACACAGAAAGGCCACAGGGGGGAATTGATCCCATGATCTTCTTGCTGTGAGGCAACAGTGCTAACCACAAAGCCACCGCGCTGCACTGTTACTCAATCAAATGAGCAAAAATGTTGTGTGTGGGCCGCCAGAAGAGGAGGTACTGCTGGCCCACCACCAGAGGGCGCCCTGCCTGAAGTGCGGGCTTCAGGCACGAGAGGGCGCTGCCGCCACGGACACAGCCGGGAGTGACAGCTGTCACTCATTATTTCCTGACAGCTGTCACTCATTCTTCATCATCTCACTCCATAAAACCCAGACGTCATCTCCACCTCATCGCCGAGATATCGTACTTCTATGGAGGTAACTTTCTCTGCCTGTATTGATTGATTCCAAGAGCTATTGTGTTGCAGCTGTCTAACCAGAGGACCAGCGTGGGTCGCGACTGTTTCGTCCTACTTCCCGTCAGATAAGTGGTTACACAGACGCTGCACGAGTGTGTATTAGAGGTGGAGGTGGCATTCCCACCATTGTTGTTACAGGGTGT
This sequence comes from Thalassophryne amazonica, assembly GCF_902500255.1. Taxonomy (NCBI): domain Eukaryota; kingdom Metazoa; phylum Chordata; class Actinopteri; order Batrachoidiformes; family Batrachoididae; genus Thalassophryne; species Thalassophryne amazonica. Next base: position 29,913,154 of record NC_047120.1, on the reverse strand, counting down.
ACACACACCCACACTTGACTGTCTTTGCTCTTCGCCAGCAGTACCAGATCCGACAGTCGGGGACGGTGATCACCCCCCGCCTCCCAAAAAAGGAAAAAAAAAAAGACTGTGTAGTTCCTCAGTCCAGCGAAAAATCACATCATAAATTTGTCCAGCTTTTCAGCTTTTCATCCTAACAGTTCTTCATTCCCCTTACCAAAAAGTAGTACATGCAAGTATGTTTCAAGTATACTTCCAGTTTACTTTTTATATACTTATCACTACAATTTTTTGGTGAGGGTCCTCCAGACGGCTTACAGCGGAGTGGATTTCTTTTGTGTGTGTGTGTGTGTGTGTGTGTGTGTGTCAGAAAAACAAACTCTGCTATGTTTAGCTAAACGCCGCCCCCAGCAGTGTGAGTGCACGTGGTGGTCGGGGCGTGCAATAGCAAATTTCATATAGCACCAAAATTGTATGCTAAAAAAGAATTATTGCACAGTCAATAAAACACAATGACAAATGGTATGAATAATGTCACGTGACATACAACCCACCAATCAAATGACAACCCAGCTAGCACGGAATGTAACTACAACATTGCTCCATAAGTAACGTTGTGTCCATGTGGTAGCTGCATGGACACAACGTTACTTCTGGAGCAATGAGATTGCAACTTCCCAGCAATGTTGTGCTGGCTGGGAAGGATCCACTCAGCCACTGGCTGAGGCCATGGCTGAGGACAACCCTCGACAAAGACCAAGACGTTCTGGCATCCATTTGGACTATTTCACTGAAGGGAGCCAGTTAAGGTGGTTCAAGCATCTGATGAGTATCCCCCTTGGCCACCTCCTTTTGTGGGTCTTTGGGATAACATCTGAGTACATTTTGAGAATCCAAAGGATGAAACCAACTAGATGTGCCTGGGAGAAAGGACGTCTTAGCTGCCTAATTTAACCTGCTGCCCCCACAACCTAGTCATACAAATGTAGTCCACTAAAAATTGATACATTTTCCATTACCTTTCTTCATTTAACCACATCACCAGTGTGTTATTGCTTGCTAAAACATGCGTCCAATTTGCTGCAGATGTAAAAATTAAACATTTACTACAAGTTTTCTGTGTAGTTCTCATTTGCTGTCATTTGTGAGACATGTATCTTGAAAAAGGAGTTGTGTTTTAGCTTTAGACAATTTAGCAAGCCAGTGTTTGTTAGCATTATAGTTAGCTAACTTGGAACGGGGTCTAGCCTGGTAAACCAGACAAATTCACTTTGCAAATACTATTTGCAATTGTCAAACTGAGGATTACTGAACCTGCACAGTAAAGCCCTACAAATTCTGTCCTGTTAAAATACTTTTATGAACCACATTCAGGATGTAGTGAGTTAGCATAACCGGTACTTTGAGGAATGAATGCTGAATGCTGAATTGTTTTTTTGTTGCTACATTTTTTTAAATCTAAAATTAAATTGTTTCTTTTCTCGAACCAATGTTTTTGACAAGGTTCATCACAAATGAATTATTACCTTCTGAGACATTGTGTTAACAAACAAACCATCAAACAGAAGCAGGTGAAAGATTTAGCTTCTTAGGTAGCTAATTATTTAAATAGCCTTGAAAAGTCACTGTTCAAGTTGAATTAGTCACATGAGGAGGGCAGTTTATCGTGGAAGGGAGTTCAATTCCTCATTCAAGATTTATTTTCTCTGTGTGAAATTATTAATTATTCTTTAATCACATTCATTAAGAGTGTAATCAATTAATTACTGATGTGGCGCTTCAGGCAGCATAATTTAAATTCAGTGTTTCATGTTGTCAACCACCAAGAAAAGTAGGAAATTATGAAACTGTGCTGCAGCACACAGAAGAGAAATGGAAGCTGAAGTGTCATCCCAGCCGTCACTCATGCCAAAGCCATCTTGTTGTTTCAGATCCCGGCTCAAATCAGTCCCCAGAGGATATCCTCGCCCTCAATGCTGCTGCAATCATAGAAAATATCAAACTGCAAAGGCAGCGCAGGAAGAAGAAAAGTGAGAAGGACTCGCCTGCTTCACCCCAGGGAAATACTGGTATTATTACTGCTTTCTTCCTTTGTATGTAAACATAATTTCTCACCTGATAAAACATTGATCTTTCATCCAATTAGCTGAAAATGTTGCAAGCTCAACATTTTGTTTTTAGAGCAGAATTTGGGATTTAATCAGTATGGATACAGTGGAATTCAGTGCCTTATACATATTGCACTTGATTTTAACGAAACCAAATCAACTTATAGGTTATAGGTTAGACAGCAGGGTCTCATGCTTTTTATATTTATTTATTTATTGTGATACCGTCACTAAATGCATCACATTTTCATGCAGGAATCAAGTCTAGTTCACTATGTTTAACCCTACCCCTACCCCCAAGCATAACCTTAACCCGTGACCTTAACTATGACACCCCCCCCCCCCCCCCCATCTCACACCCAAACTTTGAGATATCATCACAAATTTATTTCACTATACCATCATGAAATTATTTTGTGATACCATGACGGAAATGTCATTTTTGTGGGAGTATCATGAAATTATTTTGTGATGGTATAGATAGATCATAGGTGTCAAACCAATTCCAGATAGGGCCAAGGGTGTGTAGGTTTTCTTTGGAACCACCCACTCCACCAAGTGATTTCATTGATGAACTCATCCCATCTGCTCAAAGTGATGTTGAAATCACCTGGTGGAGTTGGTGGACACAAAGCAAATCTGCACTCTCTTGGCCCTTTCTGGAATCGGTTTGACACCTATTGTATAGATTAAATCACTTTTCATGATACTATCACAAACTGGGGTGAGATCACGTTGTCCTTAGATGACCCAAAAACACAATCAGGATGTTCCCAAAAACAAAAAATAAGAAGATGTTCATGGTGGCATTCAATATGTTTTCATTAAACCACATAACAACATATAAACGACTTAATTTTCAAAAGTATTCCATCGGAATAACATTTTAAGTCACAACAAATCCATGTGCACCTTAAATTTTAAAGAGTTTTAAATTCAAAATGGCTCGTTAACATGCACTTACAATCACCATAGTGACAAACAACATAATTAATAATAAATAATAATCTTCACATTGTATTTTGAAGAATATTTTAAACGCCATCTTGAATACCTGGCTTAGGTGGCCATGTTGGACGCCATTTTGAATTTTTAAACTCATAAATGAAATAATTTAGGCACAAAATCATTTGTTGTGACCTAAGATAGTTTTCTCATGAAACAGTGTTGGAAATTATACCTTTTATATGTTGTTATAATGCTTTTTAATGAAGGAAAAAAATATTTTGGCAGCCATTTTAGATGGGCATTGAATACAAGGAGTTGAAAAAAGAGTAGAATGAACATAAAGCTCGTTTCTGTGATATTTTCATCCGTCATCTTGTATAATCCATTGATGTGGTGTTTTGGGGTGAAAAATCATGTTGGATGTCTATTATTGTAAATACATGTTTCTTTAAATAACTCTATATAAGGGATTTTTTTTTTTTCTTGTGCATTGAAATTGAATATTTATTGCTATGATTGCTTCAAACTTTCAAGTGACTCTGTTGTTGTCCAGACAGTCTCTGTGGCATTGATTCTGAATCATTCAGTAGTAGTAGAGTGGATGACTTGCTGTCAATTCCTTAAACAAGATGGAGACCCAAAGTACTTGTTACTGGCTGGTTCAGCCAATGACAATGTCCACTGTAGTTCTTTTTCTTTTCTGTGTTTGAATCTGTCTTGAGGTGAGTTTTTATTTTTGGGAACATCCTGAGTTAGTTTTGATGTGGTTCTCTGAAGTGGGTGGGGATGGGATGGGTGCAGAGTGGGTGGTCCCTAGCTCCTCTACAGATGTGCAGCCAAGGAGGCCGGGTATAAATGGAAATAAATAAATAAATAAAATAACAGCTTTTCTCTGCTTTGGTAGAAAAATCTACAAAGACAAATCCTCATCAGAAATCAATCGAACACCAAGAGCGGCCTCGCTCTGACTTTGGCCCATTGAGACCCGACCCTGAAAATCTGGCTGAAAATATTTCTCTACAGGTAAGTTCAAAGCACAAGTTAATAACCAACACAAAACTGGGCATAATGCTGCTAAAATATATAATATCTATCATGTATTGCTGTGAAAATAATGAATTGTACTGCCACAGAATCCCAGAACTTGGGTTCTCCATTTGGGAGACTGGAGTAGAAAGTGATTTGTGGGTATTCTGAGTTTTGGCAGGAAGCATTACGGAGGTCCAGACCGGACTTCATCATCCGCTCCCAGGGCAGAGTGAGAAAGCTAGAGAGGAGAGCGCAGGAGAGGCGAGTGCTGATGGACTCCACTGAGCCACACAAACAGACAGATGCTGATCTGAGGCTGAGCAAAGTCCACAGCACCAAGTCGAAAATCCTGAACGGTACGCCAAACATACTCATCCACTCTACTGTCCGTTGTCTCTGTGCACCTGCAGTGGTGTTTTGTCAAATTCACAACAAAAACAGAAAAAGTAACACTCAGGTAGACAATTTACTTACTTTTCTTTTTTATTCTGGACATTGTCAGAGTTTACTCAAACCATAAGTAAGAAAACATTGGTTTGTATAAGCATTTGTGGCCTATAAGATTGCGACACATCTGGTGGAATAATCAGATGGATTCATAAAATAGCTGGATGAAGGTGTTTGGCAACACTGTTTCAGGAAAACAAAGGTCCAAATTTTAGATTCCTGGTATTTCAAGTCTTACTACAGTATTATAGTTTGAGATTTGTACTCTAACCAGTGACCTACGGTGACAACTGGAGGTATTTGGGAAGAGGGGACCCCTGGAATGGCATTACGTCAAAAGAACAGTGTTTTTAGCAAGCAGGGGTGCCGAAAAGGAGAGAATGAGGATGATTCTAGGGGCCCATGATTGACAGGGGCAAAGAGAGGCAATTAATAATACTACCTAATACCTAATACAATTATAAAACTGGCAAAATAATATGGGGGGGGAGTAAGATTTCTTTTCATGGGCCCAAAATCTCTGGCGGTGCCCCCGTTAGGTGTACTACTTGGATTGTGAGAGAACACCAACTATGACATCTTGGCCTACTTTCAAGAGGTGGAGATGAACAGGTGGATGGTCTTTCGGGGTGGTTGCCAGTGAGGAACCAAGGTAGTTCCAAGTTGGAATGGACATGTTATTTTCAAACCAACGTAGTTGGGATTTTCACACCCAGCAACCACGCTATCGAAGTCGCAGGTTTGGTAGTCAATTGTGTGACCACACGCAACTCAGTCTTAAAATGCAGCCTGGTCAAGCACAGTGTTGGCACATTCCGATCTTGAGGCAGCAGAATTCATCCATACCATAGACCACCAAAAACCTGGTCTAAAGTGGAGCACAGAGCTTTTCTTCTATTTGTATGGTGCAGTTCTCAGATACAGTTGTATGTAAAAGTTTAGGCACCCCTGATAATTTTCATGATTTTCCTTTATAAATCAGTGGTTGTCTAGATCAGAAATTTCAGTTAAATCTATCATATAGCAGATGAATACACTGATATTTGAGAAGTGAAATGAGGTTTATAGAATTTACAGAAAGTGTGCAATAATTCTTTAAATAAAATTAGGCAGGTGCATAAATATGGGCACCCCAACAGAAAAAATACATCAATATTTAATAGATCCTCCTTTTGCAGAAATAACAGCCTCTAAACGCTTCCTACAGCTTCCAGTCTGGTTGAAGGTATTTTGGACCATTCTTCTTTACAAAACATCTCCAGTTCAGTCAGGTTTGTTGGTTTCTGAACATGGACAACCCGCTTAAAATCACACCACAGATTTTCAATAATATTCAGGTCTGGGGACTGAGATGGCCATTCCAGAACATTGTACTTGTTCCTCTGCATGAATGCCTTAGTAGATTCTGAGCAGTGTTTAGGGTTGTTGTCTTGTTGAAAGATCTGGCCCGGTGCAACTTCTACTTTGTCACTGATTCATGAACATTGTTCTCAAGAATCTGCTGATATTGACTGTAATCCATGTGACCCTCAACTTTAATAAGATTCCCAGTACCTGCACTGGCCTCACAGCCACACAGCATGATGGAACCACCTCCAAATTTTACTGTCGGTAGCAAGTGTTTTTCTTGGAATGCTGTGTTCTTTTTCAGCCATGCATACCGCCCCTTGTTATGTCCAAATAACTCAACTTCAGTTTCATCAGTCCACAGCACTTTATTCCAAAATGAAGCTGGCTTGTCCAAATGTGCTTTAGTATACCTCATGTGACTCTGTTTGTGGTGTGTATGCAGAAAAAGCTTCCTCTACATTACAGCATCTCCTTGTGCAAAGTGCGCTGTATAGTTGAACGATGCACAAAGACACTATCTGCAGCAAGATCATGTTTTAGGTCTTTGGAGCAGGTCTGTGGGTTGACTATGACTGTTCTCACCATCCTTCTACTCTAGATGGTCACATCAAGATAGGGCCCACACTGTTTCAAAATTAAAAACAGTGCCTTGCAAATATGTAGCACTTAGGAGCACTGTTTAATATTTTGAATGTTTAACTTGTATGTTTATTTATAAACTGTCATGCGTCAAACTAATTTCAGTCTAAATCTGTGATAGTGAGCACTTCTCCTTTGCTGAGATAATCCATCCCACCTCACAGGTGTGCCATATCAAGATGCTGATTAGACACCATGATTAGTGCACAGGTGTGCCTTAGACTGTCCACAATAAAAGGCCACTCTGAAAGGTGCAGTTTTATCACACAGCACAATGCCACAGATGTCGCAAGATTTGAGGGAGCGTGCAGTTGGCATGCTGACAGCAGGAATGTCAACCAGAGCTGTTGCTTGTGTATTGAATGTTCATTTCTCTACCATAAGCCGTCTCCAAAGGCGTTTCAGAGAATTTGGCAGTACATCCAACCAGCCTCACAACCGCAGACCACGTGTAACCACACCAGCCCAGGACCTCCACATCCAGCATGTTCACCTCCAAGATCGTCTGAGACCAGCCACTCGGACAGCTGCTGAAACAATCGGTTTGCATAACCAAAGAATTTCTGCACAAACTGTCAGAAACCGTCTGAGGGAAGCTCATCTGCATGCTCGTCGTCCTCATCGGGGTCTCGACCTGACTCCAGTTCGTCGTCGTAACTGACTTGAGTGGGCAAATGCTCACATTCACTGGCGTTTGGCACGTTGGAGAGGTGTTCTCTTCACGGATGAATCCCGGTTCACACTGTTCAGGGCAGATGGCAGACAGCGTGTGTGGCGTCGTGTGGGTGAGCGGTTTTCTGATGTCAATGTTGTGGATCGAGTGGCCCATGGTGGCAGTGGGGTTATGGTATGGGCAGGCGTCTGTTATGGACGAAGAACACAGGTGCATTTTATTGATGGCATTTTGAATGGACAGAGATACCGTGACAAGATCCTGAGGCCCATTGTTGTGCCATACATCCAAGAACATCACCTCATGTTGCAGCAGGATAATGCATGGCCCCATGTTGCAAGGATCTGTACACAATTCTTGGAAGCTGAAAATGTCCCAGTTCTTGCATGGCCGGCATACTCACCGGACATGTCACCCATTGTGTTGGGAAAGTGTAGGAACACGGACCCACAACAGGGGGCGCAAATGAACGGACAATGGAGGAAGTCAAATAACAATGCTTTACTGTTGTGAAACGCGCACAACAAACACAACTGTTTACAATGTCCAAGAATAAGCCGAATTCCAACGGTGTTGTGTGGGCAGGCTCGAAGATAGGAGACGTCTGTCCAAGTCGAACCGGAACCACCCGATTTCCTCCGCCACCGAACCCCGGGAATACTGGAGCCGCCAAGTCCCGAACTCCCAGGTGGCCACTGCCTCCGCTCGTCGGATCCGGTACTGCTGGCGAGGAACAGAAACAGTCAGATGTGGGTGCGTCTGCACCCAGCAGCACGTAGGGTGGAAACACCACCTCCACCTCTCGTCAGAAAAATACTGTAGTGTAGGAATGTGAGTACTTATCCAATAAAGTCCAATACAGTCTCCAGCTGTCCTACACACAAGCAACAAAGTATTATTGTCAGACGATAACACAATTGGCTGAGTACATTACCTCCTTGGTAGAGCGATATCTCGGCAAAGAGGTGGAGATGACGTCTTGCTGATATACTGATGCTGATCAGATGAGTGGTGACAGCTGTCATAGGTGATGAGCGTCAGCTGTCACCCTGGCTACTCCTGTTAGGCGGCAGCGCCCTCTGGTGCCTGGAGCCCGCACTCCAGGCAGGGTGCCCTCTGGTGGTGGTGGGCCAGCAGTACCTCCTCTTCTGGCGGCCCACACAACAGATTGAGCATGTTTGGGATGCTCTGGACTGGCGTATACGACAGTGTGTACCAGTTCCTGCCAATATCCAGCAACTTCACACAGCCATTAAAGAGGAGTGGACCAACATTCCACAGGCCACAATTGACAACCTGATCAACTCTGTACGAAGGAGATGTGTTGCACTGCATGAGGCAAATGGTGGTCACACCAGATACTGACTGGTATCCCCCCCCCAATAAAACAAAACTGCACCTTTCAGAGTGGCCTTTTATTGTGGACAGTCTAAGGCACACCTGTGCACTAATCATGGTGTCTAATCAGCATCTTGATATGGCACACCTGTGAGGTGGGATGGATTATCTCATCAAAGGAGAAGTGCTCACTATCACAGATTTAGACTGGTTTGTGAACAATATTTGAGGGAAATGGTGATATTGTGTATGTGGAAAAAGTATGAGTTCATCTCATACAAAATGGGAGCAAAACCAAAAGTGTTGCGTTTATATTTTTGTTGAGTGTATAATATCTTTGGTTTTGAAGTCTTGGATAATAGAGCTGCAAAGATTAATCAATTAATCAAATAATTATTAAATTCAACACCAACTATTTTGATAGTCAATTAACAGAGTGCAAATTCTGTGATTTCATCTGCTTTTATGTGATTATGTATGTTTTTAAATTACTGCTTTCTTTCCTCCTCTCTTGACAGTAAACAAACAGAAGTTTGGTTTGTGGACAAAATGAGACACTTGAGGACATCATCTTTTGCTTTGGGAAACATATATAATAATGATGATGATAATGATAATAATAATAATAAGAAGAAGAAAGAACATATTATTACATAATAATATATTACTATAATATATTACAATAATTATATGTAATAATAATGGTGATTATTATTATTATTATTATTATGATTATTATTATTATTACCATCATTATTTTCCTTCCATATATTTTTTGCAGTTTATATAATTTATATATTGATTTTTTTTATTTTGAACTTAATAGGACAATACAATGAATTAGAAGTGATTGCTTTGACATGTGGAAAATTTAGGTCATATTTTTTCACACCTCTTACAGACTATGAAATTCATAGGTGAACTTTAATTACGATGAATAAATAATGACAGTAACTGCTAATTAAATCTACACTCTGCAGTTTCAGAAAGATTGCAGGGCTGTAATTAACTAGAAACATGACGAACAAAGTTTTGTATGATGAGATTTCCTTTATTGTGAAAAGCTTCACCTGACAACAAACAACAGGTTTCAAAGAACCAACAGGGGTTTTACGGTTCTTGCTGCCCTCTACTGGCTATAGTAAGAAGTTACAGCACTAATAAGTGAAGGTTCCAGTGATTTCACTTAAAAAAGAAAATTTAAGCATTGGTTTATTTGATAATTTTCTTGGAGCTTTACGTGTGCTCCACAGTCAACAGACTTTCAATCCTTTGCATTAACTGATACTGAACTTGCACACATTAATCTTTTCCAGATAACTTGAGGAAACTCACATTTGAAGCCAGCACTGGGAAAGAGACGCAGCTTATAACAAAGCGGTGAGTTCCATCTCCCTCTTCTTTGAGAAGCACTGATCCTGATCATCTGGATCTGTTTCCCATAAGAAAGCACATCCTGGATCAGTCGCACCTCCTCTGCTGCTCCTGAGGATTTTCTACCTTGGCCACTTTGTTTTTCTTCCTGGCAGATCCACTTATTGATGAGGAGGAGGTGTTATACTGAGGTGTTGGATCTGGCGACATGTGGAGTAAACAGTGTTGTATATAGAGCAGTGCAGCGGTGAATAATGTCTAAGTGAATGATCTTGCCTGATGCCTCCATGCATTTCAAATTTCTGGGCCTTGGGTAATTTTGGAAACAGTGTTTTAGATTCACAGGATCTTTAAAAAGTTTTTGAAAACTTTATTTCTTCCTACACACTGTGGACGCTGTGCAGTATGACTTCTTCGCAATGAATTCTGGCATCCATCAGAGATGTGTACAGGTGCTGCATAGAGTCATGGAGCCCATTCAATTTTGGGAATAACCTTGTTGTGTCTGATGATTTGCGGAGTTAATGCTGGATTTTATGGTCGCAAACTGAGGTCTAAAAAGGAGTTTTACCGTAATCCAGCATTAACGTCCACAAATCATCAGACACAAGGGGGTTATTCCCTAAATTTAATGGGCTCCATGACTCTACGCAGCACCTGTACACATCCCTGATGGATGCCAGAATTCATTGCGAAGACGTCATACTGCACAGCACCCACAGTGCGTAGTAAGAGATAAAGTTTTCAAGAAAGTTCCAAACTAATTCCATCGTTTGGATGGTTCATTTTGTTTATTTGGTTTATACTGGCCACTTTCCGAATTGTTGTGAAAGGGTGTGGTGGACTCGTCAAAGCTTACCGTAGCAACAGCGTCTTCATGCCAAACTGGAAATTCTGTGAGCAGACCCACAGATTTCTCCATCTCGTCAGCTACACTGATTTATTCTATATCAGAATCCACATAAATATTTTCGTATGGTAGCTTAAATCCACGCATTTCGGCATCGTCATTGCTGTACTAGTTTGTCTCGCTCTCAGCTGACAGTGCCATTATTGACATCTGCGTAGCAATACGGTCATGGTGCAGAATAATACATCAAATGTGAAACGGTTGAATATTTTGCCACTGTCAACGTGATATTTTATGGTCTGAAATCTTACATGATGATCCAATCAGATTTGCAGAACAAATGTAATTGGATTAGAATTTGACCTTGGTGGTGACGAAATTTCTCTTGACCTTGACTTTGCGGATAATGCTGCGATCTTTATGGAATCAGTGGATACCCTGATTGCATTGTTTGAGAAGCTGAATGAGCTATCTGAGCCTCTTGGTTTGCCACGGTCCTGGATCCATAGTAAGCTCCAGGCTTCTTGTGATGGCCTGAAAGATGGTGTTTATGTGGACAGAGGTGTTTAGTGATCCTGATATCTCTGGGCAAGAACAAAACTCAAAGTGTTCAGGGTCTTGGTGCTTTCAGGCTTAAGGTATGGTTGTAATTCCATAACTGATGGTAATCATTGGATGTCTCTGGTATGGGTTTGGAAAATCCTTGTGTACCTCTGGAATGACTTTGTGTCAGATGAACAGTTATGGAGACTCAGATGAGGTGTACACTGCTTCAGTTGTCAGGGATTGTCAGCTATGACACTGTGGCCAAGTAGCAAGACTGTCTGCACGATCTAGGTGGCTACTTTTTGGGAGATGGTAAATGGACTGTACCGTATTCCCATTTTTCACCCCTTCACGCACACACTTGCACATGCACACCGGGAGAAACTTGGGTATTAAGGACCTTGCAGAAGTGCCTTTAATAGAGTCTGCAGTGTAGGCCATCATCTATCAGTGATAGACGACGATGGACTGCTGGTCTACGTGGGTGGTTTCTTTTAGGCTTAAATCTTGCTTTGAGTGGGAAAAATCAGCGCAGGTGGGACTTCGAGGATGTTTAACATGAAATCCCGACTACACGTTACTATAAAAGGTCAATTAAAACAATTCTGCTCAATATGATTAGTGAAAAAAAATCAACAACATGACTTTATTTAATACAGCACGATTCCAGAGGTGAAGAAGAAAAAAGAGGAAGAGAAGAAGAGGGAAGTCCATACAACCAACAGACAGCGAGTTCAGCTTTTCGGAAAGGTAATTTTTAACATTTCTATTTTCTAAAGTGAATATTATTTGTAGAATCCTGCTCCGCTGTTCGTTTCTTCCACAAAACGCACTTGTTTTGATCTCGCCGAGGTTGAAAAAAATGCACTGAATTAAAATACTGAACTGCAAAATCCCTGAAAATAAAACCCCAGGGTTAGTAATAAATAATATAAATAAGTAAAAAATAAATAAATAAATAAAATAAGTGGAAAATGGTGAGCCACGGCACTAACAAGTGCTTACATGAGACACTGAACAGAACATTAATTGTGTATGTGACCCACAGGCAATTGAGCAAGTAATAACACACCTTTTCTCCTACAGGCTCAATTAAACCTGGCAAAGGGTGAAACATTTTGCGTTAATGGAGACCACTAACGGGCTTGTTCTTGTTTTGTGGTGTGAGGATGGAGATTTAAATTTGAACTTTGTTATAGTTAATTAAAAACACTGACAGTGAATCTGACACAGGAGCATGAAGTTTGGATAATTATCCAAAAACCTTCAGTTTTGTGATATTAATGTCAATCGCAATCACACAATGGTTCAAGGGATGTTATATTGTCCACCACATTGAAGGTCTTCTGTCCCTGGAGTTTTTGTAGAACTAATATGGGTACTAGAGGTCATCACCTATGCCTTACATGTTTTGAAAATTAATTCTTCATAAATCACTGATTCCAAAAAGCATGGCTGTGTCTCAGTTCAGGGGCTGCATCCTTCGGAGGCTGCATTTGTCATAGTGGTGCAACAATGCTGAAGGCTCCCTGGAATGCAGCCTTATTTCCCCCAGAAACGAAGGATACGAGGTCTGTTAGAAAACTATCCGACCTTTTTAGTTTTTGCAAAAACCATATGGATTTGAATCATGTGCACTTGCATCAGCCAAGCTTGAACCTTCGTGCGCATGTGTGAGTTTTTTCACACCTGTCGGTTGCGTCATTCACCTGTGAGCACGCTTTGAGTGAGCAATGGTCCAGCCCTCTCGTTGGATTTTTATTGTGAGGAAAATGTCTGAACGATTTGGAGCTTTACTGCATCAAATCTTTCCAGAAATTGTGAGAGACAGCCAGGTGGAAACCATTCGGAAGATTCACACGGCTTTCAGGGATGATTCTATGGGGATCACACAGATTAGGGAGTGTTACAACCGGTTTAAAGACGGCGCACAATGGCGGAGGGCGCGCCGCGCTCCGAGCGGCGATCGACAGGCTGAAACGACCACATCATTTCCAAACTGAACGCTGTGTTGATCCGGGACATCGTCTGACTACTACAGAAATGGCAGAAGAGGTGGACATAGCACTTTTTCGGCACATTCCACTGTTACAGGAGTTTTTGTCATGGAAAGAGGAGCGGAGGAATTCGCCACGGAGCCGCTAATGGCGCGGGACAAAAGCACCTCCATGTTGGTCTCACAGGACATGTTGTAACATGCCCAGCTCTTGCACCATTCGAAAGATTCAGACGGCTTTCGGTGGCTTTTCAGTCGTGTGACTATCCGAGAAATTGTGGACGAGCTGGACATGCCACAACATGTCCTGTGAGGCTTCATCACGGCGTTGCTTTTGTCCCGCGTCATTAGCGGCTCCGTCCCAACGCGCAAATTCCTCCGCACGTCTTTAAAAAAGGTCGGATAGTTTTCTAACAGACCTCGTACAACAGGCATTTCCTTTACAGCCCAAAAAATCCCATCAGTCAACAGTTGGTAAATTAAAAAAAACAAAAGCACAATGTCAAGCAATGTCAAACATAATGTACAATTTATAAATAAATAATGCTTATCAGTAAAGTATAAATAGTATTGAAAAATGATTACTAAATTGTAGGTTATGCTTGTTACCCTAGCTTGTCACATGCCACTGACGTGGTACCTAGGTGACATGGGGGTTGGGATAAGCTAGACCATCTCATTTCAGAATGGTTGGTTTCACCTCCACTGTCTCGGAAGGCTAGATTTTCCTAGAAAGCAGCCTTCGAAGGATGCAGCCCCTGACTGAGACACAGTTTCTTGGCTTTTTTCCAGTTTTGCCCAAAGTTGAACCAATTTCTCCTTGAATAACATGCAACCCTTCCTATAGATGAAGATGTCCTCTGACTCACCCCTCTCCCCTCCCCCAGACAGGACACCAGTCCATTGTAGGTCCATTTACTTGAGCGAGGTCTGGAAGACGGGAGATTAGGCCAACCGGTGACAGTATCCTGAGAGCAAGCAGCAGAAGCGTTATCAGCAAACACAAGCAGAGGATCAGAGCACAGGGGAGAGAATAACTAATATGCAGGAAGCACACTGAGTACAGTGAATGAACCAGGATCATAATACATGGAAAATACTTTCAAACCGACTAACCAGAGACTGGAATCGAACACCAGAAATGCTACCCATGAGTCCATGACTAATATTGCAGCATGTTCCAAACAGAAAAACTCTTGACCAAGTGTTTCTTGGTTACAGTACAATCTCTTTCTGCTGCCATTTGAGTGCACCACCAACACACCTGAAGCATGACCAGACCTCCTTTTAAGTACAGGTCAAAATCTTCCCAGTACTTCAAAATTGAATTTGAAGTCCCAGTACTTCAAATTGTACGATACACTGTGTGACTCGGATGATAGTCACCGACTTAAAATGATAGCTTTGGTACAAGGTCTCTCTGGAGAAATACCACTTCATTGTTTTGGCTAATTACTACATCACTTATCATTTATTCTTCATTAGTAGTAGTATTAATACTACTACTAGCAGAGGTACCCATACTGGCCCAGGTGAAGAGTGGTTACCAAATTTTAAACTTTTTAAAAATAAATAAAATAATTAATCTCATCATCGGAATCAGTTCATCAGTGTTGTGGTTTTAGGCTGTGATTACTTCTCATTTTATTGTTCCATGTTCTGTATTGTATTAACTTTGAATGCTCAAGGCCATGATTCCACACAATCTGATACCATAGGTGGCAGTGTGCCCCTCGAAAGCTGGTTTGCGATTCACCAATAAACATAAAGAAGAAGTTTTGTTTTTATGTATTTATAGGTTTTAAGTTTATTTTTAAACTGTGACTGATGTGACCAAGACTAGAGTATTTCATAGCGATGGTAACTCCTAATGTTAGCATAACTAAATGGCTCCTTTGTGATTATTTTATTACAAATATTTGTAATAAAATAAACACATTGTGCATAGGTTTAGGTCATTCTATTGTAGATTTAATACAGCAAGTTATTGTTTATAAGGCTGTGTTATTTATTTCTCCCCAAGTGTAATTTACAGGTGTTTAAAATCGATTTTAAAATTTCTGATTCACTGTGCCCCGGACACTAATTCACTGAGCAGAGTGAATCAGTGTCCGGGGCACAGTGAATCAACTTAGAATATAATGACAAAACACATGATTATAAAGATTTCTTCAAAATTATTAAATACGAGGTCTGTGAGAAAAGAATCCGACCTTTTTATTTTATGCAAAAAATATATGGATTTGATTAATATATTTTTACGTCAGCCAAGCTTGAACCCTCGTGCGTATGCGTGAGCTTTTCCACGCCTGTCGGTTGCATCATTCGCCTGTGGGCCGTCTTTGAGTGAGCACTGGTCCACCCCTCTCGTCGTTGTTTCATTGTGAGGAAATGGCGGAATGATTTGGGCTTTTTCTCCATCAGAATTTTTTCAGAAACTGTTAGAGACAGGCAGCTGGAAACCATTCGAAAAATTTATCTGGCTTTCGGTGAAAATTTTACGGGCTTCACAGAGAATAAGGAGTGTTACTACAGCTTTAAGGACTGCCCACAATGGCGCACGGTGCGCCGTGCTCCGAGCCGCCATCGAGAGGCAGAAACCACCACATCATTTCTAAACGGATCACTGTGTGGAGCCGGAACCGTCGTGTGCAATTTCTCTGGTTATCACAAGAGCTGGACATCAGCCATTTTCTGACTTTTAACAAGAGATTTTGTCATGAAAAGCCGTGTGGAGGCTTCACGCGTCACGACCGATTCGCTGATGGAGCGAGACAAAGGAACACCTCCGTTTCGGAGTGTTAAAGGACAAGTTGGGACAAGCCCAGCTCTCCACAATTTCTCTTATACTCACTTGACTGGTAAGCACTGAAAGCCGAGATAGGCATGTCCCAACTTGTCCTCTGGCACTCCGAAACGGAGGTGTTCCTTTGTCTCGCTCCATCAGCGAATCGGTCGTGACGCGCGAAGCCTCCGCACAGCTTTCCATGACAAAATCTCTTGTTAAAAGTGAAATCTGCCGGAAAATGGCTGATGTCCAGCTCTTGTGATAACCAGAGAAATTTCACACGACGGTCCCAGCTCCACACAGCGATCTGTTTAGAAATGATGTGGTGGTTTCTGCCTCTCGATGGCGGCTCGGAGCGCGGTGCTCCGTGCGCCATTGTGGGCCGTCCTTAAAGCTGTAGTAACACTCCTTATTCTCTGTGAAGCCCGTAAAATTTTCACCGAAAGCCAGATAAATTTTTCGAATGGCTTCCAGCTGCCTGTCTCTAACAGTTTCTGAAAAAATTCTGATGGAAAAAAAAGCCCAAATCATTCCGCCATTTCCTCGCAATGAAACAACAATGAGAGGGGTGGACCAGTGCTCACTCAAAGACTGCCCACAGGTGAATGACGCAACCGACAGGCGTGGAAAAACTCACGCATGCGCACGAAGGTTCAAGCTTGGCTGACGTAAAAACATATGAATCCAATCCATATATTTTTTGCATGAAATAAAAAGGTCGGATTCTTTTCTCACAGACCTCGTATATGCTAATGCATATACAAACTATAATCCAGCAAACCAGCTATGTAATGTGTGAGTGTCTTATATAGTGATGTAAGTCCTTTAGAAACTATTATAAATACAACTGTCATAAATTCTGGTCAAACGTGAAAACAGTTGTTTATATACACATATTATAGAAATAATTCATGGAAAAATAAATGCATTAGCTTCAACAAGTAATATTTGTCATCCACTTGATACTAGGGCTTAGTAAATCACTTTCTAGACTGATTCACTGTGTCCCGATTCACTGTGCCCCAGGTGCATGTGACACACAAGTCATGTTATCAAGTAGCTGATAGTTTGGAGAAGACATAACAACTTCAATTTCAATTTATTTTTGTTTATATAGTGCCAAATCACAACAAAGTTGCCTCGAGGCGCTTCACACAAGTAAGGTCTAACCTTACTAACCCCCAGAGCAACAGTGGTAAGGAAAAACTCCCTCTGAGGAAGAAACCTCAACCAGACCACACTCAAGGGGATGACCCTCTGCTTGGGCCATGCTACAAACATAAATTACAGAACAATTCACAAAACGAATATACAGTAGTGTTCAGAATAATAATAGTGCTATGTGACTAAACAGATTAATCCAGGTTTTGAGTATATTTCTTATTGTTACATGGGAAACAAGGTACCAGTAGATTCAGTAGATTCTCACAAATCCACCAAGACCAAGCAGTAGAAAAGGGGGTGTTCACAATAATAGTAGCATCTGCTGTTGATGCTACAAATTCAAAACTGTTATGTTCAAACTGCTTTTTTAGCAATCCTGTGAATCACTAAACTAGTATTTAGTTGTATAACCACAGTTTTTCATGATTTCTTCACATCTGCAAGGCATTAATTTTGTTGGTTTGGAACCAAGATTTTGCTCGTTTACTAGTGTGTTTGGGGTCATTGTCTTGTTGAAACACCCATTTCAAGGGCATGTCCTCTTCAGCATAAGGCAACATGACCTCTTCAAGTATTTTGACATATCCAAACTGATCCATGATACCTGGTATGTGATATATAGGCCCAACACCATAGTAGGAGAAACATGCCCATATCATGATGCTTGCACCACCATGCTTCACTGTCTTCACTGTGAACTGTGGCTTGAATTCAGAGTTTGGGGGTCGTCTCACAAACTGTTTGCGGCCCTTGGACCCAAAAAGAACAGTTTTACTCTCATCAGTCCACAAAATATTCCTCCATTTCTCTTTAGGCCAGTTGATGTGTTCTTTGGCAAATTGTAACCTCTTCTGCACGTCTTTTATTTAACAGAGGGACTTTACGGGGGATTCTTGCAAATAAATTAGCTTCACACAGGCGTCTTCTAACTGTCACAGCACTTACAGGTAACTCCAGACTGTCTTTGATCATCCTGGAGCTGATCAATGGGTGAGCCTTTGCCATTCTGGTTATTCTTCTATCCATTTTGATGGTTGTTTTCTGTTTTCTTTCACGCGTCTCTGTTTTTTTATTTATTTTTGTCCATTTTAAAGCATTGGAGATCATTGTAGATGAACAGCCTATATTTTTTGCACCTGCGTATAAGTTTTCCCCTCTCCAATCAACTTTTTAATCAAACTACGCTGTTCTTCTGAACAATGTCTTGAACGTCCCATTTTCCTCAGGCTTTCAAAGAGAAAAGCATGTTCAACAGGTGCTGGCTTCATCCTAAAATAGGGGACACCTAATTCACACCTGTTTGTTCCACAACATTGCCGAACTCGCTGACTGAATGCCACACTACTATTATTGTGAACACCCCCTTTTCTACTTTTTTTTACTAATAGCTCAATTTCATAGCCTTAAGAGTGTGCCTTTTTAGTCACATAGCACTACTATTATTCTGATCAGTACTGTACAGGAAAAGCTGTTGGTGCACAGGACAGGAGGGTCTGCAGCACAAATACCACACCCATCTCTGGATGGAGCTGCACCTTAAACAGAGAGAAAAACAGAATCAAGCATCAGAAAGACAAGAAATACAGTATAATTTGTCAGCATTAAACAGGAAAAACAGGAAATACTAAGGTGATCGCCGGCCACTAGCCCTAAGCTTCACTAAAAGACCCAGAATATAGGTAAAGTTGAGGCTGCGGCACGCCTCGTTTTCTAAGAAAATGAATTAAAAGAGTGAAAAGCGTAGAGCTATACTATGCCAGTATGCTAGCCATACGAAAGGGAAAATAAGTGCGTCTTAAGTCTGGACTTGAAATAAGAATCTGACTGTTTTATTGACGCAGGGAGATCATTCCACAGAACAGGGGCACGATAAGAGAAAG
Organism: Thalassophryne amazonica; assembly: GCF_902500255.1. Lineage (NCBI taxonomy): Eukaryota > Metazoa > Chordata > Actinopteri > Batrachoidiformes > Batrachoididae > Thalassophryne > Thalassophryne amazonica. The sequence continues at coordinate 29,894,045 of NC_047120.1, read as the reverse complement.
CTTTGTGACCCGCAGACCTCTTATTCACCCTAGGGACACAAAGTAGTCCTGCACCCTTAGAACGCAAAGCCTGGGCCGGTACGTAAGGTTGAATTAGGTCAGCCAGGTAGGGAGATGTCAGTCCATGAACAATTTTATAGACTAGTAGCAGAACCTTAAAATGTGACCTCACTGGGACAGGAAGCCACTGAAGGGATGCCAAAATGGGTGTAATGTAGTCGAACTCTGCTTTGTGTCAAAAGTCTGGCAGCAGCATTTTGAACCAATTGGAGACCCCTAATGCTGGACTGCGGTAAACCAGAAAATACAACATTGCAGTAGTCTAATCTAGAAGAGATAAATGCATGGAACAGGGTCTCTGCATCAGCCATAGACAGGATGGGACGAATCTTCCCTATATTTCGCAAGTGGAAGAAAGCAGTCCTCATAATATTTCTGATGTGGATGCCAAAGGACAATGTAGGACAGGGGTGGGCAATCATGTGCAATGAAGGGCCGAGACACTGCAGGTTTTCCTTGTTACCAATCACCTCAGCAGGTGATTTAATTGACGATCAGGTGTTTATGTTCAGGGGAAAAGCTCATCAGCAACCCACCTGCTGAGGTGATTGGTTGCAAGGAAAACATGCAGTGTCTCGGCCCTCGCTGCCCATCCCTGATGTAGGATCAAAAATTTACCCCATGGTTCCTCACTTTGTCCGTGTGATGTATGATACATGGGCCAGGCTAAGCGTTAACTGGTCAAATTGATGCCGATGTCTTACTGGACCAAGAACCATCATTTCAGTCTTATCAGGGTTTAAAAGTATGAAGTTTCTCGGCATCCAGCTTCTCACTGATGCAAGGCAATCTTCTATTTTATCTGGATGAGATGACCAGCAGTTATCGGCATGTATAACTGAGTATCATAAGCATAGCAGTGAAAGGTAATCCCAGAATGCAGCAATACGTGCCCAAGGGGTGCTATATAAAGGGAAAAAAGCAGGGGGCCTGACAGACCCCTATGGAACCCCAAATTTCATGTCACTAAGGTTAGAGGTAACCTTAGTAAGCATAACACATGCTCATCATTTGGACTAATAACAATTTGTTGGGCCACCTTTCCTCTGTTGTGAAAAATTACCTTCCATACACAAAATTTACTTTTGATAGGAAAAAAATGACTTCACTTGCCACTTAGTTTTACCCTTAATGTATCCAAAAACAAAACACTAATTTATATGGGGGATATTTTTATGCAAAAAAAAAATGGCATAACCGCTGCAAATATATATGTAGTTTTGCAGATATAGCTACTGATTCACTGTGCCCCATGAGTCATCGTGCCGCTGTTTCCCCTACTGTGTTTTCAAGGAACCTTCAGTTGCTATGACAATTCAGGGCTTCTTGTTCTCAATTATTAAAAATCCATAACAGCATTAAAGCCCTGTCATAACATGACTAAAATTGCGGATCTACAACAATGAAAAATCCAAGTAATGGCCAATTCCAGGTATTTCTACAGTGGATTAATTTCAGATGTCAGGATAATGAGTGTAATAATCCACTAGATGTCAGTGTTTCCAAACATGTGCTTCTCTTGCTTCATTTCTGGAGGTTAGTGAGAAAAGATGAATACAGACCTTGTCACTTTTAACATGTGAAATATTTATTTTGTAATTAGTTTGATTCTGTATGTGCATATTTGTATGATCAGTGGTTAATGATCGCCCACTAAAGAATGGAGTCTGATGTGACTGGATGTTTTGGACTCTGTCTCTCATTACGGACAGAAAATGAAACGTCTCATTGTGTTGATGGGAACAAAAAGGGTGTTCAGTAAGACAGAGTGACGGTGCAGTGTTACCATTCAGACAGAATACATGCCCACACACAGCTGCTCCACCCACACCCATGCTGGATCACACAGAAAAGTGGGGGGGAGCATGTTCAGTTCAGCAGTTCCAAGGACAGGATCTTGAACCCGACTCGGTGTGGGTGAGGGGACAGCTCCTTTTTCTGTGTCATACTCATAGTCATAATAAATTTATGTTATCACATCCACCATATTCACCACATTACTGGACCTGCCAACTGCTTGGAGTCCTGAATGGACACCATCCAGGCAGGCGCTGGTCCATCTCTGACTCTGGAAAGTACCGTCTATCTGCAACAGCCAGGTGAAACATGGGCATCCGTTTGGCCTTTTCCAATTGTTGGGGTTTTCAACACTGAGACGCCTGTCACCTGTTTATCTGAGGGCACTCTGAATATAGTGCTTATAGTGAATATAGTGAAATAAGCATCATTATTGATGCACTAAACATCGAGGACAGAAAAAAAGAGTCTGACACTCTAGTAGTGCAGCAGAAAACTAAATGTTGACACAGGAATCCTATAAATGGTGGTACAACCACCAAAGTTTGCACAAGTACTCCTTAGACGTTACTCTTTTGAAAAAAACCAATTGGCCACTTGAATTGTCAACAGGCGGCCAGGTAGGGGTCAATTGAAGAATTACACAGGGGTCAAAATGGAAAGTTTCTCTAATCATATCAAAAACTACACCACATTTTGTGTCTGGTCATAAAGAGTCCAAAAAAGTATAGTTTGGACTATCTATAAGTAAATGTTCTGGAGTTATGGGGTAGAAACAGCAAGAATGGTGACAAAGGTCAATTTCAGTTTGTACAGGAGTCAAAAGATAAAGTAGCTCCAATTCTGGTAAAAAGTTATGCAAATCATTGGTTTAGTTAATTGGGTTTTAAGAAGAAATAGTTTGCAACTTGTGTCATGCTTAGTTATCACGTTACGGAGTAACATAAGTCACATGTCACAGAATCCAATGGACGTCCACATTTTTGACCTTTAATTTGGAGACCAAACATTCAACACAGTCAAAAATGTTCCTAATAATCCTATTAGCTCAAACAGTAATTTGCACCACTTTTTTTACAAAATTGGAGCAACTGTAACTTTTGGCCCCTGTACAAACTGAAATTGACCTTTGTCACCATTCTTGCTGTAATCACTCCATAACATTCAGTCACATAGTCCAAATGGTGTTGTATCACCATGTGAAGGATTGTTTCAGTTATCTGCCGCACTATAATAGCAACAGAACAGCTATAAAGTCTGCCAATATTTTCTTCATCTTGGGAACACAAGTCTAGCCTGGATCCTGTGTCCATATGACCCGTGGCGGCACATAAGGCTCAATAAGTTCTGTAAAATAAGTGTGCATTCATTCATTTTCTGCAACTTATCCGGGTCTGGATTGCAGAGATAGCAGACCAAGCAGATTGAATCCCAAGGCATTCCCAAGCCACCTGGAAAATATAATCTCTTCAGTGTGTCCTGGGTCTTCCCCGGAGCCCCCTCAACCCAGGCAGTGTGCCAAGGTGCGCACAGGTTGTGTCAAGGCATAGATCAGCGCAACTCAGGAAAGATCAGTTATCCAGCTAGCACGGAACATAACTGCAACATTGCTGGGAGGTTGCAATGTGGTTGTTCCAGAAGTAACGTTGTGTCCACTTTGCTAAAACATCAATACAACATTACTTATGGAGCAACCATATGGAGCAATGTTGTAGCTTCATTCCTTGCTGGTTGGGTAAACGTCCCATCTTTGAACATGTTCTCATTTGCGATGACCTTAGATGCTTTTCATTCAGCTCAGATAGGCCTGCTGCCAGCTTGAGGAGCCTTGGCATCCAATATTCACCCAGAGCACAGAAAAAATATCGAAAAGATATCAAGAATTGAGGAAGGATTGTAGACCAAGTTCATCAGAAGTTACATTGAGTTGTACCATGTTGTTCCTAGGCTGTCCCAAGCCAAGCACAGGTGGAGAGCTCACCGAGCTTGGGATAAAACAAGTTTTCCCAATTTTGCCAGGGAAGACCTTTTTGAGAAAATCAGATGAGGTGTGTCAAGTTGTAGATTGTCCTATTATGGAACCAATCCCAGCCATGGCTTGACCGAAGACCCCAGTGCAGAGAACGATAAAAGTGTGAGTAAAAAACTGGTTTATGGTCCCAGCAGAGATAACCAGCACCAAGCATTTTAGCTACCAAACAAATAACTGTCTTCCAGGCAGTACTTCAGTGCACTATATATCAGTCCAAATCAGCAGTAGTGTATCTCAGAGGCAGAACAAAAGGTTATCCAAAGCACATGCAATGGTCACTACACAGAGTGACAACACATCATGCAAACACTTCCTCTAAGTGCCAGGCAAAAACTCGGGGGGTCAAAAAAGGCAGCAGTGTTGGTCAACAGGTAATTCAAAACACTGTGGAGGCACTGGGGAATAAAATGCAAGAAAACTAGGTGGAACATAGACAATCTGGCAATTCAAGAGCATTTCTACTGTGCTTATAAAGAACCAAGAAAAATTACATGTACAAGTGTAAAGGCATGGGAACACAGAAGTCCAAAACCTGGATGTAAACTTACACTGAGTGAAAACAAAGCAAATGTCAGAAGAAGAGCAGAGCAGTTAGAGCGTTCAACTATGGTGCCGAATGGTTTGAATCTCGCACAGACCAATGACGGGAAAATTCTGTCAACCCAGCAACAAATGGGGATCTGACTCTCTGTAGAGTTGGGGAAGGTGAAGGGTGTGAAGGGAGAGGAGGTGGGCACCACTCTTCATATGTTGTGCCCTGGAAATGGTGGGATACTAACATCCACCGCCCCTACGGCCATCAGGCTATGGGACTACTGTACCTTACCTAAACTGATGTACCCAGTTAAGCAGTGAGTGCTGCCTGAGTATTTGTGTTCTTGTTGTAGAAACTGTTGGATCAGATTCTTCAAAGGAGCGACAGCTGAAGACCTAATGGATGGACAAGATACAACGCAACAACAAACAATCAAGTAAATGTGAATAATTCATACTCTATGTTCTGTAATAATTCATATTCTGTGTTTTGGATTTATGAATTTTGAATTCAGCATGAATATGAATGACCATGGATGCCCATTTTATTATTACAACTGTCCTTAAAATAGTCCCTTCATGTGTAGATGATGCACAGTGAGCATCACAGCTTCTTTACAGACAATGTATTTTGTGTTTCTTCTGCTTTTTTTCCACTGCAAGAACCTGTTTCAGATTAAAGATCCGATATTGCCTTTTCACAGGATCTGAAATAAGCTGTGAGACAGAATCATTCATTAAACCTCACAGGTCCTTCCAGGACATTTTGCAACTGCCGTCCTCATTACGTGGACGAGGACTGAAGCTGGCTCAGCTGCCACCATTCATTTCCAGCTATTAGCAGTAAGATGGAAGAATGTGACCTCTTGTCGTTGGAAATGCTCTGTTAACGGACTGTGGCGATTTGAATGGAGCTTTTGTCTCCATCTTTGTCTCATGATGGAAGGGGTCCGGCTGCAGCACATTTAGATTTCTGTATTTTGATCCAAAGTGAGTTTCACCAGACTGCTGCCATTTAAAGTGATGGAACTGAGATCAAAAGTGAGATGTCTGAATATTTATTCTTTATTTTCTTATTCTGATTTTACTCACTTGTCTTTAAGTCAGAACACTTTTGGGCCAACTGTTCCATCCATCTAATCATGTACTGGACAAGATGGGACATTTATGTATTTGCATATTTGACGAGATTTCTTTTGAATGAAAACATTTTGGAATTTTTAAATGAAGTAAAACAAATGAATTATTAACCTTTGACCAACGTGTTTGCCCTGTTTTTTTGGTTTGCTCTATTGTCAGCACAACATCACTGCTCTAGAGGAGATCTGCAGGGAGGAATGGGCCAAAATACCAGCTACAGTGTGTGCAAAACTGGTGAAGACTTACAGGAAACGTTTAACCTCTGTCATTGCCAACAAAGATTATGTTACAAAGTATTGAGTTGAATGTTTGTTATTGACCAAATACGTACTTATTTTCCACCATAATTACCTCCGCCAAGGAGGTAATGTTTTCGGTCGCGTTTGTTTGTTTGTCTGTCTGTGTGTTTGTCAGCAGAATAACTCAAAAAGTTTTGAAGGAATTTTGATGAAATGAGGAGTGCAAAGCTCCGCCAAGGCCATGGGGTCACTGATGCCACAACATCTACACGCCGTGGAATCATTGAACCTAAAAAAGTCTAACAATGATGTTTGCTCAGTAGTAAAAAAGTTTCATCTGCTGTGACTGGATAGCATGTATCCTTAGCGCTTGGCATCACAGTTTATTGCAACTTGCACCTTTTCCAGAAGCTACTGTCATCTGAGCACTGATATTGATATTGCATGTGCTTATAGACAAAAACAAATAGGAGACAAAATTCAATTTATTATTCAACTAAACTGCAAATATATGAATTTTTTAACATTTATGAAACACTTCTCTAAACAAGGCCATAGGGTCACTGACCCTAAAGAGATTCCCTCCTTGGCACAGTGATCTATTCAACAGTTCAGTGTTACAACCAAAACTATGATACATACACTTTTCTTTCCTTTATATTTGACATCCTTGACCATGAAAACATACCACTAGAACTTGGAATCACTTTTATGTCTTTATTAGTTCAAAAGTTATTGTATAAAAACGATTTTTCGGTAATGGCGGTTTTCTTCTGGATCTAGCTCCATAACATTTGAAGCTACATCAAATCTGATGACACCTTACTGAATCAGTACAGATTCAGCTACAATTTGGTGTTAGTTGTGCATCTCTAGCTTCATTTGTCACCTCACACTGACACATTTTCTATTTTCCCTATATTTTTGCATATTCTGGATTACCAGATCCGGAATCCGGATCCGATCATCACCAAACTTTGTTGTTTGATAGAACATTTGACTATGTTACATCCTAATTTTTTTCAAGCCTTTCTGCCTTGTTTTTGTGGAGTTATAAACTAGAATGTCAAAATTCCCTCTGTCCCGCAATGGTGAAGTTATCCTTTAAAAAATTCCTGGATCCGGATCGTGCTCTGGATCACAACTAAAAGTTAATCACTTGTTCCTCTTGTCATTTCCAACCGCTCCACAAAATTTCATCAAAAGCCGTTCAAAACCTTTTGAGTTATCCTGCTGACAAACAGACAGACAGACAAACAAACAAAGTGACCCTGCACAAGTTTGTCATATGAATCAGCTGATCCTTGCAAAATTCTATGAACAAATCCAGGAGAAATAGACTGACAAAATCATGGCAGGAAACTTTTTTCTGATTAAAATGAGAAAAATGGTGCACAAAAATATATGCCGGGGTCCTAAATTACCCCATTTGCTTGCTTGAGAGATAAAGAAACCAAATATATTCTCCTGAAATAAAACAGGAAGCCACAGAGGTTGGGTGGGTGGGGGTGGTGGTGGTGGTGGTGGTGGTGAAAGCCCTCTTCTCACACACATCTAGATCAGCCACTGTTTTGTATTTTTAACATTGTGGAAAAAATGAACAAAAACAACATATTGAATTTTGTGCCATGTTGCCATAAAGGAGTAGAGAACAGGGACTTTTTAAAATATATACTTTTTTAATAATGCAAGATGTTAGAATGCCATATTTCCCCCTATTGTCATAAATTTGTCATCAGGTGTTCCAAACACAATGACATTTTTGGGAGGCAACGTGACATACTAAGCCTGCAATACTCAGAAACCTGTATATTTATATGTATTTGGCATTTGCAGCCGGGTTTGGAAGCTTCTCAGAATGTGACAGGAAGGATTTCTCCCCGTGAATAAGTGACTTTTGCAAAGCTGACTCCCGTGTCACAGCACAACAGCAGACTGTACTTTTGCACCGCATCTGCTCCCCCGTCTTCCTCTGAGAGTTCCATCTGACAGGGTTCCAGAGATCAGCTCTTCTCCATCATCAGAGTCAGCGTGCAGACAAATCCTCCCGAATCTTCACAGTGGTCACAAAGGTCACGGTGCATCAGAGGCAGGGACCGATTTGTTGCATGAGTAGATTTGGGGGGAGGGTTTGTGCGGTTTCAGCAGACTGAGTTGGAATCAGATATTTCTGCTGCGAGCACTTTCATCTTTCTGAGTGACTCCGCTGTGGCCCACATTGGTTTTAGCCTATAATTCACATTTGCAGATTTACACTCAGTGTGGGCTCCATGTAAGCCTCTCATTGTCAAGTTGTGCAGGAGGTAAATGAGGCAGTTTCTCTTTCAAAATAAAAGGTCACTTTGAGGTTTGAATCAGGTGCAGGCACCAGGTCCACTGATGTTTGGAGGATGACGTCACATAACAGGACCAAAGCTGTAAGCAGCGTACAAAGTCTATTTTCTATGGACCTGTACGATTTATGGCAGGAAATTGCAAAAACACTGAAGTCACCACTGGTAATTTTCTTATTCTCTCAAGATGTATTATTTACATTTTTGTTGCATATTCTGCAAAATTGTAGTTACACTTGAGACTTTTTTGCATATTTGGCAATAAATATTGTTACAGTTGAGACTTTTTGCATATTCTGGAATAATTATCGTTACAGTTTAGACTTTTTGTTGCATATCCTGCAATAAATATTGTTCCAGTTGAGACTTTTTTGCATATTCTGCAATAATTACTGTGACATTTGAGACTTTTTTTTTGCATATTTTGCAATAAATATTGTTACAGTTGAGACTTTTTTTTTTTGCATATTCTGCAATAATTATTGTTAGAGTTGATTTTTTTTTTGCATATTCTGCAATAAATATTGTTACAGTTGAGCCTTTTTTCCCTATTCTGCAATAAATATGGTTACAGTTGAGCCTTTATTGCATATTCTGCAATAATTATTGTTACAGTTGAGACTTTTTTCCCTATTCTGCAATAAATATTGTTACAGTTGAGACTTTTTGTTGCAGATTCAGCAATAAATCTTGTTATAGTTGAGAGTTTTTTGCATATTCTGCAATAATTATTGTTACAGTTTAGACTTTTTTTTTGCATAGTCTGTAATAAATATTGTTACAGTTGAGACTTTTATTTTTGCATGATTGCCAACTGCTGTGCTTCTCTGTTTGGTCAGGGAAACTTTATTTTTGGACTCAGGCAGAATGCAGCAAACAGTAGAAAACACATTACATTTTACAAAATTGCAGTATTACAGCAATGACTAATAAAAATGGTTTCAATTGTATATTACATCTTCACTCATGTACCAGAACATGGTGACTGTTCTGGAGGACAAAAATTAATTGCATGGAAATTCAGCTTCTACAAAACAATTTTCCACTACTGAGAGGCTTTTTTAAAATAAGTATTTTACATTAAAAAGGTCTGAAATGCAACCGTCATTATTTGACAATCCATTAATTCCTTATTATTATTATTTCTGTTAATATTTCTGTTTACTTAGAGTAAGCTGTAAAATCAGATTTTTCTTTTCCAACGTTTCCAGGCCAGGTTAGTAACCATGGAAACATATGCTCTCCTAATAGGTTTTGTTCAGGATATCTGCAGGGTATTTAAGTCCGAGCTAACCAAGGCTGCTGCTTTGTCAGTGCCACACGGTGCCCCTCTGATGTGGTCTCTTCATCTTCATCCTCTTATATTTGTATTAATAACCATGTTGCCTGTGGGCTCCTGAAAGAAACAACTGACTTACAGCTGCATGAAGGTCACAAGGTGATGGAGGGTCACTCTAAACAATGCACTGCTGATCTTAAATAAATAAGTAAAAATGAAGGTAACAATTTGCATGGGGCTCAACTGAGCTATGGGGCTAACTCAAGTTTAGCAAAGTTGGTGTCGTTGATTTGCTTAGTTTTCTTCAACATTAATTCAGTTGAACAACTTAATTAAAAGGTTTTGGTGTTATTAGGTAGTCAAATTAAAGTTATTAAAACTGAGAAATGCCCATGCAAATAGTTATATTAATGTTCTGAAGTTTTTTTTATTTTTTTTTTATAAAAAAGTTATTTCACTTAAGCTAGACTAAATGACATGCTGTAATTTCCAGTGTAACAATGAATCTGTTTTTTAATCCATCTTTTTTAATATAAGTTTTTACCAAAGAATTTTAATGTCTCATTCATATCATTGACAGCTACTTTTAATATTAATCGGCAAAGCTTGTATATGTAGAACACTATTCCACCCCCCCCCCCCCAAAAAAAAACCAAAACAAACACACAACATTTCTATAATTTTGTACAATAAATTTAACAAGTGGAATACCCCCGACATAACATAACAAACCCTGTATGATTCGGACCAATCACAGCAGTGGATATTGCAAACATATTACAGGCTGTTCTTCGTGATGTGATGTGTTTGCAGGTATTGTGGCTTCTCCGGGCCACCGTAAGAGCTCTCACCGCGGAATGCCTTTCTACTTTTTTAAACTATTATTATATATCGGACTTTTATTGTGAAAACCTTCGCTCTTTATTTCCGCTGATATTCCGGCGGCGCTAGGACCGCGCGGTGTGCTCCGTTGAAGCACATGGTTTCCACTCATTAGACAGACAACGTTCTCTGCTAAAGTGCTGAAGGAGGAATTGATGCTTTCCCACCGGCTGACTGACACGTTTCGTTCTCTTCGTCCATGTGTCATCGCTCGCTCTTCATTTTCCTCACATTTTGACACCTTTCACGCCGCGCCGGCTCTGACTTGGAGACCTGTGAATGGGAAAGGTCCTCCTCGGGGTTCCTTGACGATACCTTATCATATTTGAGCGAGTGGCCAGCTGTTCAAAGATGCACGCGCTACAGTGAAACCTTTGCTGCGTGAACCGAGCGTCATGAAGCTTCGCAGCTGGAGACTCAAGTTTATTCTGACAGCACTCCAGGCTTTTTCTGTCTCCGTATCTCTGTGTTACACACCTGCCGGAGGTGAGCTGCCAGGCTTTTTTGCTCTTTACCGTAAATGTCAGTGGTTTTTCCATTTGCATTGCATTATTTAATTCTTTATTTAAAAAATCTGTCCATTCTTCATTCATTGGCTGTAAATGTTTTTTCTGAAGCTTCACTTCGTACATTAGACATACACAACTGGAAATACACATTTAAATGGGACAAAACAGTGGTCTAAAAAAATAAATAAATAAATAAATTAGGTCTTCATTCATACACAAATCTAAAAATGCCCTTTAATCTTGAAGTGAAAATCTATCTATCTATTTTCCACACAATATCAAAAACTGGACCCAGACCATATTGGAATTGCAATATGCCCACCACTTCCAGAAGTGTGCAGTGGCACTTTGCACTTCTCCAGTTAGCTGTGGGCAATTTTAGAATTTGGACCTAATTGGAAATATTGTTCAAATGGCAAACTTTTCTAAATCAGTCCGAACTTTTGCATGCCAGATAAATTAAACCCTAACTCTGGGCAGCATGGTGCCTTAGTGGTTAGCACTGTTGCCTCTCAGCAAGAAGGTCATGGGATCGATTCCCACCTGTGGCCTTTCTGTGTAGCGTTTGCGTGTCCTCCCCATGTTTGTGTGGGTTCCCTCCGCGTGCTCCGGCTTCTTCCCACATCCAAAGACATACAGGTTAGGGGGATTGGAAACTTTAAATTGTCCATGTATGTGTGTGCGAGTGTGAATGTGTTTGTTTGTCTATATGTGGCCCTGTGACAGACTGGCATCCTGTCCTGGGTGTACCCCGCCTCACGCCCTATGACTGTAGGTATTACTCCCCGTGACCCTTAATTGGAGTAAGCAATGAGTGAGTGAGTGTGTACACCCTAAAGGCACCTTTACATTTGCACGAATTTGGCTCCGCATTGTCGTGCTATTCGTCATGCCATGCATGTCACTAGATGGTACACACACACCTTGACACTTGACACAAATTTGATCCCAGCACTGGCACAGAATCTTGTGTGCCAATGTGTAAACCCATCATAAACTATGTGTAAACTGTGTGCAATGATACGCAATGTTTGCGAATAGGTTGCTCAAAGTTCATGGCTAGTTCACGCAAGTGGCACAAAATTTATCTGTGGTAGAAATATTGAACATTTCAAAATCTTATTTGCTACGGTAAATTGCATGCCGGTGCAGGGGACAAATTCGTGCAAGTGTCAAGGCATCTTAACTCTTTAAGTGGAACATCGCAAGGCAGCTGAGACACCACTTTAGAACCTCGTTCCAATTCCAGACGTGTGCAGCGTGCATCAGGAATCATGATGAAAACTTCCAGTTTGGTCCACCTTCTGATATTGCACAGAACAAAAATGCTAATCGAATTCAACAGTGTGAGTGGGCTGCTTGTCTTTGACAGCTGTTTTATATGAGAGAAAAACTAGTTTGGTATCATCAGGGCATTTATAGCAGAGCTTCAAATGAACTGTAAAAGTATGGTCAGGGATGGATACATGAACATTTTCAAGTCACTGATTATGCATTGGATTTTATTAAGAAATGCAAACATTATGGTACTGCACGGTCTGGAGGAGCCAGTTCTGAAAAGACTGAGTGGCTGTTCAAGTAGGAAAGTAATGAGCGAACAAGAGACCCATGACAACTCTGAAGCAGTGTTACGTTCCTGTGGGTGTGACTGGAGAGACTGCACGTGGTGTAACTCTTTTATTCTGCTCTCCAATACACAGAGAAGTCTTTCTAACCATGTGCCAGGATTGCTTAGATTTTCCCTGTTCTTCTGTCAAACCCTTCTGTGTTGCATTCCGCCATGAAGCTGTATGGTTATTTGTGCAAAGTTACAAAATTTGCACCATGCTTATTTTCTCCAGTCACACTCACAGAAACATAACTTCTTAAGAGTTGTCATGGGCGACTTGGTGGCTTCCCTCCCTAGTCTCATTCTTGCATAGTAAGCCACTTTTTGAGAAATGCCTAAAGCAGACAGCTTTACCATGCAGTACCATCGTGTTTGTATTTCTTAATTCTTTCATTCATTAATTTTCTGTTGTTTATCTGGGTCCGGGTCAGGTGGCAGAAGACCGAGCAGCTCATCCCACACTTTCCTAATCCCCATTTCTTAATGACTGATGTAAATCAAATCCATGTGATATTCATCACCTTTTCTCAGGAAAATTGGCTGTAAAAGTGATATTTTAGTTAGTCTAATAGGGGTATGCATACTTATGCAAACCATTGTTTTGGCTTTAGTAGTTGTAATTTATATCATGTTGTAGAGGTTCGTTTTCATGTTGAGGTTAAACAGCATAGTTTTAGAAATTTGAATGTCAAGAAGCCTGAGTTGTATTTTTTAAAATCTGCTGTTAGGAAAAAGAAATGCATAAAAGTGGGGTGGCAAACTTTTACACAGCTTGCTATAACAACAACTTAATTTTACGGTAACAGAATTGCAAAGACAGCAAAATCTGGCCATATTTAGCTTACCATTACAAAATTTAGCTCTGATTTGAATTCTGTTACTGTGGAATTACCCGTCTTGGTTCGGCTCAGAGTGATATCCTGTGTCCAGTCACACCCACTGAAGCATGGAACTCCTTCCTTTTCCAACCCAGTCTCATGGTAGTTCGTAGCAGAATTATGAAAAGTACATTAATCTCTGGTTTTGTGACGGGGGCACAAAAATCGTGCGCTTTACGTGATGGGAGCACGAAAAAACCGTGAGACTGGGCTGTCCTTTTCTTAGCATTATTGTGGCTTCCCTCACTCGTCTCTTTCCTCCATGCTCACTCTCACTTTGAAGTTGGTCTACTCCTGTGCAGTCTAAAAACTGTTACTGTGTTCTACTCAATTTTTCTGGTGAAACATTTTACACTTAAAAATGTTGAGTAAATTAAAAAGGCTGTGAAATCATATAAATATACCTGATGATCTTGGCAAATCTAAGTAAAAATGTTACGTATATTAGTCATTTCCAAATATGTTGAATGAAATTTACCAAACAAATTAAATTAAGTATATTTCATAAAATACAATTTGTTAAGCAAATGCTAATTTATATCAATGAAATGAAGTCAAATAATAAATGAAGAGTTAAGATAAAATTAACAGTTATATTTTTAGGCATTTCATTTTGTGTATCCAACTCAATCAATTGAATGAGTTTCAGAGATTTTATCAAGTCAGTACAGCTGTTTCTTAGTGTGATATATAGAAAGCCACTGAATTACTTTTTAGAGTGTGTGTTACTCTTTTTATTTGTTAGTGATCAAATTAAATTAACTCGGTGATGTTAAATGACTTGGAAATGTTTATGTGTGCAGGTCCGACTTGTCAAAGGTCAACTGGTTGTAATGTTAGTCACATAGTTGCGTTATATTAAGCATGTGGGTACTGTTAAGTTGGTTATGGTTATGTTACAGGGATTTGTGATAAGAGCATGGTTTAAAATATTTTGCCAGTATTTGGTTTTTACTATTTAATGCCGTTAAATAAAGAAAAGCCCAGTGTGAAGAAGACTTGTAATATGCGCCGTGTCTCTATTATAAGCAAGCTTTCTGGGGTTTAGATGTGTGAATCGTGTGCCACAAAAGAAGAGAAACTGTATAATAGCATGGTGCTGAAACTCCCTTTGGTAATCAGTGGTACCACTTGAGATTTGTCTCCGAGCATATTTCGGTTTTCAAGACACTTCAGACACACTTCAAGTTTTCATTTGAGCTGCAGTCATGAAATGAAAGATGTATTGTTTTAGCAGTTATTAATACATAGAAAATATCAGCGAAGGAGCTTTTTTTTTTTTTTTCTTGTCAAACCTGTATGTGATTTCTTTGATATCACTCATTTGTTACACTGGGTCATCTATGTGCTGATACTTATCTCCATATGTTACTGAACTGATCCATGTTAAATAGTGTTTATTACCATTCTTGACTTTTTATATGGGCTTATAATTGTGTGCCTGGGTGGTTGCCATCCAGGACCCAAGGCTGTTACCATACCTTGGTGGATGCGGAGAAACCTGGTACACATATATTAGAGCCCGACCGATATGGATTTTTTGAGGCCGATGCCGATAACAATATTTGGATGAAAAAAAATGCTGATAATCGATAAATCGGCTGATTTGCCGATAGCCGATGAATCAGCCGATTTTTTTTTTTTTAATGAATAAAATGTTCTTTTTTGGACCCTTAACAAAAAAGGTATGAGCTAAAAGCTGAAGCTTTGTTCTCATATTGATTAACTTTATAACAAAGAAGAGTTTTCAAGTTCAAAAAATGCAAAAATGTAATTGGAGCAGTTAGGGGCTATTCAAACGGAGCAAGTGGTAAGATATCACTCCTGAAAAGGATCTTTGCCAGGTAAATCTGCCCTACGATTGGATTTTGGAAAACCATGTGACGGAGAACCAATTCCGATTGGACACTCACATTGTGCACGTCATCATACATCTTCTATGAGGAGTACCAAGATGGCCGACGGCAGATCGAAAGTCGGCAGAGTTAACTTTTCAGCAAAAAAAAAAAAGGGAAGTTTCTATCTCATATCATTAAAAGTTATTTACAATTTAGTAAAGCTTGGTCCCAGCTGTCGTATACGACGGCGTCGGCCCCAGAGGGTTAATGGCGAACGGCAGTAATTCCCAGAACCCTTTCATACGACCAGTGAATCTGAATCTTTCAACGTCTTAGCAATAAATGAAAGTTTTTCATGAATAAAAAGCGTGACCGATGCAATGAAGCACATTTGACACATTACTACATAAACTGAATTAATCAAACTGAGTTGAACTGAAATGGGAGAAATGTGGAGTGAATGTAATCACAAAGTTATTACAAACAACATCCTTATAAACTTACTTGTATGCTTTTGTCAGCCGATCAGTGCAGGTTGACAGCGAACTACATGGGCGGTGATGAACACATTTCAGCAGGGGTGTAAACAGCTCTCAGTTGAATGGAGTCAGAGCTCCATCTACTGGACAAACGGTGCAAGGACATTTTACATTGCTGACACAAACATTATTTCAGTAACTGTTCTGTTTATGAGAAATTATCGGCGTTGTATCGGCAAAGTTTCGGCCGATAGTGAGTACTTTGAAAAGGGCTTATATCGGCCGGCCGATATATCGGTCGGGCTCTAATGTATATATTCCCAGACATGACTTGTTGACTTTTCAAAACCACACCTGGTTTTAGTTTATATAGTCATTTGTTGTATGCCAAATAGTCGATTAATCAGTTAGTCAGGGCGATTGACTTGGCCGTCATGCAACAATCCATTCCCTCAACTTAAAAAACAAAAAGCCATGTATTGGTTTTGCACAGTGCTTCAGATCATTGTCAAGCTGCTTTTTGAGGGTCTTTTGAACCATTTGACTTTTTGTGTAATGCACTTTTGAAATCATCCTACTGATTTTTGCCAGCTGTCGCATGGCAACAGCACTTTGTCTCTAATCATTCCAACTATGCTTTTCCTCTGATATGCTCATTCTTCATCCCATCCATCCTCGTCATTCCCAAGGAAAATCCTAGTATTTTCATCTTTCACCTCCAGCTTTGTCTCCTGTCTTTTTTTTTGTTTGCACCACCGTCTTGTAAATTTTCCTTTTCACTCTTGCTGATATCCTTCTCTCACAAATCACTCCTGACACTCTTCTCATCCCACTCCACCCTGCCAGCATTCCCTTTGTCACCTCTCCACAACATCCTCCATTACTTGGACAGTTGACCCCAAGTATTTAAACTTGTCCAACTTCTCCGTCTTTGCTTCTTGCAACCTCAGCATTCCACCGCATTCACTCTCATTTACACACACACACTCAATCTTGCTCTTACTGACTTTTCGTTCACCTACTTTTCAGAGCATACCTCCATCTTTCCAGGCACCTTTCAGTTTGCTCCTTAGGATCACTACAAATCACAGTGTCATCTGTTGTTGTTGGCAGTTTCCTTGCTTGCGAGGATAGTGGGAAGGCCTTTTTAGTTTATTTTCTACAAGCCCTCTGGTGGCTGAAAAGTCCGATGCGGGATGCACAAGACCTGTTACACTTGGGGCAAATGAACACTTGAGTAGGCTGGGCTTGTGCTGCTGCCCGCTCTTTCTGTCTTTGACACTTCTGGCGTGAGGCCTCACTTCTTTCTGCCTCAAACTCTAGGCTGACGGATTTGATGCTGGAACGCCAGCTGAGTCTATCTGTAGCTAGGTGCTGCCATGACTGATGCTGAACGCCTGCAAGGGAGAGCTGTTTCTTCAGTTGGTCCTTATAGCGCTTTTTGGGGTCCCCTTGGTTTCGTCTCCCTTCCTTGAGCTCGCCAAAGAGAATTCATTTCGGCATGTGTGTATCATCCATCCTGGCTACGTGACCTGCCCAACGAAGCTGTTTGAGTATAATAGATTCCATGCTGGGCAGTTTGGCTCTGGTAAGGATGTCCTCATTTGAGACGTAGTCCTGCCACTTGATCCCGAAGATGTTTCGGAGACAACGCTGATGAAAGCGTTCCAGTAATCTGATCTGCTGGCGATACAGAACCCAGGTTTCAGCTCCATACAGGAGGGTACGGACCACAATGGCTCTGTAGACCTGCACTTTTGTGGAAAGGCACAGTGCATGATTCTGCCAGACTTCCTTTGAGAGTCGACCAAAAGAACTGCTGGCCTTGGCAAGGTGACTGTCTAGGTCCTTGGCAACAGATGCATCGTTTGAGATAACACTACCGAGATACGTGAAGTGCTCTACTGCGTTCAGGCTGGTACCCTCGATGTTGATTTGGGGTGGGGTATATGCTGTATGGGGGACCGGTTGATATAGCACTTCTGTCTTTCTCAGGCTGATGGTGAGGCCGAAGGCTCTTGCTGCTTCAGCAAAACAGTTGACAATGTGCTGCAAGGCTTGCTCCGTATGGGCGACAAGGGCGCAGTCATCTGCGAAGAGCAGCTCCATGATTAGCTGTTCTGTGATCTTAGTGTGGGACAGAAGCTGCCGCAAGTTAAACAGGCTTCCGTCGGTTCTGAAGCAGATATAGATGCCGTCTGTCAAGTCTTCTTTGGCCTCACGAAGCATCATGCTGAAGAAGATGGAGAACAGAGTGGGCGCGAGGATGCAACCTTGTTTGATGCCATTTGAGATGAGGAAGCTGCCGGACAGAGTCCTGTTGTACTTCACTTGTCCCATCTGGCCTTCATGCAGCTGGCGGATGATGGTGAGGAGCTTTGGAGGGCAGCCAAGGCGTGCAAGAATCTTCCACAAACCCTCACGACTGACCGTGTCAAAAGCCTTGGTTAGGTCTATGAAGGCTGCATAAAGGGCCATGTTCTGTTCTCTGCACTTCTCCTGGATCTGTCTCAGGACGAAGATCATGTCGGTGGTTCCCCTGTTGGCCCGAAATCCGCAGTGTCATCTGCAAACATCATAACATAGTCCATGGAGACTCCTGTCTGATCTCATCAGCCAGAATGCAATCCCACTTCCAACTTGATTGAGTCTGTCACTCAGGCGGCACGGTGGATTAGGGTTATCACTGATGCCTCACAGCAAGAAGGTTGTGGGATCGCTTCCCACCCTTTCTGTGTGGAGTTTGCATGTTGTCCCTGTGTCTGTGTGGGTTTCCTCTGGGTACTCTGGTTTCCTCCCACAATCAAAAAAAAAAAACATCCTTACTTCGGGTCTGGTCCTTTCTCTGCCCCTGACCAAGGCAGAGTCTCTACATCTGGAGTTGGTCCCTGGGGACCAGACTGGCTGCCCACTGCTCCTCGTGATTGGATTGTGTCTAACTGCAATCAGGATGAGTTAAATGCAGAGGACCAATTTTATAGTATATACACATAAAATATACTCTGTCACAGTGTACAGTCAACTCTATCATGCTGTGAATGACTCTTATTGGAGTTGAAAAACTTGATTGGACAAGACGGTAGAGCTGATTTCACTCTATAATAGAGTGTATTTAACTCTGCTTGGACTGGGACCAAATGTTATCCTGACAGAGTATATTTTACTCTGCAAAATTTACTGTGTATATGTATGTACAATAACAATAAAGTAACTTTACTTACCTACTTTACTCACATTCTGACTGCATATCTTACTGCTGTCACGCCATCCAGATTCTGCACCACCATCACATACTTCTCGACACCCTGTCATAAGCTTTCTCAAAATTCACAAACAAGCAATGCAGCTACTTCGGGCCTTTCCTGTACTTCTCCATCAGCGCACTTGGAGCAAACACAGCATGTGTAGTCTTCTTTTTCAGCATGAAACCATATTGTTGCTCACAGATGATTTTTTTTTTGTCAGCCTTGCTTCCCCGTCTCTTCCCATAGCTTCATGTTGTGGCTGATCAATATTATGGTTTCAAATATATGATGTTGGATAACAAGAAAAAACTCAATGTAATATTTATAGACCCACTGATGGATGTTGTGTACTGTCGATGAGAAGAAAAGATTTGATTATGCTTATGTGTTTCAGTTGAAAACCTAAAGGCTTGTCAGCTTGAAAAAATACTAAAATATGATGTCACTGTATGTAGGGTTGTGCAATTAACCGAATTTCGATCGCGATATCGATATTTGTATCAAACGATCTCCAAACTCGTATAATGGAGTTTAAGGGCCTTTCATCAGGCCAATCCGTCAACGTGTCCCAAGATGCATGACGTCAGACGCGTCGCTTCGGAAGCGGCAAGGGGGCGGGATTGCTGCGTCACACTCTGGCTGTTTCCACATCCTGAAAAAGTTCAGCGATCGCCTTCTTGAATTTGCGTCGCCTGAACCACAAAAAAGCTTTAAAAAACAGCAGTAGAACGATTCTCCCATCACCCTGCTGGGAGAAGCTTTTTTTTCAGCTACTTTTCCGAGTGACACCGACCGAGGGAGGACTGACGACTTGGTGGGATATCGATTGAACTGCGACAGCGAGCCAATCCGCACGGAGAAGCCGGCCTTCAGGCATCATTCCTGGGCAGAGCGAGGCAGGCAGCCGGGGGTATGGAGCAAACTCACTCAGTCCGAAATCTCCCACTTTTTTTGATATATGCGAAGTCCCAGTTTGCCCAGCGGAGTTTAGTTCTGCAGCTTTATCGAGGTGAGAATAATGTAAAAATAAAACGTGACGTTTACTGAACTTCTGTGAAGGTTTAATGATCGGTTAAGATTAGCTTAGCCTTTTAGCACAGTTGATCTGAGTGAACGCTTTAATCTGTAAGTGGTTCAGTCTTTTTTATTTTTACCAAATAAAGCTACAGCTTTTTCAGACACCACAAAAGCTTAACTTTAAATAACTTATTTTTTTGGGGGGGTTTTTTTTCCCCATCATTTTCCCCTGTTTTTTTTTCTTTTTTTATATATATAAACTGTTTAGTGTTTCTTTATATTTAAAGAAATATTTTTATTTGTCCTAATCAGGAACATTTGCTGTGTAGACAACCAAACTTCCATTGATGAGCTGAACACCACGTCCAGTTGAAAGAAAACATCTCTGGTCTTCAAAATAGGACAAAAGTGTCTTCAGCAACACCACCAGAGTTCAAAGCTGCAGAAGAGACCTTCATCTGGTCCCGAGAATTCAGCAGAACATCACGTGCTTCTAAATAAAAGGCTCTTTCAACAACTATTTTATTATTTTTAAAAAAGCTGTTTCATTTTATATTTTAACAATAAATGAACAGATAAATTTCTCCAAAAGGAGATATGGAGACGTGGTCAAGGGAATGATGACAAAAACACAAACTAATGAACATAAATTGAAACAAAAACAATGCAGCTGCACTATGTCCTAGTAGCACAAATCAGGGAGATGCCCAAAGACACTGACCAACTGGTCAGTGACAACAGGGAAGGGAGAGGAAAACAGAAAAATAATATATAATATATTTTTAATATTTATTTTATTCATTTTATGTTTTATACAGGTAAGGTACAGTACATTTTCAATTTGGAGGTTTTGCGCACATTGTCTATAACATTTTTTTTTTTTTAGAGTGAGAGAAATGCTGAATAAATGCACTGTGTAACTAAAAAAAAAATAATCGTTTGAATAATCGTGATTTTCAGTATTTACCTAAATAATCGTGATACTGATTTTTTCCATAATCGAGCAGCCCTAACTGTATGTGTCTGAGATCACGGCCCTTGAGGTTGTTGCTCATGGCATCTCGCTCACATCTTGCTCTGTGCTGTGGGTGAAACACAGCAAGGGCCCTCATACAATAATTACCGGGGTGAGTTTAAGACCCACACAGCGGGGATGGTATCAAGAGATAATTTTACATCTTAACTGCTAGTGAAGAATCCTGGGAGTTAATTACCACCAAAGGCAAGTGAGATTGAAGTGATGATGAAGTATTAATTTATTCACCAGCACTGCTGTCATCAGATGTTGCCTCTAATCTCGGATCCATCATGTACTGTCATCGCCACCGGTCCAGGGTGAGATGATCTCAAGAGATCTTCAGAACTCAGATCACCTGGCCGAGAGACCTTTGTGTGCAAAAAAAAAAAAAAAAAAAAAGCCAAACGAGTGTGAATCATTAGCGTGGGCTTTTGTGAGTCTCTACTTTGTCTCCACACTGGGCACTTTTGTCTGCTCTGTCAGCTCAGCTCTATGCTACCTCATGCTACAACCCCTGGCAAAAATTATGGAATCACCGGCCTCAGAGGATGTTCATTCAGTTGTTTAATTTTGTAGAAAAAAGCAGATCACAGACATGACACAAAACTAAAGTCATTTCAAATGGCAACTTTCTGGCTTTAAGAAACACTATAAGAAATCAAGAAAAAAAGATTGTGGCAGTCAGTAACGGTTACTTTTTTAGACCAAGCAGAGGAAAAAAATATGGAATCACTCAATTCTGAGGAAAAAATGATGGAATCACCCTGTAAATTTTCATCCCCCAAATTAACACCTGCATCAAATCAGATCTGCTCATTGACATTGACCCTATGCCATGACATTGACCCTATGTGTCTTTTTGCAAGGAATGTTTTTGCAGTTTTTGCTCTATGGCAAGATGCATTATCATCTTGAAAAATGATT
Source organism: Thalassophryne amazonica (assembly GCF_902500255.1). NCBI lineage: Eukaryota > Metazoa > Chordata > Actinopteri > Batrachoidiformes > Batrachoididae > Thalassophryne > Thalassophryne amazonica. Next base: position 29,872,232 of record NC_047120.1, on the reverse strand, counting down.
TCATCATCCCCAAACATCCTTTCAATTGTCCAAAATATCAACATAAACTTGTGCATTTATTGATGATGTAATGACAGCCATCTCCCCAGTGCCTTTACCTGACATGCAGCCCCATATCATCAATGACTGTGGAAATTTACATGTTCTCTTCAGGCAGTCATCTTTATAAATCTCATTGGAAAGGCACCAAACAAAAGTTCCAGCATCATCACCTTGCCCAATGCAGATTCGAGATTCATCACTGAATATGACTTTCATGCAGTCATCCACAGTCCACAATTGCTTTTCCTTAGCCCATTGTAACCTTGATTTTTCTGTTTAGGTGTTAATGATGCCTTTCCTTTAGCTTTTCTGTATGTAAATCCCATTTCCTTTAGGCGGTTTCTTACGGTTCGGTCACAGACGTTGACTCCAGTTTCCTCCCATTCGTTCCTCATTTGTTTTGTTGTACATTTTTCGATTTTTGAGACGTATTGCTTTAAGTTTTCTGTCTTGACGCTTTGATGTCTTCCTTGGTCTACCAGTATGTTTGCCTTTAACAACCTTCCCATGTTGTTTGTATTTGGTCCAGAGTTTAGACACAGCTGACTGTGAACAACCAACATCTTTTGCAACATTGTGTGATGATTTACTCTGTTTTAAGAGTTTGATAATTCTCTCCTTTGTTTCAATTGACATCTCTCATGTTGGAGCCATGATTCATGTCAGTCCACTTGGTGCAACAGCTCTCCAAGGTGTGTTCACTCCTTTTTAGATGCAGACTAACGAGCAGATCTAATATGATGCAGGTGTTAGTTTTGGGGATGAAAATTTACAGGGTGATTCCATCATTTTTTCCTCAGAATTGAGTGATTCCATATTTTTTCCCCTGCTTGGTCTAAAAAAGTAACCGTTACTGACTGCCACAATCTTTTTTTTCTTGATTTCTTAGTGTTTCTTAAAGCCAGAAAGTTGCCATTTGAAATGACTTTAGTTTTGTGTCATGTCTGTGATCTGCTTTTTTTTCTACAAAATTAAACAACTGAATGAACATCCTCCGAGGCCGGTGATTCCATAATTTTTGCCAGGGGTTGTATTTGCATGCATATTTCATGGTACCTCTTCTTGCTTCTTTTTTTTTTTTTTTTTTTTTGCTTGGTTTCCTTCCCCCTGCCTGTCTCGTGCGTGTTTCTGTCCTAGTCGTGCATCATTTGTGAATAATTTCCTCTGATGGTTGACACACGTAGTGTCAGGCAGTATTTACTAGCCAGCTGCACTGCTTCAGCCGACATGACTCTGTCAGCCTGGAGCGGTGCACAAGCTGCACGCCCAGACAAATTAAGGTTGAGCTGAGAATATATTTTTGGACTGTTGTAAAGCATTCCTTCAGCAAACACTGTCCTCCCCCTAAGAGACATGATCATCCTGGTGTGACCCATCTTCAGTCAGATGCATTTAGTATCTTTTCAGTATGAATGCTTTCACATCTTCTGGGTGAGTTGTTCGGGATATTTAAGGCCCAGGAGGCAGGTAAGAAGACTAGGCCAATGTGTGCATCAAGCCAGAGTGATCAGCCTCCCCCTGTTGCACAGCGGGACTATTTATATGGGAGGGGGAAATTACTGGATTGCATTCATCTGGCTTGAACCAACATGTGTTGTATTCATTTTTTGAGATGGCTTTGGACTTGTATGACCCTGTAACAAATGTTAAGTGCACACTGTGAAACCTAAAGCGTGCTCTGGGGTTGCTCAGTGGATTTTCACACCCCGATGGGTCAGAGGTGAGCTCAACACGGCCTCTCCCTGTGCACCTTTCCCTTTGTCTGGTCAGACCGACCATCTGGATTAGATAGATTTGACAATGACTCAAGCTATCTGGTTTGGGAACCACCAATGGCTCTTAGGGGTAATATTGACCTGCCTCTTTACTCCTGGTACATGTCACTGTTTCCCAATTCCTGACCAGAAAGATTTTGGAGCCAAAATCATTTGCAGAGGAACTGACTTTCCTGGTAGAGCGCCTCCAAAAGGTGGAGGTTCTATTTAAAATACCTAAGTCAATGTTAAAACAAACAAACAAACAAAAAAAACCTTTGAGGTCTTTCCAATAAGTGCAACAGGCAGAAATTTGTGTGTGTGTGGGAGATGATAGTCTGGTGGTTAAGTGTTGGGCTTGAGATCAGAGGATCCTTGGTTCAAGACCCAGCCTGACCGGAAAATCACTAAGGGCCCTTGGGCAAGGTCCCTAATCTCCAAGTTGCTCCCGGTTTGTAGTGAGCGCCTTGCATGGCAGCACCCTGAGATCGGTGTATTTGTGTGAATGGGTGAATGTAAGGCATAATTGTAAAGCGCTTTGAATGTCTGATGCAGATGGAAAAGCGCTATGTAAGTGCAGTCCATTTTGTGTGTGTGTGTGTGGGGGGGGGGGGTACTGTTCATTTCCAAAATGTGATCAAAGGCCCCTTTTTTTTTATTATTATTATTATTATTTTTTTTTTTTTTTTTGCACATAAATTGGCCACCAATCCATGGAATGGACAAACACATCAAAAATGATGGAGATGGATAGGGAGGTCCTGGGTGTGGCATTTAAACAGTGAAGGAAGAAGTGATGATGTGGTTTAATGAGGAAGTATGAGAAAAAATGAGGAAAAGGTTAGTGAAAAAGAACTGGCAGTAGATGGAAGTGCAATGAGGTGTAATGTGGCAAAGTAAAAGGCATATAGTGAAGTTGAACACTAAAGCAGACAGAAGGATGGAACTGAACAGGACGGTTAGGGTGATGAAAGAATACTTATGGAGCTATGCTGAGAAGCAAGCAGAGTGCATTGAGAAGGTGGAGGGAGTATTTTCAGGAGTTGATGAACAAAATAAATGAAAGAAAATTAGATGATTCCATATAACAACAAAAAGGCTGAAAACACAATGTGTCAACAGGGGGTCTGTTTTAACATTAAGACATGTTCATGTGAACCAGACCAGTCGCAGCCTACGTTTTCTTAATTGGCCCACATGAAGTTCTGCTGTCATTCGTGTTGTCGGCGTGAATGTTTGACACTCGAGCCTATGATGTATTTTTCAGTAAAGCAGAGCTCACAGCACATCAACTAGATGAAACACGTAAGACCTTGATCAGAGTGAAGACTTGTGAAACTAAAATGGTTCGCTCAATGTTCCATGCACTAAGTGAAAAGAGTAGCTAGTCTGTGATTTGCTTCATATTGACTCTAGTTTTATCATATATCGGTGTTTGTTGATTTAATCACTGAGCCATCTGCGCTGTTAAGGGCTTTACTTCAAAAATGTGCTTAGGGCTGAAAAATTCTCAACTTGTACAAATCAATAGTGTTTTCATGTTAGGTGTGTACATTAGGGGTGGAATAATAAACACCTCATGGGTCAGAATGTTGCATGATACTGGGTTCTTGGTTCATTTAGATGCACTTATAAGATTTGTAATAACGTTGGAATGAAAACTACATGTATAGAATGAATTATTTCACAGTTCTTACTTTTTCATGTAGCTTTCTGTGCTTCATTTAGGACTCTGAAGCAATGTTTTGAAAAAATGTTTTAAAGCTGGAAAACAGCATTTAAAGTTTGCCATCACTAATTTGCAGTCCAGATGACAAGTCTTAGGGCCCCTTCATACATAGTACAAATCAGGGCACGTCACGGTGAAAGAGCTCATATAAGTGAACCACGACAACATCGAGACGAAGGGCAGGCGTGAACGATCCCGCTGCAATGGTTTCATGCACACAACAGTGTCGTGCGAGTAGGAACAAAGTGCGAGCAGCTGGGACGTGGTGCACCACATCGCACTGCTGATGTGGAGAAAAATAAAATAAAAACCAGCCATATAATTAGTGAATATCACTGGGTTGATTATAAATAATAAATAAGAGGATGCAATACAGAACCCAGCGGTTAACTAACCCTGGTTAATTAAAAAATAAATGCCACTCACGGGATTCAAACCTGTAATTTACAAAATCTCTGATTACCAGACGGAAACTTTACCATTGTGCTACAATCACTGTCTTATAACAGAAGTGTGAAAAGGCTAAAATATAAATGTATTTTTTTAAAAAAGAGAAAAAGCATGATAACTGACCAAACAGCATTTGTTACAGCGTATTTCTGCTGATACGTGACTTAAAGTGGCGTATTTGTCGCACTGTTGGCTTGTCATATGATGCTGCGGTGAGCTGCTCACAGGAAATGCGTATCTTGTCAGACAGATGTGACATTCAGATTGCCTGCTGTGTGTCCACATTAACTAGTGGTCCCTTTCTCCAGCTAGTCGCAAAAGTGATATATGTTTTTATGTATTTCCACGTGAGGACAGCAAGCACACACACACGCGTGTCCGTCAAGTCCAGGACCAGAGATGTCTCAACAGCTGTTGGCAGCCAGCCACTGCACCGTCCATTCAGCGCACAGACCAAGGTGTCACTCTGTGATCAGATGAGAGGCGCTTCGCCTGTGAAGAGGGCGCAGGAACCACACACACGCCAGGTGTTTGGGGGGGGGGGGAGCGGGGGGAGCATGCAAAACACATGCACACATATGTTGTGGGATGTGCCACATTGCACCTGGCAACTTCACAGTCGTAGGGGCACTGAGACAAATTTCACTGGCACCTCGAAAGTGATCGTCTGCTGCTGTTTTTGTGCTAATAGTGTGAATGGCCACACATTTTCTAAGTGCCAAGCGAGCGTTGTAGATGTTCGTGTGTGTCACGTGGAATTTGGCCGACACCTGCCATGAGAGGGATCAAATGGGCTCTCACAGGCACACTCTGTCTTTCAGCCACTGGTGTGCCCAAAATAATTGTAGCAACAGGTACGACACGTTGGAGGAAGCTATGATTTTAAACGTATTGCATACGATTCCTGCTTCATGCGCAGTTCGTCCACATTCGTGCTATGTGTGAAAGGGGCCCTTAGTATCATCCCCAGCCCCACATTCTGTCCATCCTTTAATTCTGCTTTTACTTTCCAATTCTTTTGTGTTTTGTATCATATTTGGGATATGAACTCCAGCTGTTCTAAAATTTTGGTGTTGCAAAGGTTTTGAAATGTGAAAGTTTTTCATGTTTACCATCTCATCATGGGGTGGCGGGGTGGCTAGGGGTAGTCCATCCCAGCCAGCTTGTGAAAGTAACTCAGAAACTAATGAATGTAAAAGGGCATAAATCTACTGAACATTGATACGTTTATATCAATTGTGTGTGTGTGGGGGGGGGGGGGGGGGGGGGTAATATCTCGTAGACACGTCTGCCACCTGCTGGATGCGGTGCTCACCTTCATGTACAACAACTTACAGGCTTGCAACCATGGGGAGAAAGATAATTCTCCCTTTGTTTGCAAATAAGGGATGCAATTCACATTGGAATGGAAAGTAATACTGGAATTAAAGGATGGGTATAAGTCTCTTAATTGTACTGCAAATTTCTCATGGCAAACTTGAAATACTGTTTTAAAACCTTTGAAATATTTGCCTCTGTTTCGAACATTGTTCCAGAGTTCACATGAAAAGGAACGTATCCCTTGCTGTACTAGCAACTACTTCAGGAATGTGCATCGGTATCAAATTATTTAAAGGCTATAGTCGCGGTGTATCAGTACTTACACCAGCACGTGCTTTGCTTGTTTGCAGTACTGACAAAGGTTTGGTAACATCTCGAGCCACATGATATAAAGTTTCTTTGATTCCAGTTTTACTGTCCTGTCCTGTTCTATTTGTACCATATTTCTCCATGTAGGTTGCCGTGTTTCTCTCTGCAGTTATTAGCTTAGCTGATGGCCACCTGAAGCGGGCACCACATCCAGCAGTTGGCAGACACATCTCTAGAATATTACATAGGCAAAATAAAATTACCTTTTTCAGTTGATACAGTGGCACCAAAGGCCACCATAGTCTAATGACTTTATTGTTTTTGAGATATTGCCTGCACAAGCTGGCTGATGGACTCACTTCACTCATCCACCTCCTCATCTACGCTTTTTACTGAACAACACCTACACAGAAAATTAAATGTCTTTTTACAAGCAAGTCGTGAACATCAGTGAAATGTGGAGTGGGGAAAAATGTCTTGGTGAGATTGAGAAGATCAAAGTACAAGCCTCTGAACCTGTTTACAGAAACCTGTACCAAAACCCTGCAGTTGGGTTACACACCCAATTAAACATTTTCACACAAATATCAGTTGTCCTCCTTGAATCTTGTACTTGACACCCAGTTACAATAACACATTTTAACAAAATGAAAATTGCCCACACATGCAATGTTTCATGGCTTTACTGAACGGTAACTTAAAAGCGACAAGATTTAGTTGGTTACTGCCTGTTTTCTGCACTGTGATGAAGACTGTCTCTATATGCAGTCATATATTACTACGCTGCTGATGTATTTTTTACAAAATTTCTTTTAATTTTCTCTTGGGAAGTTGTGCAGCACTCTCCACTGGAAGCTCACCTATAAATCATCCTCTGATTGATTTGAACTGTTCTTAATCAAATCCTCTAAGGCACTTGGTGGTAGTCACCGAGTACCAGGTCAGGTGGAAAGGGTGGCGATCCTGTAATACATCCTACAGATTGTTTTTAAATGGAACATATCTTGTTGAACAACAATTCCAGGGTATTTTTTTGTGGGCTTTGTTGGCATGTCCTACATGTTTCTGGTCCATGAAGTCCTGTTTTAGCTCAGGGTTCTAATCATTAATCCAGTTTTCAAAGAAGGTGCTCATGTGAGCTCATACTGGTCCAAGATCTGTCAAACTGGTCTCAGCAGCATTCCTGTACGCAATTTATTGCTGTGTGCAGTCCTTGCACATGATCATATGGCAAAGGATATCTTCAATGGTGTAGCTAATAGGTGTCAGTTACGTGTGTGACAGTGTTAATTTTGACAAGAAATTTTAATTTAGTCTTAGTCTTTTGACTAAAATTCTTTTAAATTTTAGTCTAGTTTTAGTCATCCAATTTGGATTCATTTTAGTCTAATTTTAGTAGACTAAAATTGCTTCATATTTTAGTCGACTAAAATAGGAAGCAATTTTTGTTGACTAAATCAATCACCAATATAGTCAGACAAGATTTTTCTTTCTTCTAATGCAATAATTTTCAACCTCAGAATATGCAAATGAACAATCCTTTTGGAACTGTAATTTAATAGGCAAAACACATTTCAGTTAATTTCAACAAAATAATTGCATTTCATTTCTCAGTTAACTTTCAATGAATAGTGCAAATGAAAATACAAAACCACAATTGCCTGAGTAAACAGCCTATTCAAGTAACAAGTAACTTAACTTTCCTGATGCATATATTGTAATGTATACAACAGTAAGAAATAGAATTCACTAGCTGTAAAAAAAAAAAAAAAAAAAAAGAAAAAAAAGAAAAAGAAAAAAAAAGTGCATAATACTTGGATGCACAGCATTACAAAGCCACCTTCAAAATATAAAAAACACAACAACAAAAAAACTAATACTGATGGCAACAAACACTGGTTTCATTCAGATACTACAAAAAAGTTATCGGACCATAGGATTATTAAGATTACAGCTGAACAATAAATTTAAGAATCTTTAATCAGAAGTGCATTGACATCAATAGTACTTAACCCTGTTGCTACAACAACACCAGCAATATGGAATGTACTATTTATTTACTTCGGTTCATTTTGAGGAAAGCACTTCATGCTAATATGACTGTGGCTCTGTTACGTTTACCCCTTGTGAGGTCACCAGTGATACTGAACACTCTCAGCAAAAGCTTGGGAAGCTGGCATTGACAATAGATCTAATGCTATTGGTTTCAAACTTTGATACAAAGAGTCACATTTCTGTAGCCAAAATGAGATTCCTGTTTCACAAGTAATGCTCTGAGAGAGCTCCTCCTTATATTTTCTTAACTGCTGTCTAATACTACACACAGACACCTTTGGCTTAGATTTTGTACGACATTTAGACAGAAACCTGAAGATTGGCTGCTTTAAAAGAGGATGATGGTGCTGGGTCACATGCTGGTAAAGGATTTGATCCATTCAGTTGCTGTACATCATCATTGTCGTCATCATCATCAGGTGGTTGACCCTCTTGTGGCTGAGCGCACTGGAACACATACTTCTCTGCCTGCTTGAGAAGTTCCTGAATATTGTCATCATCAGCCATATCAAGTAGGGCCTCACATACAGTAGGGTTGAGAAAGCATGCAGCTGCTACAAGGGGAGAAAACTTATGATCTGAAGGATCCAATACCCAGCCAAAACGCTGGTTCATATTGCCTTTCATTTTTCGAGCAAGAGCTGCAAAGTCACGATTTGTATTTTGTTCAAAATCAGTAAGATGGCTGAGCAGATCTAAGAGGGTAGGGACTATCAGTGACATTGTCATTGTGTCACTCTGAAGAGTTTGTGTGTGTTCAGCAAAAGGCAACAAAAGTTCGTGCAATGACTTGAGCTTTTGCCATTCACTGGAAAGTAAGCTGTCCCACCCCATCTCATTTGCTACTTGGCAAAGGGAATCTTTAAGAGTCGTGCGATCATGTTATAAGTGCTTGACCTACGTGTGGGGCAATCATTAACAACAATTAGGCCACACTCATTTAAAACCTTCTGGGTAGCCACAGATGATTTGCGAAAGAGCTTCACAATTGATCGCGCTTTGTCCCGGATCCTCTTGACACTTGCCTCCTTGTTCATCATGTGGTCCACAAGCTGCAGCGTGTGGACCACACAGGGCATTTGTTCCATGTCCATGTCAATGTTTTGGTAACTACCAAAACAGGAAATATGCATCAAATTAGTCAGTTAATTTACTGTAAAAACATAAATGCTTAAAGTGCTTAAAAACTTACTGCAGATCTTCAATCTCCTCTTCCTTGTCACTTTCACCCAGGCGTGTCTCTTCTTGGTCATCAGAGCTGGTCTCTTCTTCCTCTGAAGTACTGTGTTTAAAGGCAGCCACCATATTGCTACCATTGTCAGTAATTACTGTGACAATTTTCTCATTTGAAATGCCCCATTCTTGGATGCACTTATCAACGCCTTAATGGACTGAGCAGTGTGTGGATGGGCAACCTGTTCAAGAGCTAGCAGTATGTGTTCTGGTTTGTTTTGTTCCATGCAGAAATAGCAGCAACTTATGGCAAGAAATTATGCAGTTAATCCTTTTTTAGTCCATAGATCAATCCCAATTGATACTTTTTGGGCATCAGACAGTCTTTGTTTGAACTTTATTTCTTTCTCATAGTGCTTCTCAATCAAATTGCTTATCTTAGTTTTTTTTGGCACAGTCACTTTTTTAGCAAATTTTTGCAACATAAGAATAAATTCCTCATCTTCTACTGTTGTAACTGGCAACCCTGTACTTCCAATCCATCTTGCTATAGCCTCCTCTTTTATTTGTTGTTCCTTGGAATCACTTTTGTATTTTGTAGTAAGGGCATTAGCAATATTCTGGTGGGACATTTTTGCCTTTTTAGCACTTGGTTCATCTTTATCAGTGGACTTCTGCAACTGTGGGGTAATAAAAAAGAAAAAAGTTAGATGACGTGACATAATTTTATACTGGGTCAGTGTGTAAATAATGATAGCGTGTTCATGCATTATCACTGTAAAAATATATACAGTTAATCAGTGTTTTTCACTTGCGTTTTACACAAATTAACGTGTTCACATGTTAGCATAACCCAATGTGACCACGGTGATGTGGATATTTACCAGCCCACCAGACAGTACATTTCAGTTCATCACATTTATTACTAATATGTGAGCACACTGAAGTCAATATACAATTATATATATATAATGCTTTAGCGATTTTACCTTTGAGAATATCTCGAGGTGGTTGTTCTGTAGATGTCTCTTTAGATTTGTCGTGTTCTTGCCGCGGATTACTGTGTCGCATGCTTTACACTTTGTCTTGTTCTCTTTGTCGTCAAATATGAAATGGGCCCATAAATCTTCTCTTCTTTTTCTGCCGGCCGTGGACATTTTGTCGCTTTTTCTTTCGTGTCTCGTTTTCTCAGTCTCTTGACTCTCTTCAACTGCCTCCGTTGTCTTCCCATGCGCGGTCGAAGCAGTGGCTTACTTCCTGTTACTGGTTAATAAGCTAAGCTCTGATTGGTTCTCCTCTCGTCTGCTTTCATCTCTTCTATCTGGTGAGTGGTTGTTTTGCCGTTTCTCCCATCTTACCATGATCTTAACTGTCTACTGATTGGATTTCCGTCTTGTCTTTTTTTCGTTGACGTGAATATAAATTAATTTAATTATAGTTATTGTCTCAAAAAAGTTTTATTTTCGTTTTTGTTCTGTTTTCATCCGCAAAAATATATTTATGACGAAAACAAAATGAAAATATTTCATCAACGAAATTAACACTGGTGTGTGATTGACTGTTTTCTGAGACTCCCTTTGCCACGTTGTCAGGCCTGCCTGAAGGGCTGGGTAGGGAAAGGTGTCTTCTTTCGTGTTTTTCTACCCAATGTAAAGAGAAACTCCTTCGTAACTGAGCAGAAAGCAGAATCTCCAAATCCTAATTCATAGCTTCATAAACCAGAACATTGATGAAAGTTTTCATGAAATTATCAGGTTTCCATATTTGAGGTATTCTTTTATTTATGTCAGATTTTGTTATGCATCAGGCTGTCTTAATACATAGTTAATATCAAACACGATAAACATTAACTGTGGTGGATGCAGACTTGGGTTGGGCATCAAATACCGGTTCCTTTAAAGTATCTTTAAGAAATGATCCAATCCACTGACATCAATAGCCTTTTTGCTTAACGATAACCCTTATTGGTCCTTCAGTTCTGGACACCGGAGCAGCCATTGTTTTTAATGGTGTTTAATGGGAAAATGATCATTTCTCTGTTGATTACAAACTGCAGTGGGTCTAATTGAAGCAACGAAGCAGTGCTTCAACCTGCTGTTCGCTGGTTCTCTGCTTTGCTGGTTTTCAGAAGTGGCAGGTCCGCAATTTCTTCATTAACCCCTCTCAAAGCCATTTAAAGATGTCAATTGTGAGTCAACTTTTGTTTTGTGGGACTAAGTGGACAGCTCCAAAGAGCCATGCAGATTTCAGTCGGAATTAAAAACTTCACATCACACACTTCACTTCACTGCACACCACATTCACTCACGCATTACACACCTTCTGTCCTGCAAGAATAAATTGCATGTGTATTAATGTTCATAAATGGTTCTGCCAGTGTGGCATTTACCATTACTATATATGCAGACGGGGGGGGGTGTAATATCTGAAAGGAAATTGACAATCTGTAGTTTTTGTCAAAAACTACAGATTTTATTTATTTCTATTTCTGTCCAGAAATCAAGTATTCAGTGACCAATTTCATATTTATTTATAAGACTCAATAAAATGTTGTTGACATAGAAAACCTGTAAAGCCTACTTTTAGTACACAAAAAATTCACAGGCAGTATTGATAAAGGAATCAGTAAACAATCTGATCGATAAGTGGACTTGATAATGGCATCGATATCGATAAAATCTTATCAATACCCATCCCTGATGCTAACTGTGGTTGAGTTCAGCAATTTCACCGATTCAGAGCAGTGACCAAAGATACTGCCAGATTTCTTTCATGATGCTAATCTTTCACCTGGGACTGTCAAAATTGCACAGTGTATACCAGGCTTTAAAGAAAATGTTAACAGGGATGAATAGGGGCGTGCTAACTGTAGTTGGCACTGATGGTAAGTGTTAACTGTGTGGTTAGCATGGGCGAAAAAGAGGGTTCACCTTTTCTTTAAAAAAAAAGCCCATTATTAGTGAAACACAACATGTCAGCGTAACATAAGTGTTCCAACTTTCAGAGCAGTAGTGTGTTTTATTATATTCAAGCAGTCGTGCTATTTGTTCAGACTTTTTGACCCAATCTCATGATTTATAGTTATCAGTTTTATCAAGCATTGATCTCCGGCTTTGGTGTCATCATCAAACTGTGCGAAAACGCTGCGGTATTGACGGTATGATATTAAATGCTTACCTCTTCCTTCTTGCGGTTTTGCTTTTTCACTTTTTGCGTGCTCTGAATGTAAGTCAAACATGTGCTTCCTATGAGTGAGAGGAGTTCCAGCGTGCTGTAAATGAAAGCCATGTTTGGGACCACATTAAGGAATGTTCACTGCTCCAGAAGACCTCTGGCTCTGACCTTGGTTGCTGAGGCAAACAAACTCTATGCCAAGCATCATATACAAGCTTTGAGTGAGAGTGAGAGATGGTGTCACTCGGCAAGGGTTTAATGGTACCGGTTTCTCAGACAGCATGAACCTCATGTTGAGCCAAGGGGAATTTTAACTGCAAGACCTTCTCTGTCCATGAACTAATTATGTGCTGACATCAGGCTAGTGTGGTTGTAATTTACTTAAGGTTATGAAGTGTGGGGGGAGACAGAATGATAGAGTACTGTTTACCAGTAGAGGGAGCTCAAGTCAGACTGGTTGATTACACTGTGTGTGTGTGTGTGTGTGTATGTATATATATATATATATATACAGTGAAGAAAATAAGTATTTGAGCACCCTGTAATTTTGCAAGTTCTCCCGCTTAGAAATCATGGAGGGATCTGAAATTTTCATCTTAGGTGCATGTCCACTGTGAGAGACATAATCTAAAAAAAAAAAAAAAAAAAAAAAAATCGGAAATCACAATGTTTGATTTTTTGTTTAATAATTTATTTGTATGTTACTGCTGCAAATAAGTATTTGATCAATCAATGTTAATATTTGGTACAGTAACCTTTGTTTGCAATTCCAGAGGTCAAACGTTTCCTGTAGTTTTTCACCAGGTTTGCACACACTGCAGCAGGGATTTTGGTCCACTTCTCCATACTGATCTCCTCCAAATCTTTCAGGTTTGGAGTTTCAGCTCCCTCCAAAGATTTTCTATTGAGTTCAGGTCTGGAGACTGGCCAGGCCACTCCAGGACCTTGAAATGCTTCTTACGGAGCCCCTCCTTAGTTGCCCTGGCTGTGTGTTTGGGGTCATTGTCATGCTGGAAGACCCAGCCATGACCAATCTTCAATGTTCTTACTGAGGGAAGGAGGTTGTTTGCCAAAATCTCGCAATACATGACCCCATCCATCCTCCCTTCAATATGGTGCAGTCGTCCTGTCCCCTTTGCAGAGGAGCACCCCCAGAGTATGATGTTT